>NC_134151.1:18652045-18955075 GCF_033958435.1 Carettochelys insculpta
AATCTTTTGAGAGAGTCAAGTGGGCGAGCAGGGGAGGGCCTATTCTAGCATCTCTATCATGTCATGTCAGCACTGGAAGGCTACGTCTACACGTGAAGCCTACATTGAAGTAGCCTATTTTGATGTGGCGACATCAAAATAGGCTATTTCAATGAATAACGTCTACACGTCCTCCAGGGCTGGCAACGTCGATGTTCAACATCGACGTTGCACAGCACCACATCGAAATAGGCGCTGCGAGGGAACGTCTACACGCCAAAGTAGCACACATCGAAATAAGGGTGCCAGGCACAGCTGTAGACAGGGTCACAGGGCGGACTCAACAGCAAGCCGCTCCCTTAAAGGGCCCCTCCCAGACACGGTTGCACTAAACAACACAGGATACACAGAGCCGACAACTGGTTGCAGACCCTGTGCATGCAGCATGGTTCCCCAGCTGCCGCAGCAGCAGCCAGAAGCCCTGGGCTAAGGGCTGCTGCCCACGGTGACCATAGAGCCCCGCAGGGGCTGGAGAGAGAGCGTCTCTCAACCCGTCAGCTGATGGCCGCCATGGCGGACCCCGCTATTTCGAAGTTGCGGGACGCGCAACGACTACACGGTCCCTACTTTGACGTTGAACGTCGAAGTAGGGCGCTATTCCTATCCCCTCATGGGGTTAGCGGCTTCGACGTCTCGCCGCCTAACGTCGATGTTAACATCGAAATAGCGCCCAACACGTGTAGCCGTGACGGGCACTATTTCGAAGTTAGTGCCGCTACTTCGAAGTAGCGTGCACGTGTAGACACGGCTGAAAAGAGCAAGAAGTTACTCTAAAATGACTGAGCATGCACTTCAGGGTTGTATTCTGGTTCTTGAAGGTGAATTCTCTTATGGGCATTTTAATTAACAAACTCTCCAATTTAATTTACAAATAGTGAAATCAGGCAACATCCTAACTGTTATCCAAATTATCAAGTATGCCTTTGAAAGGTAACAATAATGGGAACTGGTTCCAATGTTTTCACTGGATACTTTGAAGTGTATTTGGTGTATTTGGTCCGTCTTTCTAAAAGATACGCTGTAGTGCAGCGGGTCAGCAACCCCCGGCATGGATTCCAAGAACAGTATTCGAGCAGACTTTCATCAGCGCTCGAGGTGAGAGCTCGGCTCTGCCTCTCCTCCCCCACTTGCCTGTGGATTAATAAAAGACCAGCTAATAACCAGCACCTAATCGGGAAAGCTCTGCATCTTAATTTATTTGTTAATGAAATGTCGTAAATAGACGTATTAGTGACTTTAAAAGTTATCACTGGCACTGAAACTGTACATAGACATCAAAAGGTCAAATTTTAGCACTCCAACTTAGAAAGGTTGCTGACCCTTGCTCTAGTGCAACCAGAAAGCATGAGCTAGATGCAGGAAGCTGTTGGTGAAATCCCATTATCTATGTTACACAGGAGGCCAGGCAAAATGGTTGCATGGGTCCCTTCTCATATTAAAGTCTATTAAGTCAATGTAATCTGTTTAATACTAGCTAAACTGTGAGAGACGCCACTGAGTTATACACATGGGACAATTAATCATTCCAGGAGAATGAAGATTTAAAACAATCTGGCCTCCTACAGGAGTTTTCAGCCTCCATCACTATTTAATATCAGTGCTGTTTATGGCACTTCATTTATACATCTGTTATTCTGTACTGCAAAACCATTCAAACAGATGGTTCATTTTCACTTACATTAGGTACACAAAGATAAGAGCCTGTTTGTAATGTGTGTGGATAAAGTTTGATGAATAAACATGTATATTAATTAGAGTCATATTTCCATAGCTTGTTCTCATTTTCTATGCTATGCATAGTCTGAGCTTCCAAATGAACACATATAGGCTACGTCTACACGTGAAGCCTACTTCGAAGTAGCTTATTTCGATGTAGCAACATCGAAATAGGCTATTTCGATGAATAACGTCTACACGTCCTCCAGGGCTGGCAACGTCGACGTTCAACTTCGTCGTTGCACAGCACCACATCGAAATAGGCGCTGCGAGGGAACGTCTACACGCCAAAGTAGCACACATCGAAATAAGGGTGCCAGGCACAGCTGCAGACAGGGTCACAGGGCGGACTCAACAGCAAGCCGCTCCCTTAAAGGGCCCCTCCCAGACACAGTTGCACTAAACAACACAAAATACACAGAGCCGACAGCTGGTTGCAGACCCTGTGCATGCAGCATGGTTCCCCAGCTGCCGCAGCAGCAGCCAGAAGCCCTGGGCTAAGGGCTGCTGCACACGGTGACCATAGAGCCCCACAGGGGCTGGAGAGAGAGTGTCTCTCAACCCCTCAGCTGATGGCCGCCATGGCGGACCCCGCAATTTCGATGTTGCGGGACGCGCAACGACTACATGGTCCCTACTTCGACGTTGAACGTCGAAGTAGGGCGCTATTCCTATCCCCTCATGGGGTTAGCGGCTTCGACGTCTTGCCGCCTAACGTCGATGTTAACTTCGAAATAGCGCTCGCCACGTGTCACCGTGACGGGTGCTATTTCGAAGTTAGTGCCGCTACTTCGAAGTAGCGTGCACGTGTAGACACGGCTATAGAATCCTGTTCTTCATGCAGTTTAATCACCAACTTCACTGAGACCTGTGGCATAGTGTGGAGGTGGGTTTGGGCTACAGATTTCAGGCCTGGAGGCAGACCTTCCCAAAGTTAGAGAGTCTCTGGATCCAGGGCTTTCTCTCAGTCCAATTTCTGCATTTAAGGGGGGAAACTAAATGACTCTTTGCGCTATATTTTGTCCTGTATTTGACTTGCCCCATCATATGGAGAAGTTGTCCATCTGCAACTCATCCAGAACCAGAATTAGAATTACAGTGAGAGGAATCCAGAGCAATTGCTTGAACAGATGAATGACTTTTTGGTTATTAGCATTTCTTCTCTTCTTTTTCCAAACGAGACAGCAGTTCCCTATTTGCCAAGTGGATGAGGAAAAAGGTAGCCACATGATCAAGCTCTTCCATGCTACTTCCCTTGTGATTCCACCTTGACTTGAAAAGACCTCTTTTGTGAGGTGACAGAATAAATCAGTCTCCACAGCCATTCTGTACTTCACCCTCCTACTCAGATGGCCAACTAACATGCTAATTATTTGTAGTGTTTTCTACGGCTCTAATCAGAAGGAGCTCAAATGAAACCACCAGCCCATTGCACATAGGTCACTGCTCAGTGATTCAAACAGAAACAGCTTTCAGATACAGATCGAACCTCTCTAGACCACTGCTCTTGGGACCTGCCCAGTGCCAAACAAGAGAATGTGCTGGACCATGGGAGATCAATATCGCCTAGCATCATTACCAACACTTCCACTGCTTACTGGGCTCTTAGAAGACATTTCGGGGTAAATTAGCTAAATAACAGCAAGAACACTGACAGCGAGGACTAGTGGCTGTAAACAAACTTTATGGGACCATGGGAAACTTGGCCACACCCATGATAAGTGGTCATCTGGCTAAATAAAATCATGACAGATTATGGATATTGCTAGATGAGAGAGTGCAGGACTAGAGAGGCTCCACCTGTACTACTTCCCTGGGTTGCATATCAATTTGTGACTAACGGGGAAGTCTCTGAGATGTCACACTTTAATATCTGGTTTGAAAGCCCTAAATTACAAGTCTTTAGCTGCGTCTACACGTGCACGCTACTTCGACGTAGCGGCACCAACTTCGATGTTAGGCGGCGAGACGTCAAAGTCGCTAACCTCATGAGGAGATAGGAATAGCGCCCTACTTCGACGTTCAATGTCAAAGTAGGGACCGTGTAGACGATCCGCGTCCCGCAATGTCGAAATTGCTGGGTCCTCCATGGCGGCCATCAGCTGGGGGGTTGAGAGATGCTCTCTCTCCAGCCCCTGCGGGGCTCTATGGTCACCGTGGGCAGCAGCCCTTAGCCCAGGGCTTCTGGCTGCTTCTGCGGCAGCTGGGGATCTATGCTGCAGGCACAGGGTCTGCAACCAGTTGTCAGCTCTGTGGATCTTGTGTTGTTTAGTGCAACTGTGTCTGGGAGGGGCCCTTTAAGGGAGCGGCTTGCTGTTGAGTCCGCCCTGTGACCCTGTCTGCAGCTGTGCCTGGCATCCCTATTTCGATGTGTGCTACTTTGACGTGTAGACGTTCTCTCGCTGCGCCTATTTCGATGTTGGGCTGAGCAACGTCGAAGTTGAACATCGACGTTGCTGGCCCTGGAGGACGTGTAGACGTTATTCATCGAAATAGACTATTTCGATGTTGGCTGCACGTGTAGACGTAGCCCTTATGTCCTTTCCACTAATGGATCAATAGCTGGTTAAAATATAGGAAACAAAGCATAGGAATAAATGGTCAGATTTCTCTGTGGAGTGAGGTATAGGGTGAACGTCTATACTGTTTTGGGTGGGACAGCCCTGTATTTCAGGCACCATACCAGTGTCCAAATTTATTTTGCCAAAGGAGATAATTGCCCCATATTCCACTTCTTTACTAGTGCAATTGGCTGCTGCCTGACTTCTCCCAGCTGGGGGGAGCTGGGAGCTGGACCCACATGGTGGTGCGACTGCCTCCTGACTTCTCCAGCTGTGGGGAGCTGGGAGCCGGACCTGTGCAATGGTGTGGCTGTCACCCGACTTCCCCTGGCTTGGGGGAGCTTCGCTGGCAGGACGGCAGTCTACTTCCCAGTGCCCCAAATCATGGGACAGTTGCGAGCCACATCTGCCCCCCACATCCCTCTAGTAAGGTGATAGCCACCACAGGGGAACCACTGCCTGACTCCCAGGTAGTGTAACCATCTATCCTGTTTTGGCCGGAATGGCATCTTTCTCCTGTGTCCCATATTTGGCCAGGGGAGATATGGTCACCTTAGTGAGGTAAATAGTGTGGTCTGCCAGAAATCTATACTGGCATCGAAGTTGTTCAGCACCTTGCCCATAAATTATCTGGGAAATGGGATAAACAGTGAGGTGGCAAAGTTTGCAGATGATACAAAATGACTTGATAGTTAAGTCCAAATGTGAATGCAGAGTTTCACAAAGCTGTGACTCGGCAACAAAATGGCAGATGAAATTCAATGTTGACAAGTGCAAAGCAATGCATGTGGGAAAAATAATCCCAGTTCTACTTACAAAATTATGAGGTTTAAATTAGCTGTCACCACTCAAAAAAGAGATTTTGCAGTCATTGTGGATCATTCTCTGATAACATCTGCTCAGCATGCAGCAGTATTCACATTGTGAACAGTATGTTCAGAGCTATTAGTAAAGGGATAGATATGACAGAAAATACCATAATGTCAATGTATAAATCCATAATACACCTACACCTTGATAACTGCAAACACCTCCATAGATGGTGGAAGTAATCATGCAGGGGGCAGGGCCTGCAGCTCCCCCTGGTTTAAGGTAGTTTCCATTAAATACAACGTCTCCAGTTTGACACCGTCTGTTAGCACCTCCACTATAAGAAATGTTCCAGCACCCCTGAACAGTTCTAGTCATCCCATATTGAAAAAGATTAGAACTGGAAAAAGGATAGAGAAGGGCAACAAAAATGATTAGCTGTCTGGCGCAGCTTCCCTATGAGAAGAAATTAAAAAGACAGGAACTGTTCAGGTTAGAAAAGACAAAGCTAGAGGAGGATATGATACAGGTCCATAAAATCATGAATAGTATGGACAAAGTAAATAGGGAAGTATTATCTCACCATTCACATAGCGCAAGACATAGGAAGTCTTCAGCCAATGCTCAGTTGCCAGGGGATGTTGTGAATACCAGAAACGTAACTAGGTTCAAAGAAGACTTAGATCAGTTTATGGAAGATAGCTAATAGTCACTGTTGGACCAAAGAGGCTTAGTGATGCAACCTCATATCTCTAACTTCTGACTTCCATAAACTGGAACGGGGTGACAGAGGATGGCTCACTTGATAACTGCCTTGTTTTGTTAGAATCAAAAACTTACAAAATCATGTGGTTGAAAGAGACCACAGGAGGTCATCAAATCCAACTCCCTGCTCAAAGCAGGACCAATTCCAACTAAATCATTCCAGCCAGGAGTTTTTCAAGCAGGAACTTAAATGGTATGGAGATCCCACCACCACTCTAGTTAATTTATTCTAGTGCTTCACCATTCTCCTAGTGAAGTAGTTTTTTCTGATACCGAACCTTGGCCTCCCCGCAACTGCAACTTGAGACCATTGTTCCTTGTATTGTATTAAACCCTCAGAAGACAGGATACTGAGCTAGATGGGCCAGTATCTGATTAGTTTGACCCAATATGGCCACTGTTGTGTTATGCTCCAAAATGGCGATGATTGATAATTATGGTAACTCGCGATATTCTTCATAGCCTTGTAAATATCCAGTCCTTTCTGATATCTTGCTGAATTCTTGGCCTCAGTGATTTCCTGTGACGATGAGTTCCTTCTTATTTATCTCCTTTCTAAAGTTGTCAGTCCTAGTCATTTTAACCTCTGTTAATGTGAAGGTTTAGCCAAGCCTTTTATTATTTTTGTTCATATTCCTCATCTTTTTCCCTTCTGCCTTATAGTTTTAGATGGGGTGACCAGTATTCTATGTACCATTGATTTACACAAAGGCACTATAAAACCCCCATGTTGATGGATTTATGGGAGATGTATTCAATGTGCTACTGAGTATTTTAATATCTAAGGTTTTCCAAAATTATTCAACTTTCCAGATCTAAAGTTTATAAAAACAGCTGTGAACATTATTAAAGTGAAGTGGATGAATGAGTTGTTTACCCATAATAACA
This sequence comes from Carettochelys insculpta, assembly GCF_033958435.1. Taxonomy (NCBI): domain Eukaryota; kingdom Metazoa; phylum Chordata; order Testudines; family Carettochelyidae; genus Carettochelys; species Carettochelys insculpta. Next base: position 18,658,825 of record NC_134151.1, read on the forward strand.
GACGTTACACAGTCAGATTGCTTCATGGTTCGGAATACAAATATATTTGGAAGTGACAATCATAAAGTAAACTCATATGTTTTAGATTTTTTGGTGGATTTGAAAGCACTCCTTAGATTCTAGAAACAGAAATCATGAGTATTCAAGAGACATTTTACAACTATAGTTTTCAAGGGAAGAATAGTCGCAAAGTCCCCTCTACTAATATGTTGAATACATCAGTAGATCTCCCTTGTGGTATTTACAAATCTCGTAAGTAAATTCTCCTTCATCAGCGTGTGCTTGAAGCAGAAGGAATTACTATTTGAAACAGAGCATACCTGAAAATAAATCAAGGTACGCAAAAGCGAAAGTGATCCTTATGAACTAAGAGGACTTTTCTAGCTGATGGTTAAATAATATTTTAGCGTAATGTTTCCATTTGGATATGAAATGAGAAGGGGGGTTTTCAAGCTGCTGGAGACACAAAGAAAAACACAAACTACCATAAACAGAAATTTCAAGTTATCATTTTAAAAATAATTTGTATGATTAATATAGTAATAATCCAGACACACTGACAGCCCTTAGTGCTGGTAAAATTGGTTTTAATCTTGTACTGTGCAAATAATTATTTTTTTCAGTTTCTACTGGTAGGTAAATAAAGTTTGTGGGAACTGAAAACTACTTTTCCTTCTTTTCTGGATCCTCTTCCCTATCCCCTTTCAGGGTGAATTTGCATCAACTTTATTTTGTTTGTCTGGAATATCCTTGACATACTATGTCTGTGCATATCATAGCTTTACTACAAAAACAACATGCAGCAGAGCTACTTCACATACGGAATTGCTGTGAAAAGCTGTGTCTACACGTGCACGCTACTTCGAAGTAGCGGCACTATCTTCGAAATAGCGCCGGTCGCGGCTACACGCGTCGGGCGCTATTTCAAAGTTAACTTCAACGTTAGGCGGCGAGACGTCGAAGTCGCTAACCTCATGAGGGGATCGGAATAGCGCCCTACTTCAACGTTCAACTTCGAAGTAGGGACCATGTAGACGATCCGCGTCCCGCAACGTCGAAATTGCCGGGTCCTCCATGGCGGCCATCAGCTGGGGGGTTGAGAGATGCTCTCTCTCCAGCCCCTGCGGGGCTCTATGGTCACCGTGGGCAGCAGCCCTTAGCCCAGGGCTTCTGGCTGCTGCTGCGGCAGCTGGGGATCCATGCTGCAGGCACAGGGTCTGCAACCAGTTGTAGGCTCTGTGTATCTTGTGTTGTATAGTGCAACTGTGTCTGGGAGGGGCCCTTTAAGGGAGCGGCTTGCTGTTGAGTCCGCCCTGTGACCCTGTCTGCAGCTGTGCCTGGCACCCTTATTTCGATGTGTGCTACTTTGGCGTGTAGACGTACCCTCGCAGCGCCTATTTCGATGTGGTGCCGCTCAATGTCGAAGTTGAACATCGACATTGCCAGCCCTGGAGGACGTGTAGACGTTATTCATCGAAATAGCCTATTTCGATGTAGGCTTCACGTGTAGACGTAGCCAAAATGTGCTCAGAATGGAGCCCTTTCCTACAGAAAATCTCACAAAAACCGCCCCTTTTTGAATTTTCTAGAAAATGTGAAAAACACTCAGATTTCTGCCGATTAGGTCAGACCACTGCTTCTGTATTCTACATGAGGATAATTTTCTCATACAAACTCAGAATCTAAATTGTTATACACAATCAGCTGTATTTTTATGTTTCTCTGTCGTCACTCAAAGAATGCAGTATTAGCAGTATTTTTTGTGTGCGTATGAAATAAAGTGTCAGAAGCTGAAACTTCCTGTAAGTGAATGTATCTGTTCCTGCAAGCATGCCCCTTGTAGGGCTGGGGGTATGGGGCATTTTTGCACTATGCCCTAGTCACTGTATTTGCGTTCACAGTGTAAAGTGAGTCAGCAATGGGAACAGACAACATGACAGAGATATGGCCTGGGGCTGCACAGTTTCAATTGAGAACTGGATAGTACTGCAGAGTTCAAGGACGTTCTGATCTGAGTGGGCAGTAAGATACAAGAATCATTCCTGTCATTCTCATCCAGACCCAGATGTGGATGCCAACAATCTCTCACCCGCTAATGTCTGTGATATGAATTGGATCTGCAGGTTTGGTTCATGACCTTCTCTTATGATAATTCTTTGACTCACCACCCACACACCCACTCTCCTTTTCCCAGTGGCTTTGAGTACTGAAAAATAGCAGCTTTTTGTCTTTGAATGCCTTGAAGATGATGAAACCCCTCTTATTTTAGAAGGACTTTGACACTGGGAAAACTTTCAAAGGGATCAGACTTGCAGCTTTCACTTCATGTAGTCTCCCCAGTTTGCCAGCTATCACAGCTAGAATTGCAAACATACCTACTACCACTGCACAGATTCTTCTTCCTATCTGACTACGTTAGGGCTGCCTGTATTATGGGCTTGAGCATGACAGGGTGAGTAGGCACAGCAAGTGCAATGCTTTCATACCTTACCAAGGAGGGAGTGAGGTGGTGCTACCCAGACATGCCAACAAGCTATGTTCAGTGGGCACAAGGGTGAAATTAGGCAGTCCCCTTTTCAGAACAACAGGAAATTATTTTCGCCATGAGCATGCAAAAGCAAGGGAAGGAACTGTGACTGTGAATTACATCTCAGCACTTCAGTACATGCTCAGTTCTTTCTGTCTCCACACTCCTTTCTATGCATAGCTCCATCTAAAGGTTCAGTTTAGTCCAGGGATTCCCAACCTATGGGTCAGGACCCAAACATGGGTCAACTTTTGATTTTCTAAGGGTCGCCAGCTGGGCAGCTCACAGCTGCACATGGCTCTTTAAGGAGCCATTTGCGGTTCCTGCTGTTGCTGCCACTCACTCTTTTGGCTCCCAGTCCTTGTCCTGATGTCCTGAAATGAAACTCAATTTGATTGGTTTAATGGTCAGCAGGAGGGATCTAGCCATTAAACTAATTAAATGGAGCCCCATTTCAGTGTGGCAGGGCCGGGAACTGCCCGCGCTGCAGGTGGACGAAGGGAGTAGGAGAGTTGGGGGGACAGCAGCATGAAGGAGGTGGTGGTGGCCTGATGGAAGAGCAGCAAGGGACAGTAGTGGTGCTCATGTGAGGTGCAGGGGGTGGGGCTATGAGAGGTTTAAGCCTGGGGGCAGGGGTGCAGGGAAATCAAGATATTTTTTTAAAAAATTCCCAGGGGAGAATCTCCCCATCCCCCACCACTGGTTTTGAATTGCCTTGGGTCACAAAGTCTTACTGAATTGTCAAAATGGATAATCGTCTCGAAAAGGTTGGGAACTGATGGTTTAGTCCTAAAGTTGCTGGTATTTATACTAGGGATGTTTCTCTTACTGGCCAGTATTTTCCAGTTTGACGATGCAGTAAAGTCATTCAAGGCTGAATTTGCAGCCCTGGCTATCCATGCTGGCATACTGTGTGAAAATGATTGGCAAGAACAAATATCATCCTCCCTCTTTACAGCCTGTGGGAGTTCAGAGCACATGGAACCTTGCAAGATCCTCTCCTTGGATGCCAAGGCTGAAAATCTGACCCGTAATGTTGAATGACAATTTCTATTGCCACCCTGTCTGCTGTGAGGTGAAGAATCATCACTTCATGGATGGAGCCAAAGAATGCGTAGACCTGGGAGGCTCTGTTTCATGCATATATATCTTCAGTAACTGCAGAAGAAAACACTGGAACCAAACTATTATGGACATTTATTTCTGTGTGTAGTGTATATAAATCTTTCCTTTTTCTCTAGTGGTGTATTATATTAAAGTCCCTCTTAAATAATAACTAGAATTACCATTCCAAAATAACAAATCCACCTCCAAACACCCCACATCTTTTGTTCTTCCTTTGTTTTATAGAATAGAATAACACAATAGAAGGTATTAAATCACAGGTACAATACTTTAAGAAATAACAGCTAAGCAACAGTGCTAAGCTGATTAATTGTAGTTGAGGATCTGAACCTAACCAAATATAAATCATGTGGTGTGACTGTACAATCATACACTTGTATCTTGCAAAACAGTTCTGATGAATCTATCGCATATGGGCCTGACTGCAAAATTCATGCTTGGATTGGTATTTTAATGCAGTGCACTCATTGACAAGTTCAGTGGCGTTCAGATCTGGGAGTTGGATTTGTACTATTGCAGGGATAAGATCTAGCCATGAAATGAAAGGCCCTGTCAGGATTTGAATTCCAAACTCCACCAAAGACTGGAAGTGTTAAAACCCCAAGCGTTGGTTTGAGTCCATCTTTGGTACTGGCAAACACTGGTTTGCTGCAAATATGTGTGCAGACAGCCCACGAGAAATAAGTAAAACATTAAGTCAGTCCTGGGGCACTTATCTCCAGATGGTCTCAACAAACAACTCTAAGATCTGAGCTTTATTCAGATTAAATCTAGGCACTTCCATATACGTCTACTGCACTCCAGATTAGACAGTCAAATGACTGTAGCCCAGGCTGTACCCATGCAAGTCTTTCAGGTCCCTTCAGGCATCATTAACTTCTAATATCTTTTCCATGGCCCACTTCTGCCTTGACAGACGGGCTGAAACTCCTAGCTTGTTTTCTGTTTCTTCATCTGATGCTTCAGTTCCTGTGAGTCACATCATTTTCTAGAATGAATCTTTCATTTTGTTTGGATCTCTTTATTAGTTTCTCATGGATTTAAGGATACCCCTCACAGTTCCCACATCTAACAATAGAATTGATTCAGCCTTGCAGGATGTTTATATTTTCTTGACTGTCCTCTTACTGCAGATTATTCACTTCCTGGCTTTTCCCTCCCTCTGAAACATGCAAGTTGTGCCCTAAGATAGCATCTCTTCTATTTTATTCAGCCATTTTCATGTCTTGTTCTCTAGGGCTACATCTAGACTAGAGTGATTTGTCGATGGAAGTTTTTGTCGGACGATATTTTGTGACAAAACCTCTATCGACAAATCGGGTCCAGACCACCAAAGCAGATCAAAAGAGCAATCTGCTCTGTGAACAGAGAATGGCTGTACTGCCTGGCTGCTCTATCAGCAAAACGGCCAACTGGAAGCACAGCAGACAGGGAGGCTCGGGCTACGTCTACACGTGCACCCAACTTCGAAATAGCTTATTTCGATGTTGCGACATCGAAATAGGCTATTTCGATGAATAACGTCTACACGTCCTCCAGGGCTGGCAACGTCGATGTTCAACTTCGACGTTGCTCAGCCCAACATCGAAATAGGCACAGCGAGGGAACGTCTACACGCCAAAGTAGCACACATCGAAATAAGGGAGCCAGGCACAGCTGCAGACAGGGTCACGGGGCGGACTCAACAGCAAGTCGATCCCTTAAAGGGCCCCTCCCAGACACACTTTCATTAAACAGTGCAAGATACACAGAGCCAACAACTAGTTGCAGACCCTGTATATGCAGCACGGACCCCCAGCTGCAGCAGCAGCAGCCAGAAGCCCTGGGCTAAGGGCTGCTGCCCACGGTGACCACAGAGCCCCGCAAGGGCTGGAGAGAGAGTATCTCTCAACCCCCCAGCTGATGGCCGCCATGGAGGACCCCGCTATTTCGATGTTGCGGGACGCGGATCGTCTACACGTCCCTACTTCGATGTTGAACGTCGAAGTAGGGCGCTATTCCCATCCCCTCATGGGGTTAGCGACTTCGACGTCTCGCCGCCTAACGTCGATTTCAACTTCGAAATAGCGCCCAACACGTGTAGACGTGACGGGCGCTATTTCGAAGTTACTGCCGCTACTTCGAAGTAGCGTGCACGTGTAGACGCAGCTTCGGTGTCCCAAAAGCCCCTTCTGGTGGCAGACGGGCCCCCCAGAACATCCAAGCCTGCTTTTTGTCAGCAGATCTCCGTTGACAAAGCCATTCCTCCTTGTGGTGAGCAGGGTACAGCTGTCAAAATAAGTTCTGCATGCTGTTGACTTACTGCTGACAGAATGCTCTTAGGAATCTGGACACTCCCCAGGTTTTGTTGACAAAACGGCTGTCAGAATCTAGTCTAGACATAGCCTACCTAATTGCAGAGGAGAAAAACTGCTACAGTACAGAATTCTTCTGCTGTATGTGTTTTCCAACTCAACACCCATTTCATTTTTAAGGTTCTTGCTTGTGTCTGCAGGTTATACTCCATCACACATGTCAATCTCACTGGTTCTCAACATGCTGAGGAAAGGATTTAAGACGAAACCACCTTGGAAACACATCTAGCATACAATCATAAAAATGGCCATAAACGGTCACAAAGGTATTCCCAAATAGTAACTCCATGGCCATGCTCTGCGCTCAAAATAGAAGTGGCTTTTCAAGCAAGGTATTTTGATTCCAGTAATGGAAATTCCAAAATAGCACCTTATTACAAAATCCAGCGCTGTGTAGACAGCACCACTTTCAGAACAAGGTAATCTGAAATAATTTACACAACTTGCGTAGCACAAACTGTGTAAATTATTTCAAGTTATGGCTACAGTGTAGCCATAGCCCCAGAGTTTCTCCATGCAGTGAGGAAAGGCTCCTGCAGTGGGGAGGCAGCAGGTTGCTACACTGATAAAATCTCAGTGTTGTTGGCGAGCTACAGCTCAGGTAAGTAGACAGCTGTGCAGGGCATGTCTTTACTCACCAGGGCCATGCCTCACCAGCGAGACTGCTGCTGAGGGAGGGGGCTACGTGTGTATGTACACTACACACCACAGATGTTGGAACTAGGGATCCTAGGGAGTGCAGCAGCACCCCCTGACTTGAAGTTATTTCCATCATCTACAGGGTTTACAGTTTAGTTCAATGGCTTTCAACCCCACCTCCCCGCTACAAAATACAAATTATTCCAGCACTCCTGCTACATCCTGCCAAAAGAAGCATGAAGTGAGGGTGTAGCTGAACTGGGAAATAAAACATCTGTCCCACCATTAGAACTATTGAGGCAAATAGATGTTGGGGTAGTGTTTGGTCCTGCCAAGAGGGCAGGGTCTGGACTAGATGACCTCCCAAGATCCCTTCCAGGTCTATGAGGGGTATTAAAAGGGTGGAGGGATGGCTCAATGGCCTGCTAAACCCAGGGTTGTGAGCTCAGTCCTTGAGGAGGCCAGCCAGGGATTGGGGCAAATAGATGTCAGGGATGGTGCTTGGTCCTGCCAAGGGGGCAGGGGACTAGACTAGATGACCTTCTGAAGCCCCTTCCAGTTCCAGGAGATGCGTATCTCCAATTATATCTATCTATATAACTAGTCTGTCCAAGAACCTCTTCATCTAATGATATTCAATTAATAGGTTACAGCCAATAAGGATCCTTACCACAGCATCCACTGTTCCACTTTATTCATATCCGCATTTACACACCAACAATTATAGAATCACAGGGCTGGAAGGGACCTCAGGAGGTCATCTAGTCCAGCCCCCTGCTTCAAGCAGGATCAACCCCCACTAAATATGGTGGCTTAAGGTCTAGATTCCCAGTTGGTGTAAATCAGCGTAGCTCCATCAAAGTTAGAGTTTGCAGCTGCTGAGTATTGGTCCCTGATTGTACAAAGGGCTGGTGAGAAAAGAGAAAGGTAAGCACACACCATGGACTGCCTCAGGAACAATATTTCAAACAGATAATTTCTTTTCTTGTTCAGCCCTTCCATCACTGGAGCTGGATATTAAATTGAAATCATTTCCTCTCATTTAGAGAGCAATATATCTGAACAAGTTAAATGTATATCAGTTTTATTATTATTTAATGGAGAAAATGGAATTAACTGACAGCAAAGTGAAGAGGAATAAAGTGATGAGATTATTAGTTTCTTCTTCACAGACCAGGCACTAATATATATAGTTACCTTACATGGGATCCCCAGGCAGCTAAGCAGGTGAAATGAGTGAATGTCTGAGCCAAGAGGAAATACTTTGCTGAGCCAAGTTCCCTGGTGTTACAGAAACATTATTTCACTACTTCCTAAGTCATCCATAAGATTTTTCTGAAGTTATCGAATCATTTATGAGTTTTCATCCTGATCATCTTGTACCTATCAGTTCCACCAGAGCACATGTAAGTCACTAGCAGCTCCGTGCAACCATATGTAAAATGTAGCCTGGCATAAAGGAAATTCCAGGCAATGGCTGCTAGAGGATGGACTAGGGACAGAATGCAATTGCTTGTCCAGAGTACTCTAACTGGCATCCCTCAGAAACAAGACAAGTGCCTTCATTACATTTGCATATTTGCTGGGTTTTCTGGAGGACATCAGAGTCTATGCTTTTCATGTTGTGTAAGATTTAGCAAGAAGGTCAAAGCAGGTTTGGGTGTGCTCAAGTGTGTCTGCATTTTGCCCATTTACCCTGGTTCATGGGAAATTCTTTTAAGGCTTCCATTTGTGTGGGTTTCTTCCTTTATACCTTCCGTTTCTTAGTGAGCCTGACGTTCAAATAAATGCAAAATTGGAAAGCAAAGCTCATCTAAATGTATTTTCTTTGGTTAGGCCTCAGAACTGACCACCATATATGTGTAACCCAGAGACTTTGAGACCACCAAGAAAGGAGAGTGAAGTCTTCTCTACAGCCTCAGCTGAGAGCTAGCTGGCTTTAGCTTGTGGGGTAGAGGCATGTAGCTTTAGCCCCTATGGTCATAGGTTCAATCCCTTCTACAGGTAATCAGGATATGTCAGCCTTATATATGGTTTGACCTTTACCTACATGCACCACCGTATACAGAGGTCACCTCTCCCCACAGAGTTGGGCTAAACTCAGCCCAGAATCATCTGAAAGGCTTTCAAATTCAGATGGACCCAGCCTCACAGTTTGTGATTAGGTCCCAAGTCAAGCAAGTTATGTCCAGCTTTACTTTTGGTTATGAAAGTTCACCGCCTGATTCTGCAGACATTTGTACTACCCAAGGCCTAATGATGATAAGCAAAATCAAGGCAGTCCTAATGTAGCTTCAATGCTTTTGCTGCCAATCAACTCTGGTGATGCTAGAACCTTAAAGGATTCCATTTCTTGGATTTCAGATAAGCAACAAATTAAGTTGCTTCCTTAAATTTCTTTGGTTTGGAAATATGGCTGGAGACCCCCAGGGCCATCATGAAATTTCCAGCACTTCCTAATTTCAACTATCTTGGAAGAATTAAATCGGATTGTGATCCCAGAGGCCCATGTAAATTAACTCAAGCACTATCCTCCCCTCCTCCAACCTTTCTAAACACCAGAAATATATAATTAATTATGGACCTGAAATGTAGGTTATTTATTTATTTTATTCCAAACTAATCTGCTCATTCTTGCCAGCAGAATTCCCCTTTGGGACGCTTAGAAATGCCTGGAGGTAATGTCTTTGTTAATATCACGCATCATTTAACAGACTGTACTTAGCAAAACTATCAGAAACTGAAGAGCTGCACAAGTTCTAGAAAGCTGGGCCTCAGCATCTGCAGTGACTAGAGCTAGGTCTCAGAAGTGCTGCCCAAGTTTTGCAGAGAACTCTAAATTCAGATGACTCCTCAGTATGAAATAAACTTTGTGTGTTCAGCAAAGAACATCAGCTGGCCTTTTGGGCACAGGCTTAGAATTTCTCCCCTAGGCTGTTATTCACAGGAGTGCTATTGTGTTGAAGTGCACATCACTGAACAATACTTCAGCAGTGTTCTACCACTTCATCAGTGTTATTCTTTGCTGTTGCTTCCAAGCTCTCAGCAGGCCACAATCATGTCCAATTTATCAAATCCCAGAAACCTTTCCATCACCTCCTTCGGAGGCAACAGAGGCCGTATGGAAAGCCAGCTGCTCATTTTCATTTTTCACTTATTTTCCCCTTCTTGAACTGTGTCTTCTTTAATAGAAAACACTTCTGCTGATTTCATTTCCTGGATGACAACTGCTAGAGTTATCCTAAGCACACAGCTGTCCACCAAATTCATTCACAGAATCTAGAGAGTCGCAGTCAACCTATTCTGGAGTTATGTGTTTCCACTTTCTGTATTATTATTTATTATCATTGATAGTAAGTAAGGGTTTGCAATCAATATGACCTTATAGTAGTGAGATGATTCAGTCTAATAATGAATGCAAGCTCTTGAGAGCCAAGACTCTTAGGTTTTATGTGTTCATTCTTGTTGACCACAGGCAAGCCAACCAATCAGCATGTGTCTCATGTTGCTTGTCTGTACAATGGAGGTAACAACCTCACGGGGGGCTGCAAAGCTTCATTATCCTTACATTGTTTGATGTCACTGAGTTTAGGAAGAAATTATGTAAACACAGAGATCTGCTTTCCCATTTATTTTATCTCATTCTACAAGATACAACCAACCAAAACCAGATGGGCAAACCTCCTAATGAGCTAAGTTAGTTACTATGACAGCAATCAGACCTATCTCTATGACAGCCCAATACACAAGATCTACCACTACAACAACCTAATACAGACCAATCATTAAATAAACTATCATAACAAGATCAGACAATTACATATTACTGTGCTTTCTATGCTTCCATAGGGCCAGATCCTATCACCTGTCTGAGAGCACTTGTAATTCAGCGAAGCCAGGAAAAGAGGCTGGGGCAGGTAGCAGGAAGAACTAGCCAATAATTCATGAGGAAGCCGAGGCTAGACATGTATTTGAAGGACTCTGTTACTATCGATGTCTGTCTGGACTAAGTGGACATCAGAATTTTATATATCCAGGAAAGAAATAGAAACAGAGCCCCAGGTCTGGACCCCCTTGAGTTCTGAAGAGGTTCACATCCAGATCTTTGCAGCTTGATCCAGTTACCAATTTCTAGCAGTATGTCTTGGGACAGGGGGAAATGAACCTGAGTCCACATGAACAAGGCAGATCTCATAAAGCAATTGTGCTAGAACAAGCTGTAAGTGCATTGCAATGCCCCCTTCAAGCCACCTGCATTTTGTTGCCTTCCCTGTTTATCATAAGAAATGCTCTTTTCTGCAAGCTGATGGGACAAGCAAAAAAGCTTCACACATGGGAAGGGAGTTCAGGAGTCATTCAGAGAGCACAGTGCACCGACTATTTGTACAGCAAGACATGTTGGGCTGCACCTGAAATGTGCATACGTTTTTAAAAGCGAGAAAAATTAACCTTTGGAACCATTTCCCATAACTGTCAATTTTTAAACTAAGATTGGCTGGTTTGTCTACAAAATTTGTTCTAGGAATGATGCTGGAGAAGTTCTCTGGTCGGTGGGATGCAGGAGGTCAAGCTAGATGTTCAAGGTGGTCACTTCTGGATTTGGAATCTATGACTCTATGAAAACTCCTTGAATGTTGCTACTAGTGTTACATAAATCAAATCACCAAAGGCCCGATTCTGCCATCCTCAGTCACATACGCAAACATTTTAATTGATTCCACAGTATTACTTTCTCTGTGAGAAGTGAAAAAAGAATGGCTGGACTCTTTTATCTGAACAAACTCACCCTGAGACAGACATCCAGCATGGAGAACATCACCTGGAATGCTTAAAGTTTGGCAAACTTATAAGCAAGTGAAAATAGAGTCTTACCATGGGAAAAATTGGGCAACCACTACTTTAGGTAGTGCTACCAGCCTGCTTCTAATGTCAGGTTGGTGGGGATTCATATGCATCACTTCACATTAATGAAGGGAAGGTGACATATGCTTGTCCACACTTGCACCACTGTAAACCTAAGACAATCCCTGTCCAATAAATAGTATTAGCCTGGATTTATGATGGTATGGCAGGACGGAATTCACCCCAGCTTGACTCCTGACCTCCTTTCCTGTGCAAACAGCCTTTTTACTACTATGCATCCCCTTTGGAAGAAGCAGTTCTTGTGCTGACAGCAGGGGAAGCAACATGCTGCGTTCAGCTGGAAAGGAGCAGTTCAAGCACTTAAAACTTGTTTCAAAACAATTGCTCTAAAAGAGCTTCCAGTCTCACAGGGATTCTGGCTTGTTCTCACACCTATACACACTGTCTATGTTGCTGGAAAGGTACTGCTGCAATGATCTATATCTGGATTTCTTCCAAACTTCTGAGGTTTCAGATCTGGAGCATTGGTTGTATTTTTTTCCTGGGAATACAAAATTTCAGTGCCCACTTGGGCCAGAAAGAGATCAAGAGCAACAGATTCCTTCAAATACACATCGGCTATGTCTACACTAGCCAAAAACTTCAAAATGGCCATTTGCATGGCCTATGAGCAGGGAATAAGGGGATTTCGAAGTAGCCGGGGTCCTTTTGAAAAGAAGCCCCGTCTGGACGAGCTGCGCAGCGGCAAGCTGCGTCAATTTCGAAGTGCCGCGGCCGCCCGCATGCTAATGAGGCACTGAATATGTATTTCAGCACTTTATTAGTAAACTTCAAAATGGCCATTTGTATGGCAATTTCAAAGTTTTTGGCTAGTGTAGACACGGCCATCCAGTCTCTTCTGCCTCATGGAGAAGCATCAGAAACGAGTTGCTTGTTTCCTTCATCTGCCTCAGCCTCTTTCACATGGCCTTGATGTTTAAAGTGTGCTTTTATACAGAGCTAAATTTGCCATATATTTGCTTCTACTCCTGTTGCTGCAACCGAAGCAGATATTAGAGTGAAATTAACTAGTGGCATTCCACCCAGGGCAACTGCTCTTTCCATCTCATACAGTGGCAGAGCTGCACTTTGAACCAAAACTCTTGTGTTCCATAACAGCAGGTCCAGGAGATGGGCCCAAAGTGTTAAGCAGCAGAAGAATCACATAGCTATGACATAGCCATAGAATCACAGAATAATAGAACCGGAAGGGACCTTGAGAAGTTATCAAGTCAGTCCCCTACCCTCCTGGCAGGTCTCAGCACCATTAAAATCATCCCTGACCGATGTTTTTCTGACCAGCTCTTAAAAGTCTCCAGTGATGGATATTCCACAACCTCCCTAGGCAATTTATTCCAGTGCAATCTCCCTGAGGGTTAGGAAGTTTTACCTAATGTCCAACCTAAACCTTCCATGATGCAATTTAAGCCCATTGCCTCTGGTCCTATCATCAGAGGTTAAGGAGAACAATTTGTCTCCCTCATCCTTGTAACACCATTTCAGGCATTTGAACATTTGTAGCATGTCCCCATCAAGTCTTCTCTCTTCCAAACAAAAAAAATCCATCTCTCAGTCTTCTTTCATAGGTCATGTTTTCTAGACCTTTAATTACTTTTGTTGCTCCTCTCTGGATCTTCTCCAGTTTCTCCATATTTTTTCTGAAATGTAGTGTCCAGAACTGGGCATGGTATATTGGCACATAAAATTGATTTTCATCAACTGGTTCTGTGCAGATCTACTACCTTTGGCCAGAGTCAGTGAGGGAGGATGGAAGGGATCCAAGAGAACTGCAAAAAGGCAAATATAGATCTGAGCTACAAAAAAGGGAATAAGGACAAGCAAAGGAATTATAGACAGGTCATCTTAACTTTAGTGTCTGGACAAATAACGGAACAAATAAGCAAACAATAATTTGTAAACACCTAGTAGAATGGTAAATGACAGTCAACATGGATTTGTCAAAAATAAATTGGGTAAAACCAACATAATATCCTCGTTGTTGGGTAAACAAACCTTGTGGATGTGGGCAAGCAGGAAATGTGATTTATCTGAACTGCAGTAACGCTTTTGATACATTATGGGTGCGTCTACACTAGCCAGCTACTTCAAAGTAGCTGGCACAACGTCGAAATAGTACGTGTCACGTCTACCTGCACTGTGCGCTATTTCGACGTTGAAATCGACGTTACGTGACAAGACATCGAAATCGCTATTCCTAGCCGAAGATGGGAATAGCACCCTACTTCAACGTTCAACGTCGAAGTAGTGCATGTGTAGACGATCCGTGTCCCGCTACATCGAAATAATGGGGTCCTCCATGGCGGCCATCAGCTGAGGGGTTGAGAGACGGTCTGTCCAGCCCCTGCGGGGCTCTATGGTCACCGTATACAGCAGCCCTTAGCCCAGGGCTTCTGGCTGTTGCTGTTGCTGCTGCAGCTGGGCGTCCATGCTGTGTGCATGGGGGTCTGCAACTGGTTGTCAGCTCTGTGGATCTTGTGCTGTGCAGGCTGAGTGTGTCTGGGAGGGCCCCTTTAAGGGCGTGGCTTGGGGCTTTGCTGGCCCCTTGTTTCGATGGGGAGCACTTGTGTGTGTGGATGCTCCACATTTCCTTCTGGGGCAGCTCCTTTCGACATTCTCCGTCACTACTTCGATGTTGAACATTGATGGCACCAGCCCTGGAGGATGTATAGACGATACGTGTCGAAGTAGCCTATTTAGATGTTCTTACGTCAAAATAGCTACTTCGATGTAGTGTGCTAGTGTAGATGCAGCCTATGTGACTTAGAGAAATAGAAAAATATAGACTAGATTTACCTGCTATAAAGAGAGTTTACAAGACGTGAGAATGGAATGTCCAGTGAGTACCTTCAAAATCTCAAATTTTGGTCATGTCTTTCAGAGGCTCTCCCAGTACGCTGGGCCATACTATTCCAACACAGATTATTATCTTTCCAACATGCCCTCTTCACTGCTCATTCAAGACATTTATTTTCCTTCATTGCCCATTCCTCTTCTTTTCACTTACCCAACTCTGACAGTGGGGTGAGTCCATGCTCAGCCTCACTTCTTTTTCCTCTCCCATAATTTGAGAGAATAATCTGTAATCCAGGATTATTTTTCAATATTCCTTAGTCCCTGTTATTCTTCAGAAATCTGTCTGAGAGAATCTAAAAATAAAGGCCACTCTTCCTCCAGACTAGACCAAGGTCTTCCAATTGCTTCCAGTTCCAATTCCAATTCCAACAGTGGAAATTGTTGCCATGTAGCTGTTAATGACAGTGTCATAGTGAAGTTTATCTTAATTAAAATGTTGTTATTAGGAGTCAGTCATCAGATTCTGGAGTAAGATCAGTGCTCCTAAATACCAATACATCCCAGGTGAGTTTAGTCAAGGGTCTCTGAACTAGAACATGATCTAAAGTATCAGTGTCAGCTTATGGATATCAAAGTGTATACTCCTGGCTGAACCATCATTAAAAAGTCTGACTCCTCCACATGTAGTAGGAAATTTCCAGTACTAGTGGGAGAAATCCAACACCATCTGAACTGTGCAAATGTTTTCCTGTTTAGGGCACAGGGTTTATGACAATCATGACATCAGAACAGACATCAAGCTTCTTATTCATCAAGCCATTATTCTCCCAACATTGTTGTATGGGTCTAAAACCTGGACAACTTACAGACATCACTTGAAAGTCCTTGAGAGGCATCACCAACACTGCCTCCTCAAGATCTGGAAGATCAAATGGGAAGACAGACACAACAACATTCATGTCCTAGAAGATGCAAATCCAACCCATATTGAGGCAATGATCATCCATCAGCAACTCTTCTGGACTGGTCACGTTGTCCAGATTCCAGACCATTGCCTCTAAAACAGGTCCTGTTCTCTCAGCTGAAAGAAGGAGTGGAGGCCAAGAGAACTGTTATGCTGAAGGATAACTTGAAGTGCAATATGGACTTTGGAACTTGAGAGAAAGTTACCTAGGATCACTCAAAATAGAGAGAAGTAAAGCATGATGGTCCCCTGCATTATGAACTTGCTCGCTGATGAGCTGAGGACAAGAGATACAGGAGGAAGAAAAGATTGGGTTTCGGACATGATCAACAGCCTCCTGCTGTACCTGGAAACATCTGTCCTCACTGTCATAGAATTAGTGGCTCAAGAATAGGCCTTGTCAGCCACCTGAACACCCACAACTCCCACAGAAGATGATCACAATCAGTAGGTGATTTAGCTGGGACCTGAAGTTTTGTTCCATTTTGAGCAGCAGATGAACCTGCCAAAGGTTTATGTTCTTTTTTTTACATTTGCTGAATCTAAAGACATTTTATGGTCATGTCTAGTCATCAGGCCATTACCCAGCCCTTTCGCATTACGTGGTCTTGGGATCAGCATGAGGACCAAGCAGCCCATGGCATGGGTCTATGTTCCATCCTAAAATGTTACAGCAAGATGATGTTCCCCATTGGGCTTGTTTGGGAAGAACAATAGTCTTACATAGAGCTGAGTGAATTATTTGCAATGAATAATTCATTCAAATAGCATTGCCATTTTTCTTTTGTCTGCCAACAGACTGACATTTTAAATTATTTATTTCTTTTT
Organism: Carettochelys insculpta; assembly: GCF_033958435.1. Classification (NCBI taxonomy): domain Eukaryota; kingdom Metazoa; phylum Chordata; order Testudines; family Carettochelyidae; genus Carettochelys; species Carettochelys insculpta. Next base: position 18,674,978 of record NC_134151.1, read on the forward strand.
CATGATTGTCTGATGAAGGGTTTAGGTATTTTATTATGGTCCATGTTCACCAACAATTTGCACTGACTGTTATATTGAGCAATTGCCAGGTACGATGCGTGAGTCACCACTTACGTCACACAGAATAATTTTGTTCCCTCACTGGGTGACAAAAAGACTTCCAAGAGAACTAGGAAAACTCTTGCAGAGGGCTGGATTGGTGGCACGCTACAATCCAGGCCAAGTAAGAAGCAGCCAGTAGCTATGCTGCCTGGGAGCAGGGCAGAAATCAAACTAGAACTCAGAGTCACAAGGGAGTGCCTGCTTCGCTTTCCTGCACAGTTTACTATCACATTCACACCAATTCCAATGCACTGGTCAGCAAGCTGGAGAGGGGAGAAGGTAGTGCAAGGCTCCATGCACTCTCTAGTCATTTTTGCAAGAAAAGAGCCACCACCTGGTAGCAACTGTTCAGGCTCCCCCCTTAGTTGTAAAGCAGAATAATAAGGGGCTGTTTGCATTAACCCCTTGGTCTGGTGAATGGCTACAGTCAGGCTCTCTGCTGATTTGCCCATGTGAACACATATTGGGAAGAGCATTCATGACACTTTGTCTTTCCATGAACATGTTTTGCAAGCGCTATCTGCCCACACAAAAGTTTGCAAGAAGCACTTAGAAAGAACTGGAAAAAGTCTTTTAGTTTTACTGGGGGGATGGGAACTGTGGCATTTGTGCCTTTTAGTTTAATCAAATTATATTGTGATATGGGGGCCTTTGTCTGTTTATGCTGCCCGTAGCAAAATGGGGAGCTACCTCAACCTGGTTCTGTCCCCTTTCTGTGACCATACCCAGTTAGGCATTTGACAAGTCCACATTATGACCAAAGGTGTCCTGGCTTGGGCCCTCAGTAATCTCTGTCCTTTTCAGGACAGTGGGAAGTCAAAAGTTCCATGTCTCTAGCAAGGCAGAAGCACCCCTAGTTCTTCTGGGTTTAACACTTCCTTTTCCAAAAGCCCCTGGCTGGAGGAAGTAGGGGAAACCCACCATGTCCACTCCACTGGCTGCCAGCTTCCTAATCCCTTTCTGCATCCTGGTCTACTCCCCACTGTAGGCTTCCTCAGCCTCTGGTCCTCCTTCTCCCTCTTTGGAATGTTGGTTTGCCTGGCAGCTTCTCACCAGCCAGCTGGAGGCATCCTCTCTGGTAGCCATGCCACCCTGTACCTTGCAGTCTTTCATCCTGACAGCTGGTGTGCCACTGCTGGTCAGCTCTGGCTGAGCAGGCAGGCGGTTGCTTCATTAACCCTTTAGCTGCCAAATGAGTTTGGGAAGCATGACAATATTACTTTTTTTTTCTTGTCCTCCTCTAATGGAAATGCTTTCAGTGTGGAGCTCTGACTGCAGTTATCCATCACATGGGGAGTCCACTGGTAGAGAACAACACATATGGCATCAAAAATATATCCTCTGTGTAACAAACCCAAAAAAAGCATACCTCGAGGCAAGTGTTCACAGCCTAATTTCAGCTCACAGAATGAAGGAGTAAATGAGAGCTCACGCTCAAAGTCTGACTCATCTCTGTTTGGCCTCAGCTGGGGAGTTTCTGTGGGCATGGAGGTCATGTGACTCAAGCATGCACTTGGATGGTAGGGTTTTCTGTATCTACTTCAGCGGTTCCCAAAATTTTTGAGACAGTGACCCAGTTTGACAATTCAGTAAGACTTTGTGACCTAAGGTAATTCAAAACTGGGTGAGGGGTTCTCCCCTGGGGAAAAAAATGATAAATTTTGATTCCCTCCCATCCACAGGCTTAACCCCCTCTCAGACCCAAACTGCCTACCTATCTACCGCACACAAGGGCCGCTGCTACCCCCCCCCCGTTCCTTTGCCAGACTGCCGCTGCCTCCTCCTGATGGCTCTCCCTAGCCCTCCTACTCCTTTCCCCACCTGCAGCCTGGACAGTTCCCTGCCCTGCTGCCCTGAAATGGGACTCAATTTAATTGGTTTAATGGCTGGATCCCTCCTGCCGGCCATTAAACCAATTAAATGGAGTTCCATTTCGTCACAGCAAGGCAAGGACTGAGAGGTGGAGGATTGAGCAGCAGCAGCAGGAGGAGCTGCAAATGGCTCCCTAAAGAGCCACATGTGGCTTGAAGCCACCCAGCTGGTGACCCTTAGAAAAATCTAATGGCAACCCATGTTGGCGTCCTGACCCATAGGTTGGGAATCCCTGATCTACTCTGTCTCTGCCATGGATATGTTGTGTAGTTTCAGGCAAGACTTTAAGATGGGGTTTTCGAAGGACTTCAATGTCTAGCTCATACTGAATTTCAGCTGGATTCAGTCACCCATTTCTCTTAGGCTCGTTTGAAAATCTGAGCCTCATCTGCCCTGTGCCTCAGTTTCTTGATCTAGAAAATATAATTAATAAGACCTCCTCAGGCAGGCCATGGAAAAATGCTTCTAAATTGCAATGGCTTTGAGCTAGATTGAAAACCCTTCACAAATTCTGGTGGACAGTTGCTCACACAGAGTCCCAGTCACAAAAGCAGAAACATCAATGGGAGTGACTCCTCACCATGGAGAGAAAGCAGCTCTTTGAGATCCTGAGATAGATGTTTGGAAAGAAACACACAGAGCTGTTCATTTTGTAGTGTACTGGTGAAAAAGTTTTAGCTATCCATGAGATTCTAAGACTAGCGGTTCATCCACTGGAGAACTTGTAAAGCTGACTCACTTACTGTGCAGAGGAGGATGGTTTGGCAGACCAAAGTAGGGCAGATAACTCAGTACTTGTGATGAAAAGTGGGTGGACAGCACTGTGGGTGTATGTTGTTCTATGCATTTGAGAACAGTGAAATAGCCTTAATACCAGTACTTCCAAAGTCCTTTTGCACTAATCGGTGATGCTCTGATAATATTAGTCAAGATTCCTCCAGGAGGTACAAGCTAGTGTGACATAGGAAAGCAGAACTGAAGCTCCTCTTGTCCTTCATAGCCTCCAGCCGCACTGAAGCATGCTGTGATAAACTGTAATGAACTGCAATAAAATGTATAAAAATGACATCGTTCCCTGAACCTGATGTAAAAAATAATAAATGGATCTTCCCTGACATCCTGAGACTTAGAACTAATATTCTTTACAGGCTTATAGTTCACATAATGATTACAGAAGTCATTATGTTTGAGTCCATCTGAGCACTATAAATATCCCCCAATTTGCCTGCAAAGAGGCAAAACTGCCTGTGTATTAAAAGGCCTGTTTGTTTATTTTTCCTGTACATATCTTTGCAGCAGGCAGTGTACATACTTACTTGCTTGACAAGCCAAGCCAAAATTATGTGCTGTGTTTCAGATTACAAGCTATAATTCACATGCAGTTAACAGCAAACGTCAAGATTCGAGGAATCCACTATATTACAGAATGAGTGGCTAATTTTGTGTTATAGATTTTTTTCTCAGAAAAAAATATAGGGGCATTTTGATAGTATAAAATCAATGTTACCATTGATAACGATTGTGGCTTATTTTTTGTGAGCACTTGAGTTACTGACAGAGCTATAAATCCATTTGCAGGCATGAACAGAGAAATTGTTTGAACATGATGATAAAGTTCCTTGTGTTGACCAGCGTGGTGGGAAAAGGAGGGTGGGGGTGACAGCTAACAATGTTTAAATGGTGGATAGGCAAAGTAACAGAATCCCTGAATAAAATTGTACATTCAATCATAGAAGAGGAATTCCTATGTCATTCCTAAAGGCCCATGAACTGGCTGTCACAAAGATGAAGGAGGCAAAGGCTTCACCTTGTAATGTCTTAGTATCAAGGTTGATGTCAATATTGCCTCATGTTCTTGAGTGAAACTCTTCTCATCTGCCTAGAATTCTGCTTAATGCACAGGAAAGAACTGGGTAGCTCCAGTGACTGCTAATGGGCTAAAATGTAGAGAATCCCAAAGTGGTTTGTCAGCCACTGGAGCTGTTCGCAGAGCACTGGCTGGTAATCCACAAACAGCTACCTCTTCATCTGGCTCTTCCTCCTGATATATCATACAAAAGACAAGTAAAATACATTGTTATTGCCAAACAGGCCCGCCAACAGAGAGGGGCAAAGAGGGCAGTTGCCCCAGGGCCTGGCATTTCAAAGGGGTTCAAAGTTGCTCTGCTGCTCCTCGTGGCTCAGAGTGAGCAGTGCCAGGGTCCAGGAGGCACTAAGGGCTCACTTGTTCTAAGTCTCACCCCTTCTGACAGTGGCCTGCCTTTTCTGGGGGCACAGAGCTTCGCCCTCCTTCCACATTGCCCCGGGGCCCGTGGTGGCTATTGGCCCCCCTGCTGCCAAACATTACATTCCAAGTAGGCCTTGAGTGAGAGGAGGCCACAATTAAATGCACCCAGAGGTTATATGAAAATAGAGAGAGATTGTGATTCAAAAAGGGGAAGGCTCTCTCTTGCCATGTATGAGCACATGTACAAACACACACGCACACGCACACACACACACACACCAATTAACTGTGTTCATTTATAATCCTTAGCTCTATACCTCCACTCCACCCCCCTCCAAGAGTGATCCCATTATACCGTAAACCTCAGAGACCTTTTCACTGGTAGCTATTTCCTCCTTTTAATTGAGAACATGCACAGACAAATGCAAATGAAAGGAATCAGCCATCATTCTGAAAAAAGGAAATGACTGAAATATTGAATGCTTCATTGATTGCAGTCTGTGGCATATACAACAAAGTGTTCCTTCTGTCTCGTTTTCCTAATTTAGTGCATAAAAATTGCAAAATATTTGGCAACCTGATTGCACCCAGGAACTTTAGACCCAATTCTCCTTTCACTTATGGCATTTTTATGTGAGTGTGACTCCATTAATGTTAGTAGTCTTGCCCCTTATATACACTAGTGTAAAGGGGAAGAAAATCAAGCTCTTTATATCCATCAATTATTATTTCAATTGCTGAGCTCAGAAACAATAAGTTATTTTCTGCACTCCATTTTATTGACTAGCTGTTTTGTGTGTGTGTGAGAGAGAGACAGGTGTGTATTATAACTAAGAACATACTACAAAAATAAATTTCAGCAGTAATCCTTTGATGTTATAAAGAAACACTTGGAAGGAATTTAGTGCCTTAGTGATTTAGGAGTTCATTGAACTGGCTATCATAGCCACTGACTTTCAACCAGATTTGTGTTCTTAAAGTCCTTAGCATTTTCAAAAATGTTCTCGTCTTTCCTTTCACTGTGTTCAAACTCCTTTCAAATTTCTATTGTTTTCACCCTTCCTGAGAAATCTAGCTCACAAGTTCACAGACAGGATTATTGGAGGAGCAAGAGCACCTTAAAGCCTTAGGCTGGCATAGAAGTTGCACTGATGTAACTAAAGATGTGGTGATGCACTGATTTAGTTAAATTGGTGCAAGTTTCAGTACTGACACATTACATTGTTTAACTCGGGTTCACATCAGTTTACCTGCTAAATAACGGTACAAGAAGCAAAATTCATATTTATTCAGTATGCATTATTCATCACCAAAGAAAGAAGACTGTAATGTTGCTGAAAGAGAACAAAAGAAGGCAACCGCATCAGCAGCTTCTTCCACATTGACCAGTTCCCCAATCCTGCTAATACAAAGTACGTTATTGAGGAGGGAGGTGCAGCTGTCTGACCTAGGCTCAATTTTTTGCCTGCCTGCTTAGCGTCCTAACCAAGGGCCCATGAATGCAAATTATACCAGTAAAAACTATCACTTGGATTTATTGGTTGTCAGTTTTAAAGGCAGTAATGGAAGTTGTGTTGCTAAGTATGTCATAAATCCAGGTAACATGCCCAAGAGCAATGCTGATCAGTAACGTCACATCTTTCCTCCATTTAGAACAGTCATTTTAACTATATTTAGCACTTACATAATGATTTTCTTTTCCAAATCTTGACTTCAATTGTCATAATACCCTTGTTCCATTTTCCAGATGAAGTAAAATGAGACACATCAAAGCTACTTGACTTGCTTGAGATGACAGAACAAATCAGTGGAAGAGCTGGGATTAGAATCCAGAAAATACTGTCTACCAGTCTTATACTCTGTTCATGAAACCATCACACCTAAAGGGCACATTTTCCAAATCCCTTTGAAAAACACTTCCCCATTAAACAAGAAGAAGGCTGATAAACATGCTAAACCAGCATTTCTAAGTAAATGAGAGGGATTCCTTATTTTAATTTTAAAAAGTTTCTTCTTCAGTTTTAGGAAATTCATTTCCATTATTCTGTAACAAGTATTTCTTTGTTTCAACCAAGTTCCATTTATTATCGTGATACTTGATATCAATAGTATTTTGTTCTTCCAGGCAAACACTGAGAAAAGTTGGCTGGATTTTTTTTTTTAACAAAATGCTTTTAGACATAAAAAACTCCTTTTTTTTAAAGTGTCAACAACTAAGGAAATGTTCTATTTTCTGTGAAATGTCATTGATATTTTAATTGATGTTCTCATCAAAATCATTTTAAATCACATCACATTAATAAAATTCCCAATCATCCAGTTTTCAGTAAACAAAATATTTTGATGATGATCATGCTAATTAAGCATTCAATTAAAAGTTTTGCAGAAATTTTTTAAAAAAGTGAAAATAGGTTTACTTTGAACCTCAGGAAATGCAAATAAGATTGTCATATGAAAATTTTCACAAAATCATTTGCCCATATTGCAACTAGCAACACGCTTTTTAGGGGCTTAAGCTTCCACATTGTTCCCATGCTCCTGGAGCATGAGGCACACAAAGAATTTTGGGTAAGGTTCTTAATCTTCTTATAGGGAGGAGATGTTGCTTGAACAAGAGTGTATTGAGAAGACGGTATATTTATAAAAACATTTAGTTACAAAAGTCTCACAAAAACAGAAAAGCAAAGTGATGGAAATGCCCGGGTATTATTTCTGCATTAGCTATCATTACACTTACTATTTACAATAACCCAACCATTTATAATAACCCTTATAACTCTAGAAGGAGAAATAATAATAAACAGCAAATAAAAATAATTCTTTGTACTAATATAGCACATTAGAAAGATTTTAAAGCATGTTATTTCTATTTCGTTTAGCAAGTTTTGTTTCTTCCTTCACCTCCCACTAGCCCCTCTGACACCATCCCCTCCTCCCCCCCACACACACATTTATCATTGTAAGGGCTGCTGCCCAGAAGTTGATTACATATACTGGTTGGTTTGTTTGTTTGTTATAGCTGGGCTGCTTGTGAGTCCCATCTTGCCGTTGTCATTGTAGGGTACCATGAGCACTGAGTTATATACAAAGGAGAATTCTGTCCTTAAAAGGCAGCCACTGTGTCCTTGCTTCATACATCCATGGCCTTTTGCTCATGCATGGGACTTGCATAAATAAAACTTAATTTTCACACCAGCAACTGTATATTTCCTCTTACAATCAATAGCAAAAATCCCACTGAGTTCAAAGGTGACAAGGATGAGCTCCACACTTCGGGAGAAGCAATGAAGTAAATGCACAATCCTTTAAAAACTCGAGCTCCTTTTGCTCGCTCCTCTTGAATTCAGTGGGGCTTGAGGGTGCTCAACAACTTGCAGGATTGAATCTCAGAACTCAGATATTACAATCTCAGCACTCCGCCTGATGCTATAAGATGTGGAGCACCTCCTGAGGATGCTGAGTGCTTTCAATTGTCATTGATCTCAGTGGTAACTGAGGTTCCTCGACATCCGGAAAGATTGGGCCCAAAGTGGTAGTAAGCCAGTTTCATCCTTGTGCTAGCACAGAGGAAGGCAACTTGCTCCCTGGTTCAGGCTAAGGCAGCCAGAGTGCCCTAAGTTGTTCCCTTGTTTCACCAGCCCCTATAGCTATCACAGAATTGCAGAATGGCCAAACCACAGGGTTGTCCTGGTCATGGCTCAGCCCTTCTCTGAGATGGCCAATGCTGCCTGTCCACTTCCAACCAGCCCACAAATGCTCTCTCTGCCAAGGCTTCTCTGTCTGTACTTCAGCTTGCCCACAAGCCCCCACAAGTAGATGGGAAAGGGTTTTCACCTATCCTCTATCCCCTTTACACCAGTTTAAGTGCTGCAAAGGGACCACTAGCCAAGGAAGAATCAGGCCCAGAATCTCTATTATTGCAATGGATACAAACAAATTCTCAGTTTTTAATCGATTTCTTTTAATAACAGCCACCCAGCCCTTTCCAGGGTGCTGGAACAGAGCGTTGCATTTCATTCCAGTCACATTCTTCTACCAGGAGACAGAAGCCAAGGATTGTTGTTACTCTTCAACTTTACTTGTAATAGCCATTGCCTGGTGCAGCCAACATCATTTGTCACTAATGACATAACTGCTGGTTATGAGAAAGTCAACAGCTACTTTGCAAAAGAAGTTAGCAGCAGGAATCTTTCTGCTGCACCGTGAAAAGTTCAGCCTGACAGGACCTAAAAAAAGAAACTGTCTTCCAAAGAGAAAAGCCACAGTCACAAGAAAACCAATACAGGCAACATTGATCTATAGTTTACCCCATGTTTCCAGCTATAAAATGATGACAAACACTATTAGGTTAAATGCATTTTAAAAGAACTCACTCCCATCATTATCACAATTACAATCAACTTATTCATAAGTGAAATCATTTGATCTAAACATTCAGCCTGCAAAGTGAATTGCTAGAAATCCTAGGAAACACATATTTAGTAATGGTTTTCTGATATTCTTTGAAGGAATATGCCTAACTGGTTGAGCATGGGTCTGGGAGACAGGACTCCTGTATTCCATTTCTGCCTAGTGGCATCTCATTGAAGAAGTCAGATGGGTGTAAATTTATAAAAATAGCCACTAATTTTGAGTTCTTACATTTCTAAGTGGAAGATACCCAATCTAAGATACCCAAATGGAGGCATGAAAAATTAGAAGCCCCTTTTTGGCTGGAAAGCTCTCAATCAGCAGCCCCATTTTCACAGAAGTGAGGATCATGTTTATTAGATCTAAATTTGCTAATTTGCAAAAACTTTTGTAGCTTTGTAGGTAGTAAAAGAGAAGTCATAGTTAATTCTTTTGGATTAGAAAATGAGTTCTTGGCTGACCAGTTCAATTAACTATACAATGACAAATTCTGTCCTCTGAGAAATTGATTGCAAGACATTTAAAATGACCAGAAGGTCAGATGTTGAGCCCCTACAGCTCCTCTGGAATTCAGTAAGATATGGAGATGGATGCTCAGCATTTCTGAAAATTGACCATTGTTGATGCCAAAAGGCCTGGGACTGATTTCTGTTTTATTAATACAATCTTTCTACAGAGATTTAGTTGTCCTTCCTCTCTTTTTAATACATGATTGTTATATTCACTTTTCAGGTCAGTTGTGTTGTTTCACTCTTTTTTTTCTGGGCAACGGACAAGTCTGTTCAAGTTTGAATCTTGAGCATGAAGGTGAATATGGTTCATTTGTGTCTCGATGTTCTTTAATAGTATAATGGCATCACTTGGCCTCAAGGGCATTAAGATTTTGTGTGTGTGTGTGTGTAAATGGGAAAAATTAAAAATTATCTTCTGTCACAAGGAAGTGATAAGGAAGACAGGCTACAATACATTACGCGCTGTTAGCGGACATTTCAAACAAACATCCATTTTAACTATTGTGTAATAAGAGCAAAGGCAATGGGAAAACTAAAGAGATGCCTTATGCTATGTGTGGTTAATCTTTTTTGACGTCAGCCCTCTAGTATACCAGCTGCTGCTGCCATCCTTTAACATTCGACTCACAACAATACCACATTTAGGAATCTTTATTTCCAGCAACACAGCAGATGCATTTTATCTGGAGGTAGCTGGTCACTAAAGACCCCCCCCAGTCATATTCCAGCTATCAGCTGGACCAGAAGACCAGCTAGGGCTGGAATTTACCCAGCATCTGGAAAATGCAATGGCTTCAGTGCATCTGGCAGACCCTGCTCTCCATCTGCACCCTAACAATGAGAGCTTTATGAGATCAAGGGAGCAAGGTGCCTAGCAGGTAATACAGGCTTCTGAGAGGCTAATTCAGATTAGCTCCCCAGAGGCAGATGTCCACTTGTACACACTCTTGGAAAACAAGAGGAAGGGGTTGAGACACAAATAGGGTAGAATATAATCTAAGTGAGAGAGACACAGAAAGGCCAGACTGACTACAAACAAAGGAATGGGGCTCACAGGTGACTAAGGACGTGGATAAAATGCTAGTGCTAACAATAAAGTGGGTGGGTGGTGAGAACAAGGAAGATAAGAACGTTTAAAGGAAGACGTAGAAAGAGAGATAAGGGCTGACTGAGAGAGAACAGCAGAATTGTATCAGCAGGATAAACCTCCCTCCTCTCCTGCCCTCTGTGACGTGTCACAGTGCTTGTTCTGAGAGGAGGAACCCAGATTGTCCCCCAAAGGCAAAGTAAGCCACATCCCCAGGGTGCCCTGGCTCTCCCACAGGTATCCAGCCTGTCACTTTAAAATCTGGTAAATTTGTGGCCCAGGAGGCACTCTGGTGGCAGTGGTTACCCACAGCCTTACCATCATCTTTGGGCACAAGCAACCACAGTGCAACTGAGACAACAATAATGAATGTGGGGTTACTTTGTGTATCAAAATCAATTTCACCATTAAACATGAGACCAAAATTCATAACTGTGAGGTTTGGGGACTAAAGAGCCAAAATCTTGACGTCATTGAAAGATTTGCCTGATTCAGGACCACGGAATTTCCTTTTGCCTGTGCAATTTTTGAAATGGAAGCCACTCCTTCATACTTTTTGAATCTCTGACAAATTATCAGGGGGCAGGCAGCTCCATAAGCTCAAAGAGACTCTCTGGTCAATGAACTAAAAAAGCCTACAAGTGGGTTTCTATTTTGCAAAGTGATTATTGACCTAGACCTCCTTGCAGTAGAGACCTGCCAAAATGTACATTCTCAAATCAGACCTCTGACTGAAATAAATATTAGACTAGCAGAGCAATATAGCTTTGGGAGAACAAGCTACATTCTGCTCTTGCTTTGTCCTGACTGCAGAAGCTTGAATATTGACCATGCTTGAGACAGAAAAATTGAGCTTGGCTTTCCATTTTCAAAACAGATTTGCAGGTTGATGAGGAGAGAAACCAAAGGCTGGCCTCTGAAGTGGTATAAGTGTGCACAGCTCCACTGGAGTCAATGGAACAAGTTAACACTGATATACACCAACTGAGGGTCTGGTCCACCTTCTTTTTTACTTGCAAATGGAATAGTTTTGAACTGGTACCTATTGAGAGATAATAGTGATAGAAACTAACAGTGCGAGTTTTACAAATTATTTCTTACAGAGCCTCAAAGAAAAACAACAAAAAGGCACCATGCATATAATTCATCACTGAGTTATTCCCATTTTACACCAGTTGAACACCTTTGATATCAACCAGACATCAGTGAAGCAGGCCCTATAGAGTTAAATGTTTCAGACTCACCATTATAAAGCAGAGTGTAGCTATTTAATTTCAAAATCATACATCTGAGTCCTTTCGAATTCCAGTCCATTAAGAACACCAGCAGCCAATTTAAATAAAAAACATAAAACCATCTCATTACAAAGGGCTTTCTTCTGCTCCTATGGAAAATTCCTGTTAACCTTACTGGTGAGGTTCCATATTAGGGCATGTCACCGGAAAAAAAGTTAATATGTTCTTGTCTTTAATGTACCCAATATGAGAAACAAAAACCAGAATCTATTTAATAAATGGAATGTAGATTGTTTTATTTGACCTTCTGTTCACAAAATAATTTTATTATATGTATGAAAGCAGCATACAGGCAATAAAATTATGAAAACATTCACAATACATAAATAACACAGACCTGATGCAGGATGTATATATTTCATTAGACTTCTAATTTTTCTCTCAGTTTTCTTTTCCTGATAACACTTTTTGATAAAGGTTGTGAAGAGGTTTGTTGAAGGATATTTTGCTAACATTCCATAAAACAAATGGCCCCCTCGGAATGCATCTGTATTGTAATAACGATGACTGTTGCTAATGTTTACTGACTGCTTTTGACATTACAAAGGAAAAGTGGCAGGAATTTTGATTTCAAAGTACCATGAAAAAGTAGCGGTTGTCAAAATAAACATTGGCAAATTTTCAGGAGCTCACAAGACATCTGAAGATGTGGATTGCAGCTCCATACGCATTTAGAAATGTCTTCATCCAAAATGGAAATGAGGCACTATTCATTATTCAATGTACTATTAACATATTTAAGACTAAAATTAGTGTCATTCTAGTTCTCAAAGTAAAGCACTAAAGTACCTCACTCATTGTTAATCTGGCTGTGTTACATTAGCAGACAGACAGCACGAATTTTGACTAATGGTGTTGCTGCAATAATATAGATGGTAACAAGATCTGTCATATTTACTACCATTATAATCAATTGTGTTTATTCAGAAAAGATATCCAAGACTTCAAATAAGAAAAGTCTGAGAAAGCTGTTTATCTTACATAAATACAAAACATTATATTCTAATGATTGTTATATAAGAAGCTTCTCTTCTCAAACTGGACTCTTCTTAAGGTAGTATTCATATTTAAGGTATTTACACACCCACAATTGACATTCTAGCAAACTCTTTGAAACAGGAAACTTTTTAAAAATAGATAGCAGGGATTCCTTTTATTTCTATATGGGAAGAGCTTTCGCACCTTGTCAGTCAACTCTGATCCTATATTTTAAGCAATCCCACAATAAATAAATAAATAAATTCTACACGGCATCAGCTTCATTAACTCCCTCTCCCCAGTTTTTTGCTGTACTCTTTATGATTGCGCCTTGCTTCTTACACTGACTATTCAGACTATCCGAGATGGCTTTCTTTGTATCCTTTTGTGTTTATAGTGGTTTACAAAGTGCTAACTAGTTGACTGGTCAAAATGCAGTTGTGAGACCCTTGAAAAATCTCATTACTTAGACATTATAAATAAGTTAAATAAAGCTAGATCTGTTATATGAAAATATCCATTTAAAACAATAAATAAATAAAACCAATATCATCATATTATTTCCCAAATCTTTAAAAATACCCATTCTCATTATAAGGCTCTATTGTTTTTCAGAAATAATTTAAGAAGGCATCAATCTACCTTTTTCAATCCCACAAATTTTATTTAAAACCTGGTAGCACACAGTATCACTATACATGGCAAATTAAATCCTCTCATTTTCCTCAAAGGTTAATTATGTTGTTAAAGGGTTTTTTCTTGTCCCATTGTACAACAGAAACCAGTGGCTACAACTATTTATAGAGCAGAAGAAATATCTTCTCTGACACTGCACTGTATCTAAATTTGTGTCTCTGTTTTATTCAGTATGAACAACACAGAAATACCTTTAGGTTTTCAATATTTTTTTTGTTTAAAATTTTATGTTTGATTTGAACATCAAGTTATCAACTCTGAGCTTTGCGTGACAGTATAATATCACTAGAGCTTTGTTTCTTACCAAAGAATCTTGTATATCTTTTTTGACTATTAGATTTTGCTGGCCAAACCTTAGCATTCATGTTTTATGTTGCCCATTCTGAGTGATTGGGTTGATCTTTTCCAAGGACACATCAGCTTCATAATCCAAGATACCAGACAGTGCTGGAGACATTTTCTCCAAAGTCTTAGATAGTTCACCCTCTTCTTCTTTTTTCAGAACTTCTTCTTCTGGGCAGATAATAGCATGTGGGATCAGATACACCAGGTTGCACTCTTTGGGGCTAGACCCCCTGGGCTCATGATGGCTTGAAAAAACAACTGCCCCATTGTTGTTGATACTAACAGTTTCTATAGCATTGCTGGAAGTAGGGCAGAGTCGGTAGCATCCCAGGAGAGTTGAAAACGCCTTGCGGAAATCAGCGTTGAAGGCATAAATGATGGGGTTCAGTGAGGAATTAGCCCATCCAAACCAAACAAAAACATCAAAGGTGGTGGAACTTATGCAGAAGGGTTCTACTCCCCTGGAGGGTGGGCTGGGCTCACAAAAGGGCACCATACAGTTCAAGATGAAAAAAGGTAACCAGCAGCATACAAAGACCCCCATGATCACTGACAAAGTTTTCAGGACTTTTGTTTCCCTTTTGAAGGACATTTTGAAGGAGCTTTCTGGCTGCTGGCAATCCACAGTATTTCCATTCCCTGTGGTGTTTTGGCAGTTCTTAGCATGCACTGCTGCTCTTTCCAAAGCTGAGATGCGTCTTATTTGTTTTTGAGCAATCCTGTATATCCGGGTGTAGGTGACTATCATGATAGCCACTGGGATGTAAAAGCTAATTAAAGAAGAGGAAATGGCATACATCCTGTTTAGGCTGGAATCACAGTTGTCCATGGTTATGCCTTGGAAACTGGCATTGGCCTCTGAAAAGCTTGTGGTTTGAGCCTTGTGCCAGTTCAGCTGCACAGGAATGAAGGAAATCAGTACAGACAAGGTCCATGCCACACTAATCAAAATGAAAGCTGCTTTTGGGGTCATTTTCCTCTCATACCTGAATGGACTAGAGATGGCCCAGTATCGGTCCACACTGATGACACAAAGGTTTAAGATTGAGGCTGTGGAGCACATAATATCAAATGCCACCCAGATGTTACAGAATGAACCGAAAGGCCAGAAGCCAGCTATCTCAGCAACAGCTTTCCAAGGCATGACCAAGACTGCCACTAAAAGATCTGACACTGCTAAGGAGATTACAAAGAAGTTGGTCACCTTGGACCGGAGATGGCGAAATCTAATGACAGCTGCACAGACCAATGTGTTCCCAAGAAGTGTGGAAAGTATCAGCAAAGAAAGGAAGCAGCCTGTAAGGATCTGAAAGGAGGAGTCCCTTTCCACAAGCGACCCTTCCCCGTCCATAGTGGTGTCGTTCCAAGTCATAGTTTCTCCTGAGGGAAAATCATATCATGAAAATCATGATGACATCAACTCCCTTCCTTAAAGAGATTATAGATACCTCAGGCGTCCATTAATTACTCATTGTCCAGCAGAGTGAAGGTTTGTGTTATAATATCTTGACCCAGGGTGCATCCCATGCACCTTCAGAATTGCATTAAGAGGCATCAAAAACTGTATAGCAAGTAGCTGAAATTTACAAACACAGTCAAATCTGCCCAGTTTTTTCCCTTTTGAATTACACTGTACTGCTCAAGCACAAAATATCCCAATTGAAACAGGCCATCTGCATATGTCCTGCTTGAGTCCTCTACAAAAATATCCAACCAACAGGAGTGCAATCACTTTTCAAGCTTGCACAAATCCCCACTTAAATAGGCTATTGATCCAGTGCTTCCAGTGTCCATTTGACTAGCCCTTCAGACCTACTGAAGCGTATTACATTAGGTGCTTTTGTTTCTAATTTCACAAACCTCTAACTGATGAGACATTTTTTCTCCCCCTTTCACCCTCAGTACATTCCAGCTACAAAATATACCAGGTCTCTGTTTATGGGAAGCTTCGGGGAGCAACTTCTCATTTTGTTCCACATTGTTTAGGTCTCACAGTCCTAGAAGCAAAGAAAATAAATTTACCTTATGTGTATGTGTGTGTTTTCAAACACTTTTCATAAAGAAAGGCTCACATTATTTTTAATTAAACAAGAAAATCTGAATCCTACCTTGCACCTTTGATTCTCTGTTTGTCCTGGGGTGAAAGTTTCTCTGTCCTTTTGATTTAGTATTTGAATTGCATAGCAAATCACGTATACAAAACTAACAGAGAGGCACTGCATTGCATCAGGTGGGAAAAGCAATAAAAGCCAATGGTTTAATCGGCAGGAGTTAATTTCAGATGAACAATAGGTCTGGCTTTCAAGTTCCCTCATAAAGATCCCTTGTTTAAAACTAGAGTCCTATAAAGTGCACGGCAGGCTGCTTCCATTCCACCCAGTCTTTGTGTGCAGCCTGCAAACTTTACTAACCCGCTCAGTCCAATCTAAATGGTCCTCATCTAAATCACACTTTGTACATCCCATGGAAGTGGCACATCAATACGTATCACCCCCAAACAAAGGCACGGTATTTCCAACACTCTAGCAAGATCTGAGTGATGTTTCTGTCTTTTGATCTTGACTGGAAGAAGAAATAAAAGGAAAAGGACGAGAAAAAGGGCAAGACCTGAGTGGAGCTCCCTTCAGCCTCTTATGTAGCTTTGGGGCCGGTGGCTACCATAAGCTGTGGGAATGTGTTCCTACTCCTGTGGAAAACAGTTTGCTTTGAGACTTGGCTGCCACACTAGTTCTCCATAATTATCAAGGAATAATCTTCTTTCCAACTGCCACTCTCACAGCTGCATTCCAGGGATCAGGTCCAACCCCAGCACAACTTTGCCGTTAGACAAAGCCCAGGTGCAGCAGGCTCTTCAGGGTCTCTTGCACCCTGCCCTGGGATTTGCTTCTCCATTCCCAGGGACTTTCCCTCCGTCTTGCTGAGTGGAGCACCCCAATAACAAAGGCTTCCTTCTGCCTGGGGTATCAGGTGGCAGCATCGCCTCTCCAGGAAAAGTCTGTTTAACTTGGGGCTTCTTCCTAAAGCATTAAGGGGAAAGACAAACATGGGACTATGCAATGGGGAAACTCCAGAGCAGCCCCCAACTTACCCCGTCTAACATCCAAGGAGGTAGTCCATAAAGGAACATTTCCAAAGCATGCCACACGACTTCCTCCTGTCTCATTGCACCTGACCGTTATTTAGCTTAGTAGGCTGTATACTGTACACTCAAGTCACACACAGAGTGAGACGCAAAAAGGATAATAAACCAGCTAAACCGCTGGTATTTGACTGAGCAAAGGGTATTAATTTCAGCTGTCCTAACTGACATGCATCTCAGTGGCACACGGGTAGACACGCAGTATTTCACCATTGAAAACTAGACAAGGTTAATGAATTTACATGAAAACAAGTAGATGCAATTAACTTGTCCTTTTGAACTACTCTAAAAAACAAATGTAAATGACAACACCCATGTGAGCACACACACATTCCCTCCACAAATAAAGATTATATGCAATCACTGATGCTCAGCAACCGGTAATATCAGACACAAAATACAAACACACACACACAGACACACACAAAAAAAGCACTGAAGAACTGCAAAATAACCTACAAAACTCCCTGACAAATCAAACAGCCAGAAAAACGCACACACTAAACACAAACAAATCACACACACTTTTACACAGACAAACAAAGGACACAAGACTCTCAACTGGACTTGACACCATGACCTGGTGAAATTCTTTCCCCAGTGGCATGTACTCACCAGCAAAGGGGAGAAGTCATTTACCCCACAGGCTGGCTGCTGTGGCTTGCAGAGGAGACAGGGATCCCAGCCCAAACCACACTCGCTTCATCTTTCCCTGCTGGTTTATTTCTCTTTCCTTTCCCACCTCAACAGTTTTCACTCCACAGTCACACACTCACTGTCCCTCTTTGACGTTCATTGTTCACCACATTCCAGAAGTGCAGCGACTCAGTGGGAGCCTGGCTCCCCCTGCTGGATGAACTGATTTCTTTTCCACACATGAACTGACAGCACACTGTGTGGGGGCGAAGTGAGGGATGAAAAAGCAAGGGAGAAAAGGGAAGGGTGGTGCTGACTTCTCCCTTGGCGCCCAGATCCTGATGGCATTGGGAAGATTTTGATAAGGAGCCTTGAGCAGCCAAGCCAGATATGAACGATCAAGACCACGGTGCAAGGTACCTTCCCAGAGGAAAGCTAGCTCTAGGCAGCTGAAGACTGGGTTGCAAGATAGACAGAAAATAACACAGCTTTGTGGATAACAGCCACATCTCTTACAATCAATGGGTGGCTCAGACCAATGTTTTGAACATTCTGGCCAAAATTCCTCCTTCTTCTTAAAAAAACAAAACAAAACAAAACAAAACCCCACCTACCACTAAAATGCAAAGAAGGAGGTTTCTCCCCTTCAACCCAAATAAGCAGGAGCAAATACAATGCCTTCTTCTGAAAAAAGCACATTATGGAATTGACATGGCGTTTTACATTAACAGGCACATGCCCATGCACACACACACACTTTTTACCATTTAAAATCAATCACAGATTTAAATATTTCCACTTTCCTCATGGCATCCCAACTGTATTGACCTGCAAAGTATGGCCTTCCCTGAGGTTACTGATGCCCTGAATGCAGCTCACAGGGACTCCTTGCTAACAAAGCTGGCATTTGGAGAGAAGGGCAGTAGCAAAAACTGTTCCCCATACTACCAGAAAATGCTGAGGATTCAGCCTTTCTGACTTCTATTGCTGTGAATGAGCAGCTGCAGCAAGGTGGTACATCCCACACCAGCGCTTCTAAATGGTTCTGTTAAGCACAGCTCAGCCCTACATAAAGGCATTCCTCCTGGCTCTGAAAGTTTACATATAGGGCTTGCCTACACTTGCCCCCAATTTCAAAGGGGGCATGCTAATCAGGGCAAGGGGAGATTACTAATGAAGCACTGAGGTGAATATGTAGCACTTCATCAGGCTAATTCTCCCCCTCGGCAACTTCAAAGAGACAAACTTCGAAGTGCCAGCTTGTGTGTAGCCACAGGCACTTCAAAGTATCCTCAACATTTTGAGGAGTAAAGGCACTTCAAAGTAGCGTGGGCACTTTGAAGTGTCCAAGGCTGCAAGCATGCCAGCACTTCAAAGTTTGATGCTAAGAAGTTACCGCAGGTGAGAATTAGCCTAATAGAGTTCTGCGTATCCACCGAAGCACTTCATTAGTAATCTCGCATTGCCCTGATTAACGTGCCCCCTCGAAGTTGGGGGCAAGTGTAGACAAGCCCTATAAGATCTCATAGATAATGGTGGGAAGTTAAAATCTTATAAAAGAACAAATAAAATCACTGAGCTGTCCAGCATTATCAAAGGCAAATGTGCAGGGGTTTAGCATTAAGGAAGTTGTTTTTATGCCAGCTGTAATTTTTCAGAATGTCAGTTAAAGCAGATAAGGCTGAAGAAACCTTGACTAGCTGACTGTAATGTTTGTGTTTACCGTTCTGTTTCTTCTTCTTCTTTCTGTAATTGCTTCTTAGCAAGTTCTGTTTCCCATAGCTTATTATCCTGTCCTTTAACCATCATCCTTGAAGGAAGGAAGAAAAAATAGACAGGAAAATCAATTCTGTCATGTTTGCTAATTGAGGTCGACAGTCAATCTAACAAAGCTTTCAGATAAAGAGAGAAAAATATACAGCCTTTTTCCAAAACACAAAAGTAGAAAGTTTATTTAGCCTTCAAAACTCCCTAAATTCCTGCTCCCATCTTGAAGCAGAGGCCCTGGGACAGCCTGCCTGACATGGGGAATCATGGATGTGCATATGGACTTTACACCAGATTCTGATTTTGTTTGCAGTGGTTATATCTGAAGTTATCTCTTCCCGATGGACTTCACCACTGTTATCATTCAGCTCTATACGATTCCAGTAGAAGCCAGTATAATCCAAGGCTGACTCTATATCGGTATCTCCTTTGTTCCAAAATAGTTTAGATGATCTTCCAGGCATGCTCCAAAAACCATTTTTTCATAGGCTATGTCTACACTAGAAGGTTTTGTCAACAAAACCGGTGTTTTGTTGACAACACCCGCAGAGTGTCCACATTCCCAAGGCGTTCTGTTGACAGTAAATTGACAGAATGCAGCAATTCTGTCAGCAGCATTCTATCCCTCTCCCATGAGGCAGAACACCTCTGGCAACAGATTCTGTAGACAGAAAGTTGGTCTGGACGTTCCAGGGGGCCCTCTGTCGACAGGACACTGGGCAGCCCTTTCTACTGTGCTTCCAGCTGGCCATTCTGTTGAGAGAGCAGCCAGGCAGTCCAGCTGCTCTCTGTTGACAGAGTGGACCACTCTTTCAATCCACTTGACAATCTGGCCACAATCTGTCAATGGAAGTTTTGTCGGAAGATACCTTCCAACAGCAACTTCTATTGATAGATGGTTCTAGTGTGACATGGCCATAGGGTTTTGAGGAGAGGATGGGGGTATATTCCTCAGAGGGAAATGTTCTGTTTTGTTTCTTTAATTTTTCAGTTGGCTGAGTTTTTGTATTTGTATATGGTTATTTTTCCTGCTGGGTGGTATTCATTTGGGACTGTACATTTAATCAGCTGCTATGAAGCCTAAAGCTGTTTGTATGGGTGGGATTTTTCAAATGAAAAATTAGTTAAAGCTAAAATAATAAGCCTGTGAACCTCCTACAAGCACAGACGAGGTGACATTTGCTGCATGGTTAGGGATTCAGTGGTTGATTGCAGAAGCCAGAATTGGTGTGGATTTCAGTTATGGAAATGTCTCCCGATCTCTAGCCTAAACCTAAATGCAATGCTCTCAAGTGGCAACCCTATGGACAGAGATGTTATTTTGTTTAAGAGAGGCTTGGCTGGAGTAACAAAACCCTGTAAACAGTAAGGCAGGTTTTCAGTTCTAGCATTTAATACAGTGAGCCCTGTAGTACTCATACATCACTGCAGATAATTTGCAGGCTTTTAAAACCTGTGTGATTTAATAGTGTTTTACCCAGATGAGTAATAAAATGAAACCCATTAAAACCTCATTATTACTAAAGTGAATTTAATGCTGGTGTCAGGTGCCAGTTTGACATTACCTGGAAAGTCATTTCTCCACAGCAGAGGCTGGACTCATCTCCCACTCATGTGTGCTTAGCCTCTCATGGAGGGACCAGCCCTCTTCAGCATTGGGATCTGACTGAACTGCCACCAAGGGAGCCATTATGTGTGATGTTTCAAGAGTTCCAGGACAGTTAACAGTTATGGATGATGTTTCATGAGTTTCAGGAACAAGACCACAGATCATACCATTGATGTCACTGAGGCCACCAAACAGTTGTTTGGTTAGTAAATACCTTTCAGCCACTATTGACCTAGGCCAGAATCAAGCCAGTGCTCAAGAGAGGAAGTCCTTTCTATCTCCATTATCAATCACCTGAGACAAATACTCCTCCCACAAACTCCTGCTGAAGTATCTCCTACTTCATAAATCACAGGAATGATTAAATATCCATATTTCTGACTATATTGTAACACTTTTGACACAAATGGTTTAATCCAGAAGCTCTTTGGAAAACCAAGTCAGAACTGAATGAGATGTGAATTTTTCATCCAGAAATAAATATGCTCCTATCTACCAATTGGTACACATATTACCATATGATTAAAGCTGGGGGAAAGGAAGTTTAATTTACAAAAATTATGTAGTGTGTGCTCTTGTCATGCTGGGAATGAGGCCATGTGCATGGAATTTATCAGAAATGAAACCAGCTTGGGAATGTTAGCAGAGATAAAATCTAAGCAAGTTGACAAATAACTGTTCTATTAATAAATAAAATCAGCCATTGTCTTTGTGTCATCTATCTGGAAATCAGTGGTTGTCAGAATAAATATCTTGAACTCACTTAAAGATCAAGGAGCACATTGGTCACATTGGTATTATCAGGATCAGTTTCTTCCAAAGGAAAAGGAGGTGGAATAGGAGAAAGTTTTAAAAGGGAATGATCACAAATCAGAGATATTATACAAAGTTCTATTACTTCATGCTATAAAGCCTTTTGCATCTAGATATCAGAAAATAATTCACAAAAAATTAAAGCACAATATCCAAGGGAGGCTGATGTTATGGCTGGGCTCCAGATGATTAGCTGGATGCATGAAGCAGTTAAACTCACATTTTCAAAAACAGTACATTTTGTATGTCTCTACAGGTTGAGCCTCTCTAATCTGGAATTCTCTCATCCAGCAACATCTGTAATCTGGCATGATTTTAGTTAGCCAACGACCACATCATAAGTGTGGCCACATTTCCCACAGTTCCATAAAGTTTGTTTGCAGCCACCAGTCCTGCCTCCCATTGTTCTGTGCTATTATTTAGCTGTATTTTACCACTAAATGTCTTCTGAGTCCAGTAAGCAGTAAAAGTGTTAGTAATGTGCTAAACAATATTGACCTCCCAAGGTCTGGCAAATTCGCTTATCTGGCATCAGTCAGGTTCCGAGGGTGCCAGATGAGAGAGGTTCAACCTGTATTTACACGCCCAGCTTCAGACCTGTAAGTTTGGACCTTCATAGGTGCATAATAATCACAGCTCCCACCAAAAAAGGCAACTGGTGAGAATGATATGAAGTCACTTTAAAGTATGTGCCCACATCTTTCTTGTCTTAAAACTGGGCACTCAAAAATAGAAGTCATTTATGAAAGTTGGAACCTAAATAACAGTGACAGCTGAGATTTCTCAGAGGGACAGCCATGTTAGTCTGTATGGCTAGGTCTACACTGCCCCCCCCTTTCGAAAGGGGACGCTAAAGAGACTCTTCAGGATATGCTAATGAAGCACTGCAATGACTATGCAGTGCCTCATTAGCATAATGACAGCTGTGGCACTTTGAAAGTGCTCCTTTCAATCGTGCGCAGCTCATCTACATGGGGTCCTTTCAAAAAGAACCCCATGTAGACGAGCTGCATGCGATAGAAAGGGGCACTTTCGAACTGCCGTGGCCACCGTTATGCTGATGAGGTGCTGAATATTCATTGCAGTGCCTCATTAGCATACCCTGAAGTGTCTCTTTAGCATCCCCCTTTCAAAAAGGGTAGGGGGTTAGTGTAGACATAGCCTTAATCTAAAAACAATAGGATTCCTGTAGCATCTGAGAGACTAATGGATTTATTAGGAAATAAGCTTCTGCCCAAATAAATCCATTAGTCTCTAAGGTACTACAGGACTTCTCATTGTTTCTAGTGCTGAGAATCTAACCCAGCAGTTAGGGTTGCCAATTTTGGTTGAATATATTCCTGGAGATTTAATCAGATGACATAATTTTAATTACAGGTTAATATTTAGTTCCTAGAGACTTCTAGCCAATCCTGGAGGTCTGGCAGTCTTACCAGCAGTCTAGTTCTAACAGACAGGCAATACTCCAACCTAACTGAAAGTACACTCGGAAGGTTTGCATCACTTTATTGTAGTTCACCTCATTAGGTGAGCTGAAACACTGGGGACATTTTGGTGCTCCAAGTCCAAAGTTAAAGCTCTATTCTTCTCATTCTTAAGAGGTATTTTTTCATCTTGCTAATCTCTGAAAGGATTCTCTGAATGTAAATCTCCAAGAGTCCCTTTCAAATGCAGTTCACAGAGTTTTATAACAAATTGATTCTCTTCAAAGATCAACCAGCTGAACAAAAGCACTCCAGAAAGCAGGAGAAATAACAGAATTTGCGCTTTGGGCTCTGAGCAACAGATGTCACCAGAGCAATTCCCTATCCCTCCATCCCATTCCCAAACACCCCAGGAGATAAGTAAGATATGAATTCTGCCTAAACAGATATGAAGAAAATGATGCTATTTAACTAGCTGGTCCACAACCGTCACCTTTTACTTAATCAGATTCCTCCCATTCCCTTCCCTACTTCTAGAGAAAGAAAAGCTCTTCATAAGCACACTCAGACTAAGAACTACACTTAATTCTGCTGCATACAGTCAGTTAACTCAGAACAGGGCTAGACCATGCTGGGGATTCTGCCACTCCTCAAAGATCCCATCACAAACTTTACATTTTTAATGATTTCTTTGTTTCGGTCTTCACTGAGAAATCTGAAGGAATGCCTGACATAGAGAATGCTAGTGAAAAAGGGGTAGGCTTAGAAGTTGAAATAAGAAAAGAACAAATTAAAATTTACTTAGAAAAATTAGATGTCTGCAAATCACCAGGGCCTGATGAAATGCATCCTAGAATCCTCAAGGAGCTGATAGAAGAGGTATCTGAGCCTTTAACAATCATTTTTGGTAAATCATGGGAGACGGGAGAGATTCCAGAAGACTGGAAAAGGGCAAATATAGTACCCATTTATAAAAAGGGGAACAAGAATAACCCGGGAAACTACAGGCCAGTCAGCTTAACTTCCGTGCCAGGAAAGATAATGGAGCAGGTAATTAAAGAAATCATCTGCAAGCATTTGGAAGGTGCTAGGGAACAGCCAGCATGGCTTTGTTAAAAACAGATCATGTCAAACCAATCTAATGGCTTTCTTTGATAGAATAACGAGTCTTGTGGATAAGGGAGAAGCAGTGGATGTGGTATACCTAGACTTCAGTAAAGCATTTGACACGGTCTCACATAATATACTTATCAATAAACTATGCAAATACAACTTAGATGGGGCTACTATAAGGTGGGTGAACAACTGGCTGGGTAACCGTACCCAGAGAGTAGTTATTAATGGTTTTCAATCCGGCTGGAAAAGTATAACTAGTGGGGTTCCGCAGGGGTCTGTTTTAGGACTGGTTCTGGTCAATATCTTCATTAACGAGATAGATATTGACATAGAAAGTACACTTATTAAGTTTGCTGATGATACCAAGCTGGGAGGGGTTGCAACTTCTTTGGAGGATAGGGTCATAATTCAAAAGGATCTGGATAAACTGGAGAAATGGGCTGAGGTAAACAGGATGAAGTTTAATAAGGACAAATGCAAAGTGCTCCACTTAGGAAGAAACAATCAGTGTCACACATACAGAATGGGAAAGGACTGCCTAGGAATGAGTACAGCAGAAAGGGATCTGGGGGTTATGGTGGACCACAAGCTAAATATGAGTCAACAGTGTGATGCTGTTGCGAAAAAGGCAAACATGATTCTAGGATGCATTAACAAGTGTCTTGTGAACAAGACACGAGAAGTCACTCTCCCGCTCTACTCTGCACTGGTTAGGCCTCAGCTGGAGTATTGTGTCCAGTTCTGGGCACCGCAGTTCAGGAAGGATGTGGACAAATTGGAGAGGGTCCAGAGGAGAGCAACGAGAATGATCAAAGGTCTAGAGAACATGACCTATGAAGAAAGGCTGAAAGAATTGGGCTTGTTTACTTTGGAAAAGAGAAGATTGAGGGGGGACATGATAGCAGTTTTCAGGTATTTAAAAGGGTGTCATAAGGCAGAGGGAGGGAACTTGTTCTTCCTTGCCTCTGAGGATTGAACAAGAGGCAATGGACTGAAATTGCAGCAGGGGAGGTTCAGGTTGGACATTAGGAAAAAGTTCCTAACTGTCAGGGTGATCAAACACTGGAACGAATTGCCAAGGGAGGTGGTAGAATCTCCATCACTGGAGCTATTTAAGAAGAGGTTAGATAGATGGCTTTCAGGGATGGTCTAGAAAATGCTTGGTCCTGCCATGAGGGCAGGGGGCTGGACTCCATGGCCTCTCGAGGTCCCTTCCAGTCCTACTCTTCTATGATTCTATGATTCTATTCTGTTGGTCCACAACTGGACACAAGGCTCCGTTTGCCTCCTCCCCCTCGGAATGAAGATGGGGCTCAGCCCTCAAAAAACACTGGTCCTCCAGAGATATGAAGGCCCGGTGATTCCTCCGGTTCCTGCCTTCCTCAGCTGTCCTTCCACTTCACATAATACAGCAGCCATTTCCACCTCCCTTCAAGGAAATGCATGGATGGGATACAAAACTGCAGAGGGATGCTCTGAGGATGTTAATGCTGAGGGAAACAGTGTTACCTTACCCACTAGTGACCCAGAGGTCGGGGAGGGAAATAAATAACACTGCAGAGCAATGTTCCTTCAGTACCTCCTCTTCCCAGAACCTGAGTGGATGGCTCACTCCCATCCCATCTGTAGCACAATAGAGTAGTACCAAAATCCCCTCTTTAAAAAAATAAAGCAAAACAGTTAAAAAAAGAAATTAAACCAATCAACTGATTATTTAAACCAACAAAATGTACACTTGCTGCACCGTTTTACTTTATGTTCAAATGACTGCAAACAAGCGAGGGTTATAGCTGATAGGTATGCTAAGCAGGGATGATAGAACTACCACGCCGCTGTTTGCTGGCCAAAAAACTGAATAGGTCACAGTCATATCCATTAATGTAGAATCAAAGGTAGTTATTACTGCAACCCACATTTGGAATCTGCTACCCCTAGAAATTTGAACTGAGCCTCTATACCGGTGTTCTTCAGTTTGCAGCCCAGGGAACAGAGGGCCTACTGTTTGTCCCACAGGCATCAGCTGTTCTGTTCTTTTCCTTACTGGAGGCTCTGATGTAAGGGCCGCTCCAGCCCAGGCTCCAGGTGACTCTGGGCCCTGCCAGTCCTGGCTGCAGCATCATTGAGCTGAGCTGCCTCTGAACACCTCCATCCATTTCTTGTCCCCTCCAGGTGGGCTTCCTTCTGGGAGGGAAAGGGGCACAGACACTGGATATTGTCCGGGGGCTGCCAGTCAGACCAACCCCAATAAAGTCTTCCTTCATTATATTATTATTTTGGGGCATGCCATTTCCTCGTTTGGGATTTCTGTTAATGTATTTGATTGCTTCTTGCTTGTTGAGTTTTACACGCCTAGCCAACTGTGGTGGCATTATTGAGTTTTCCCAAAGAACAGCATCCTTTGTGTTCCAGGCCTGGTGAGGAGTCAGCTTGGATGCAGGCACCACATGTCATGAAAAAGAACCTAAGACTCAAGTCTTACAGGGAGAGAGGCAAAGCCACCCCAACAAGCAACCGTGAAGGAAGAAGTTTAAGTGTAGTACACTTGGGGGAGGACTATTACTTAAATGCTTTTGTTCTCTAAGCTAAGCAACACTGTTATACGCTCAGAGAAGTAAAGTCACAGCCATATGAATCAAAATGAAACAATCAATAAAATGTCAGGGACTTTCCTTGGAAAAGTGACTTTGGCAAGTGAAAATGAGATGCCAAAGCCAAAGGTCCAAAAAAAATCATTAAAAGTAATTTAATCTGAAACATACTCAACCCTGAGTGGATGGCCAAGTAACAGCAAAATTGGTCACCCACTGATGTGTTATACTGACTTCTGATTGCAGCAAATGGAATCTGTAATAGCATCATTTATCAGAAAATGGCTCATTAGTTGGCATTTCTGATCTGAGGTGATGACCCAATTCTGAGCTGCATCACAGCCATTTCTGTTGGTTCACAGAGTAGATCATAAACCCAATATGTCCAATCCCCGAAAGGTCTTCTCCTATGTAGGAGAATCATCAGATAACTAAGAGCAGCCATAGCAGTTCCAACAAAAAACAACTGGCAGTAGCTGGCATAGGATGTATGGTGAGCAAAAAGCCTGCCTCAACCCCCTTTGCAGTCCCACTGATCTCCAGTTCCCATAAGGATCCCTGGATCATCTTCAGCTGACACACATTAGAGCAGATGTCAGACTTTTTGTTGTAAATGCCCATTCGCTTGACCTTGACTTGTTGCCCATGAGGTAAAATGCTGCATACTGTACCAGCTTCTGCCTTTTTTTGGCAGTTGTGTCCAACACAGTTAGACCCAGTATTCAACCTAGCAGTTTACCTTTTATTGTATCGGACATGGTCCAAAACACAGAGCCAGACCCTTAGTGACGAGTGTACCTAGGAAAAAGGAGGAAGCAAAGTGCTCTTTTTGTTCCCTCAATCTGGGGGCTGTTTCCCAGCAGCATTGCTCAAAGCTTGTGCCACAGTATCAGCTCAGCATAAAGCACTGCTGAGCTGCTGATGAGAATGTAGTTTGGAACTCATAACAGGATTTAGGCTCATCACTAGTATAATACAGGTTGAACTGCTTTGTTGTGGGGCTGTCTATTCCAGCAATATCTGTGGTCCAGCAGGACCACAGAGAGACCCAGCAGATGGAGCGGGAGCCGTCCAGGAGCATGGTGAGAGAGGGGCCAGGAGCACGGCCAGGGCAGGGACAAACAGCTGGGGCCGGGAGTGTGGTCAGGGCCAGTGCCCAGGGCTGGAAGCACCATTCTCTATGGCAGCCTGGGCCAGGGCTGGGAGTGCAGTTGGGGCCAGGGCCAATGGCAAGGGTCATGAGCACAGTTGGAGCCAGGGCCAAAAGCTGGGAGGGGAGCCCAATGACTGGGAGGCTGTTGCTCCTCCAGGAGAGCCTGGAGACTGAAAACAGAAGGCCAGCATTGACCTCCCTTGGTCTGGCCAAATTTCTTCATTTGGGACTGGTCAAGTCCCAGGGCCTCTGGACCAAAGAGGTACAACCTATACTACTCAAGGTAGGTCCTAAAGGGAGTCTTTGATCTAACTAAGTGCTGGGTACAAATCCTATCAAAAACAAAAAGAGGTTGAAGCTGGTATAATGTATAGCATCATAGTTCATTAACTCCACAACATCCATTTGCATCAAAGGAAAGTTCTACGACGTGATTCTAATTTACAAGGCATTCCATGATCTTGGACTTGCAACCTCAGAGACTATCTACCCTTCAAGATTCCTCAAGACCACTGAGTTCTACCGAGATGAGGCAGCTCTATAGGCCCAGTTTCTTACCAGCAGGTCTGAAGAAAAGAGTATTCCTGAGAGCAGAAAAATGGCAGTGGACTTCTTTCTCAAACAGATCAATCTGAGTCTGATGGTGTTGACAACACGTGTAAAACATATAGGCTATGTCTACACTAGCATTCCTCTTTCAAAAGAGGCATGCAAATGAGGGAAATTGAAATGCAAGTGAGACACAGATTTACATATATGGTGCCTCATTTGCATATTCTTCTTTCAAAAGAAGAAAAGCAGTGTAGGTGTGGCTCCTTCAAAATTAATCCCCATCTTCAAAAGAACCTATTTTGGTTTTTTTTTTAAGGAAGAAGGGGGAGGGGGGGGTCTTTCAAAGATGGAGTTTACTTTCGAAAGAGCCACATCTACTCTGCTTTTCTTCTTTTGAAAGAAGCTCTTTCAAAAGAAGAAAATGCAAATGAGGTGCCAGATATGTAACTCTATGCCTCTTTAGCTTTGTCAATTTCCTTCATTTGCATGCCTCTTTTGAAAGAGGAATGCTAGTGTAGACATAGCCACAGACAAACAAACAAAGCAAGGGCAACACTTTTCAGATGAGAAATTAAACAAAGGTCCCCTCTGCCTGAGTTGAAAATTCATGTGAAAATTAAAGAAGAAGGAATTAACTCAGTGTTCTGACTTGATTCTCTGACCTGCAAAAAAAAAAAAAAAATCATCCCAAGTCTTTTTTTTCCCTCTAGGTTCCTTCAATTAGGATTTCCATTCCAACCATTGCCTTCATTCAGTAGTGCCAGTGCTAATTTCTACATTTGCCATATCAGAGGGAATCCTTCCCTCATTTCGCTCTCAGATGCATGACGTCTAGCTAGTCAGTCTGTTTCGATACCTTTGATGCCTTGTCTGCTCTTTAAGTGAATTGTTGTCTGTGAATGGAACTACTTAGACCAGCCATCGAAGGGTAGAGCTTTCCTTCTCTGGAAACGTTCTCCAAGATTCATCACATATTTGTCAAAATTTGTGTAAGAGCCAGTGTCCTCTGATGTCTCAAACCTATCTGGTGGTCATTCACCACTTAGTTATAACATATGGTCATGTTTTTATGCCATGTTGATATTCAGCTATGGCTACATAAAACATAAATGACTTTTTATATTTATACACTCCAAGGACACACTGACTAGAACCTCTGCAGCTATGAGGAGTATGGTTGGATTTGTTTGTGTAAACAGGTATTTTCTGGTTAAAAATCAGACAAATTTAGAACAGTTTTCTCTAGCAATGTTGCTAATTTATTAAGATTCTGTAATCGAACACCACCTGCTTGATTTTTCATTATTTACAAGGGTTGTTTATATTTTTGTATTTCTCTCAACGTGAGCCATCATAATAGGCTGGTTAATTCAATTTTGGGTTGCAGTGAATTTCATTTCTTGGTGTCGGCATTGGCAAAATGCTCTGGTCCTTTGGTTGCAAACGGAAAAGGGGATATTGGTTTGTTCGTTTTGTTTGTTTGTGTTTGTTGTGTTTTTAAAGCCTCCCCCACTTTTCCCCACTTATTATAAGTATTTTGAAAACAAGTTTTTGTAGAACCAAAATTGGAATCAAATTTGACCAAGTATATGGTGATTTGACACAGACATAACTACTTACCTAATTTTCTGTTTCTCCATTCCTGCACTGAATATGGGACCAAAGTGGCAATTAAAGTTGTAAGCCACATTTGTACTTCCTGAATTCTGAGACTGAGAGCCTGTTCATCCTCTGGAGTAAGTTACAACAACCTAAGGCTCATTTTGTTCCGGAGGGTACAATTCCCAATGGGCTCTCTCCACTTCTCAGGAATAGCAAGAGCAAAACACATGATATCTTCCTTCCCTTCCTTGCTCCTGGCATTTCTTTACACAAGGTAGCCAGTGTAGAACTATTGCAGACACTCCTAAGTCCAGGTACTCGCTTGTGAATGTTTTTACTCCTTTTATTACATGCAAAGAGATAGTAAAGAATCATTTCCAAGGTGTAAAATACACAGAGATCTGCTAAATTTCATAGAATCCTGGAATCCTAGGGCTGGAAGGGACCTCAGGAGATCACCAACTCCACCCCCCTGCACAAAGCAGGATCAACCCCAACTAAATCATCCTGGATGGGATTTCTGTCAAGCCAGGACTTAAAAACCTCTAAGGATGGAGATTCCACCACCTCTCTAGGAATCCCAGACACTGCACACCCTCCTACACCCCTCTCCAGGACAGATTTCTCTCCTGCACCCAATATCCCCTCCCAGACCCTGCACCTCAATCCCTTGCCTAGGTCACCACCCAAACCCTCTGCGCCATCCTCCACACCTGCCCCAGATTTCAACCTGAAGCCTCAGGAAGATTTTCAGCATTGCCAATTTCTCAGCAAGAAATTAAACACATAATAAGTGAAAGCCAGTTGGCTTTTAGCTCAAACGGTAGAGGCTCCTGCACTAAATTCCAAGAATTCCTAGGCTCAAATCCCATTTGAACCCCCAGTAGTAACTGCTCACAGGAGGACTTGGACCTCTTGTGCTCAGTACAGGAGCCTCTAAAGCTTGAGCTAAAAGCCAGCTGGCTCTCAGCTAAGGCTGTAGAGGAGATTAGGTACCACTGCATGGTACAGTGAACCACTCCCTAGATGTGTAGGTTACATATGCAATGACAATTTTGGATCTATCCTATATTCATACTGAGATGTGCAGTGCTTATGTACTTAGTTTCTGTTCCTGCAAAGGGCTGAGAACCCCAACACCCTGATAAGCCAATGATGGCTGGAGACCTGTCAGGAGTCAGGCCATATATTGGCAGTTTTAACATCAGTAACCCTGAATTTTGGTAGAGTTAGTGCAATTCCTAGCAGACAGACAACACCCCACAACTGTCTCCAAGCAGCATACTAACTGGAAATTTCAGCAGAGAGGCAAAGAATCATCTGGTGTGCCTATCTCAACCCTAGAAGCAACCGTTCCAGGCCAGTTCTGAGACATGGTGGTGAAAACAGAAACTGATTTTTCTGCTGCTGCCTATCGTAGACGTGTATAGTAGACAAACAATGGATGTTACTCCAAAGGGCTATGAATTTCACCCATTCTCTGAGCAGTAAAATCCTATTAAAAACCCCCTGGTAGTTTTACAATAACTTAAGCCTTCAGCTGCTTTTAGCTGAAGGATAAGCATGTAGAATGTCTCAGGGTGAATTGTCGGGGGTAACAGAAGGGAGAGGGTATATATAAAGGAGCTTAGCCTTTTCTGAGCGGTAGTATATCATGGGATCTCGGCACAGGTCATATTTAAAGGTCCAGTGTACCTTCCAAGCTGGTTCTTTTATTTAAACTTACCAAAAATAGGTCTTGGCTGATGAACTTTTTCAGGATTATTTTCAGCTCAAAGGTGAATTTGATGCTGAAAATTTCTACAAGCTCCAACACCTCACTTTACAACAGGGGCAAGCAAAATCTGGCCCACAAAGCCTTTTAATCCAGCCCATCCTTGCTCACAGAGCAGCGCCGCTCAAAGCAGCTGGCTGCTGCATGTGCATCTCTCTGTGCTGCAGAACGGGGAGGTGGAGAGACTTCTCATGCTGCCCCCATACCCAGTAAAAAATTTCAGCTCCCATTGGCCTGTTTCCAGCCAATAGGTGCTGAGAGGTTTGGCTGGGGCGGGGGAAGCATGTGAAGACTTCTCCCACAGCAGAGACAGCCACATGGAGTAGTTTAGGGCTGCTAGCAAGCCTGGTAGCTTGCCTGAGAGTGCTGCTGGCCAGAAGCTTCATCTCCCAGCCCCAGCCTGCCTCTGGCAATTACCCCACCTTCACCCCAACTCCCTCCCTGACCCTGCACACCCTCCTAAATCCGTCTCCAGGCCAGAATGCTCTCCTGCACCCATACCCATTCCCAGACCCTGCACCCCAATCCTTTACCCTAGGTCACCACCCCAAACCTCTGCACCCTCATCCACACCTGTCCCAGATCACAGCTCCCTCTCAGGCTCTGCACCTGCTCCTACAACCCTCTCCCAGGCTAGAATCTTCTCCTGTGCCCATATTCCCACCCAGATGCTGTACCCTGATCGCTCGTCCCTGGTCATAACCCCCTCCTTCACCCAAATGCCCTCTCAGACCCCCCACTCTCTCCTGCACACAAGTCCCCTATGCCAAGCTCCCTTCTGCACCCAATCCCCGCCCTCCCTCCGTAGAAAAAGTGCAGGGTCTGAGAGCGAGTCCCAGAGTCCCACTTACCAAAATCTTGGAGTGCCCCAGCCATCAAAAATTATTGCAAGCCCAGCTTTAAAGTTTCTCAGCAGTGAAAATTTTACTTAGTATTTATTTAAGGTGATAACATTTTAATGTGAGTATGTGACTCTATAATTATTTGCTTTTGAAAGTTCAGACCTGTCATCTTCACTGAGAGGGAGTTAATATGATATGCTGAGACATATTTGGTTTGGAGCTAAGAAAGTTGTTGTTAATGTTAACTGCTTTAGGTGTGCCAGCCCTGACTTTTATGCTGTTGAACATTCAAGTCTTCACTAGCACCTCACAACTTACAATGTTCCTTGACAAACCCATGTCTCTGTAAGAGCTAAAACCTAATGTCCTTTGCATAGAGCTGGGCGACAGGACCTGCTGTGTTCTCCCTGTGACACTGACTCCCAGTTTGGCCTTGGGCATGTCAAACTTCTCTTGAACTTCCCCTGTTTTTAAAAAGATGATAGAAGCACTTTGAAACTGTTTTTCCTCTATTTTTTCCCTACATGGGTGGAATAAATTTTATTATGTGCACTGAGGCATGTGGGGATGTACAGCACCAACAGAAACACAAGCTGTCTTCTGTGGGTGGCTGAGAAGGCTCAGCTAATCAGCTGGGAGACACCTGAATCTCTCCTGGGTGACCACCCAAGCACTCAGCTTCCAGGGAACACAGCTCTGAACTACCAAAGATATTTAGTCACTCAGGCTCTATGGGGTGCTAGGAACCACATTAAATAGTTCTAAAGACTAAGTGTTAAATAGGGATCTAGAGGACTACAGCTCAGACTAGCCGCGTCTACACGTGCACGCTACTTCGAAGTAGCGGCGCCAACTTCGACATAGCGCCCGTTATGGCTACACGTGTTGGGCGCTATTTCGAAGTTGAAATCGACATTAGGCGGCGAGACGACGAAGTCGCTAACCCCATGAGGGGATGGGAATAGCGCCCTACTTCAAAGTTGAACGTCGAAGTAGGGCACGTGTAGACGATCCGCGTCCCGCAACATCGAAATAGCAGGGTCCGACATGGCGGCTATCAGCTGAGGGGTTGAGAGACGCTCTCTCTCCAGCCCCTGCGGGGCTCTATGGTCACCGTGTGCAGCAGCCCTTAGCCCAGGGCTTCTGGCTGCTGCTGCTGCAGCTGGAGATCCATGCTGCATGCACAGGGTCTGCAACCAGTTGTCGGCTCTGTGGAGCTTGTGTTGTTTAGTGCAACTGTGTCTGGGAGGGGCCCTTTAAGGGAGCGGCTTGCTGTTGAGTACGCCCTGTGACCCTGTCTGCAGCTGTTCCTGGCACCCTTATTTCGATGTGTGCTACTTTGGCATGTAGACGTTCCCTCGCAGCACCTATTTCGATGTGGTGCTGCCCAACGTCGAAGTTGAACGTCAACGTTGCCAGCCCTGGAGGACATGTAGACGTTATTCATCGAAATAGTTGCTACATCGAAATAAGCTATTTCGATGTAGCGTGCACGTGTAGACGTAGCCACTGTGACTCAAAAAGCTGAGTGCTATTCCTGGCTGGGATGCTGGACATGTCATGTCACCTATAAATGCCTCAATTTTCCCTTCTGTAAAATGGGGGGAAATACATTCATAATGTTTGTAAAGGTTTTCAAGACTTTCTGAAAACAAGCACTATACAAGAACTAAGTTTTATTAAGATTAATTTAATGCTCTTTGAAGATTAAAAAGGGGCCTTGTATAATTCTTATTATGGAAGGTGTGTGATGCTTTTTGGCAAGAAAGTCATGCAGATCTATGGAATGGTGATCCTCCTGTATTTTCCAAAGGGCTGGACATCTTACACAGGACGACCACTGCTCATAATTCATTTTGTCACTGAAGATGTACAGGTGCATTCTGGACAAATAAATGATAGTAATCATAGTAAATTTTGGAGAGCCACTATGCTACTCTGGAGACTTCTTCCTGGAATTATTGTTAAAACACAACACACTCTCAACCTCCTTTTACTTCTTTATTCTTATTCAGGAGTCTTTGGTGTTTTGGATAAGGGTCACGTTAGCCATTTTCAAGTGGAGATAGGCAGATCTTTATTGTTCCTTTTTATCTGTGTGCAGACTATGCTGGTCCTGAATTTTAAATTCAAAATAAATCTGCATTTGCATAATATTTCCTATTATTTGTTTCTTCCTTTGTAGACTAATAAAACCATTCTTTTTGTTTTCAATTCACCAGCAAAAATTTTCAAGCAATCATCTTTGTCTTCACCTGGCACTGACAGGAAAGGGGTTGCTGACTAGGGGTCAAATTTTCAGCTGGCCTGCAAACACGTATTACTCGAATGATTTTTTTAATGCCCACAACACACATATTAGAAAAAAGGAAATTTTTATTTTTTTCAGATCAAAATGGAAATTTTTGACACCTCCAGTTGAAAGAAAACATTCTGACAGGTTGAAATGAAATTTCTCATTTCAAATAGATACTTCAAAATGAAAAATAAAAGTTATGTTTCAACACATCAATCTGAAATGAAAATTTTCATTTAGATTCTCCTGGTTTGGGTGGACAGGGAGCTGGAAGAGCATCAAAATCAATATTTTCTGAAAAAAAAATGCAACTTTGATAAAACCACATTTTCTGACATGAAAATGTTTCGGTTAAAAAAAATTCAACCAGATCTATCCCAAACTTTCCTGATGTCCCTTTATGTAATTCTACCACCTTTCCCAATCACAGATGAGTAAGAATACTTTGGGCAATTCCCCTCTCCCTCACTGCCCCCTGACAACTTCCAACCCCCAGAATGAATCATACTCTATAGTCTCTCATTATTTTTTGCCTGCCCACTCACATATGCCTGCTGGCTCAGCTTCAGCCACCTTGAACGTCTACTTTCTGTGCATTGCTACAGGCAAAAGAACAAAATGGCTATCTGTCAACTACAGAAAAATCTCCAAGCAGGGACCAGAATAGCCCTTGAAAGGAAATACTGATGAATGAGGTTCTGCACTGCATTTCAACACGTTTTCAAGGATGTCCTAAAATTGTGTAGCTCAATATTTGCTGTGAAAAATTAAAAATTAAATTAATATGTGAATGTATGTATTAGCTCACTTAGCTATTGAGGTTGGTTACTTTTACTACCTATAAACTATTTAACTTTTTAACTGCATATCCTCCTTTAGGTATATAACAGTATTCCCTGTAAGCTGAACGCTTGGACGGCCACCCTGGAGAGATTCAGGTGCCACCCAGCTACGGTAAAGTCTTTCACATCCAGCAAGCATTATATCATCCGGAACTCTCAAATAACCAGCATTTTAATCATAAGTAAATTTTAGTTACATTTTCCATAAGTACAGTATAGTGAAAGCAAATACAAATAAATACAGCAAATATAGTATAAGTTTACAGTGTACAATACTACCGTTGTTGGTAAATAAAGTACTCTGCATGCATTTTTGTTTGTTTCTTAATTTCTAACCTTGTGTTTCTTTAGTACTATGCATTGCTAGGTACACTTCTCTATTATCCAGAATATTTGAATATTTGGCAGCCTTCTGGTCTCAGGGCTGCCAGATATGAAAGAGTTTACTGCATTTAGAACAGAGCCCACAGTCACCCACCAGCAGCGTGTGTTTCTGTGGTGGAGCATATCCACACATGACTTGGTGCATATAAAATTATTCTGCTTATTGATGGAAAAAATTAGAGGGAACATTAGTACATATTCTGATATCCTCTATCATATGCAAATGGAGCTTGGGGAAACTATCCCCATGTATTCAGGGTATCCTAACTATGAAAGAAACCTCAACAGAACTTAAATCTGCTTTCCCATGATGCAACCACCAAACGAAGTGGGTGGCAGGTAATATAACTAACACAGGCAGCTTGAGCAAAGTGTTCTGCTCTTGCTGATTTATTCATTGCCACTTGTACTGTATCTGCGGAGTCCTTAGAGAAAACTTTCCAACCAGAATGTATTTTAAAAAAAAAGACTTTTTGCAATCTTCCTTGGGTTTGTGTGCCTCCTCCTACAAGACTTCAGCACCTCCCTGGGGGGTCCAGCCTTAGTTTAAGTAATGCTTTCACAGAGTTTAAGGAAAACCATATGCCACAGAAATGATTTGTTGGCAATCCCCGCACATGTATTTTAGTGCTTTTTAATCATATCCTAGAGTGATTAAGACTCAAAAGCCAATGGGACAGTTTTAGTGTGTCCAAAATAATTTCAGTAAATAAATACATGATGGTTAGCCTTATGGAAAATAGTAATTAAATATTGCCATTCTGTAAGCAAGGTAATCAGTGCTATTGTATTACGGTTAATTTGGGTAATTTTTTCCAATTCCCCAAAGCATCAAACCTCTAACACACATTTCTCATCTATTAGCTTTTAAATAATCAGACAAGAACCTGACCCAGTCGACTTTTCTTGGGTGTATAATCCCATTGACTTCAATGGAAATAATTGCCTGAGTAAAGTTTGCATGAAAAGGCCCCAATGTATGGCATACATATTCTCAAAAAGGGAATTTCAGCATCACCAGAAGTAAGAAGCCCACTATTATACCCTGCATAGGAAACCATTGTGATGTGATTGTTAAATAAAAATACTTTCTCTCAGATTGTTGCAAGCCAGGGGAAAGATTCAGTGGAAACTATTTGCAATTGGCAATGTCTTGTCCTCCAAGATTAATGAAATATATATAGTGACATACCAGATGAGACCAGTGCTCCATCTAGATTGAGGTGCAAGGAGTGGACTGAACTTCCTACACGTAGTCAGGAGAAGGTAATGGTAAACTCTTTGTGTTATGCACAATCAGCTGGAACTAAACTCATAATAAAGTAGAGCTCTTGCAGGCACCTTAACCCCCTGATTGATCACTGAACACCATATAATATTAGGGGGAAAAGTATACATGCAAATTGATTAAGGACTGAAAAAATTAAAAGTGCCAGATTCACATTAATGTCAAATGAATGGGGACACTGAGGGTGCTTTTTGCATATCCAAAAAACAAAAGAGTACATGTTGGTGGCACAGAAAAATCAGCCCTCTCCAACAAAGTGGGCATACGCCTATTTATGCTCTCTGGGAAAAAAAAAAACTATGTACTTGTCCTGAATTGTTGTTTGCGCTTCCCTCAGAAAGCCTTGCTAGAAGATAACTACAACTAAATAGACCAAGCAGTCCTGTAACACCTTAAAGACTAATAATTTTATTTATTAGGTAATGAGCTTTTGTGACTAAGGCCTACATTATCAGATGATGAATCTTCATCAATCTGATGAAGTGGCTCTTACCCACAAAAGCTCACTACCTAATAAATAAAATAGTTAGCCTTTAAGGCTATGTCTACATGGAACCCTAAACTCAAAATAAGATACACAATTTGCACTCCAGAAATTGCTTATCTTATTTTGAATTTATTTCAAAATAGGCTATTTCAGCATTTGGCGCTGTCTCAATGGCACCAGATGTTGAAATAATGCGCTATTGTTAAGCATCCCTTATAAGGATGACAGGGATGCTATAATAGCATGCCCCTTATTTTGAAAAATATTTCAAAATAACTGGCCCTTTTCAAAGATGTGGAGTAGCTATTTCAGGATACCTCGGTTTCTCAAAACAGGTCTGCCATGAAGACATAGCTTGAGGTGCTACATGGCTGCTTGCTTTGTTCTGTGAAGATACAGACTAACGTGGCTACCCTTCTGAGACTACAATTAAAGAGGTGATTGTGCATGCCAAATCTATTTTTGCTAGTGCTGGTATACTTGACATGGTAACATTTGACAATGGGTCAAAGTTTAATAGGCATCAGTTTAAGCAGCTTGCAGTGAAGTACAGATTTAAGTATTTAACATGGGTGGGTGGGAAGTAGTGTCAAAACAAATAAGGGCATAATGAAAATGCCTGGGAGCTCACACTCTGATCTGTGTTTAGAATTGTTAATTACAGAATAACATCAGTGAAGCATGGTTTGTCCCCTGCTGACATTTTGTTCACTAAGAAAATGGAATGCCTGCACTATGGATGCCAGAGTCACTGAGAACTTGCAAATTCTATAAGGCAAAACAAGAAACTCAACCTGATTTGAGGGCCCAGAAGCTGCCACTATTTCATAAAAATTATCCTTTGCGTCTCTGAGGTGGGACATAATGACCACAAATAACATTGTGTCACAAGAGGTCAACCTGTTCTCATGTGAGGTTGTTACCTCAGATGGACATGGACTACCGAGGAAAAGATGACAACACCTTATCCAAATCTAAGAAGAGATGGAGAGAAGGGCTATGGCTACACTAGCAAGTTTTGCTGACAAAACCCCGGTTTTGTCAACAAAATTGGTAGATCATCCACACATAAAATGGCTGCGTCTACAAAGGCAACTGCTGTTGACAAAACTTGCCAAAGGTCTACATGGTTAAAGCACTCTTTTGAAAGTTTGTGACAAAACTGAGCTGTTCAGCCAGCAGTGTTATACCTCTTTTTGATCAGATATAGAGTGTTCTGTTGGCAGCATGCCCTGATAGACACTTCTGTCAACAGAGGAGGCTTCCAGTTCCCCAAGCAGCCTTGTTTGCAGAGCTTTCGGTCAGCTGTTCTGTTGAGAGAGGTTAGGGCAGTCTGGCTGCTCTCTGTCGACAGATCAGATTGCTCTTTCAATCTGCATTTGTGTGTAGACACTATCTGTCAACAGAAGTTTTGCCAGGGTTTCTCTGTCGACTGAAGCTGCCCATGTAGATATAGCCAATGAGTTTTGTCAACAGGATGTCCACAAAAGTTGGCCATTCCTCCACCAAACTTCTGCCTTTCCCAGATGAGAAAGGTGGCTGTTGTTGACAGGTTCTGTTGACAAAAAAAGCTGTGCGGATGTTCTGCAGGGGCTTCTCTCAATAGAGAGGGCGTCCAGGACAAAGGGTAGCTTTGTCTGCTGTGTTTCCATGTGCGTGTTTTATTGAGAGAGCAGCCTTGCAGTCCAACTGCTTTGTTGACAGAGCGGAGCACTCTGCCAGCTTTGGTGTGTGGCCACACTCTGTCGACAGGAGTTTTTTCAGGAAATCTCGTCTGACCATGACTTCTGTCGACAGAGCACTGTAGCATAACCATAGCCAATGGTCACTGAGCCTGCTCTTTTTCCTCTGAGGTTTTCAGACTGACAAACAGTGGAGATTTGAAGCAATGAGCCGCAGGACAAAAAATACTGGAACAAGTGGACTTGCATCACAGCCATGGTGCTGATGTTATAGGAGAGCCCTGAAGGTCCAAATTTCAGCACAGAGCAACTCAGGGACTAACTGAGATGTGTCAGTAAGTACAGCTCTGAGTTCAGTTATAAGTATTATATCAGTGTTGATTTTTAAGTTTTGTATTGAAAAGGAATATGTGGTATTGAGGACTGTACTTTTAAGGGCTTTGCTACAGAGATACAGTTCATATCTGGCAGGTGTAACTCAGCAAACTCCAAAGAGAGGAAGAATTGTATCACTGGCCAGACAATTCCCATCAACTCTGCCTTCAACTGCACTGTAAATAAATTGCTGTCAGGAGCTTCTGCTATTCCTTCTGGCAAATCTCTGAAAAAGGACATAGCTATATAAAGTACAGCTCATAATACTCACCTTTGAGAAGAGTCAGCAGTTCAGCTTTTTATATAGGTTGAATCCCGTGGGATCTGACCAGTGCCAGAAGAGAGAATTTGCCAAACTACGGGAGATCCATAGTGTCTAGCACATTGCCAACACTTTTGCTGCGTACTGGTCTCTTAAGCTGTGTCTACACGTGCACGCTACTTCGAAGTAGCGGCACCAACTTCAAAATAGCGCCCGTCGCGTCTACACGCGTCGGGCGCTATTTCGAAGTTAACTTCGACGTTAGGCGGCGAGACGTCGAAGTCGCTAACCTCATGAGGAGATAGGAATAGCGCCCTACTTCGACGTTCAACGTCGAAGTAGGGACCGTGTAGACGATCCGCGTCCCGCAACGTCGAAATTGCTGGGTCCTCCATGGCGGCCATCAGCTGGGGGGTTGAGAGATGCTCTCTCTCCAGCCCCTGCGGGGCTCTATGGTCACTGTGGGCAGCAGCCCTTAGCCCAGGGCTTCTGGCTGCTTCTGCGGCAGCTGGGGATCTATGCTGCAGGCACAGGGTCTGCAACCAGTTGTCAGCTCTGTGGATCTTGTGTTGTTTAGTGCAACTGTGTCTGGGAGGGGCCCTTTAAGGGAGCGGCTTGCTGTTGAGTCCGCCCTGTGACCCTGTCTGCAGCTGTGCCTGGCATCCCTATTTCGATGTGTGCTACTTTGACGTGTAGACGTTCCCTCGCTGCGCCTATTTCGATGTTGGGCTGAGCAACGTCGAAGTTGAACATCGACGTTGCTGGCCCTGGAGGACGTGTAGACGTTATTCATCGAAATAGACTATTTCGATGTTGGCTGCACGTGTAGACGTAGCCTTAGAGGACATTTAGGGGCAAATTAAAGCTAAATAGCACAGACCACTGACACCCAGAACTGGTGGCTGTAAACAAACTTTATGGGACCATGGAAGCTTGGCTACTTCCATAGCTGATCATCTGGCTAACTAAAATCAAGCCGTATTACAGATGTTGCCAAATGAGAGAGTGACAGATTAGTGTGATTCAACCTTTAATGACATCCACACCTCTTCAGAGAGAGAAGCACACCTCATTTTTTACTTGCTGCATACCCACCTCTCACAAAGATCAGAAAAATCATGATAAAATATCCCTGGTTTTGCTTTTATCTTGTTTCAGTGTGTTGTACATGACACTGTGCTGCTGCTAACCTAGTCCTGCAGTGCCCCTTATAGGACATTTATGTTAAGTGCGACCCATAAATAATATGCAGCAATTACACACACAGATTTTCTCAAGTGTAACTAATAAACCAGACAGATGAAATGGAGCTTTTGATCCCAATTCATGACATAAATACTCATTATTAATACAATAAAGAAGATGGTATTTGGAACTTCTTTTAAAGGGTTTTTCTTTTTTCTTTTCTTTTCTTTTCTTTTCTTTTCTTTTCCTTTAAGGAAGGGAGATCTGGTTAGAAGCAGAGATCTTGGTATTCTGGAGACTAGAGGGAAGATTTTGCTTACAATAGTCAAGAAATTCATTCTGATACAACACAGAGTAAGCTACATTCATGGCCTGGTGTAACACCATGGAAGTAGGTGGGCTTAATTCGCATCTGCTTTCCTTGGGGACCTCACTGGTAGAAGACCAATTGGTGTGAGATGACTGCAAATTTCATGCTACAAGTGCAGGTTTTGCTACAGTGAACTCTTTCATATCCGACATTCTATTATCCAGAACTCTCAAATAACCGGCATTTTAATCACAAGTAAATTTGAGCTATAGTAACAGAGAGAAAGCCATGCGAGTCAATATACTATCAAAACAAAAAAGCAGTTCAGTTGCACTTTAACAAAATAATTTATTAGGTGATGAGCTTTCGTGGGACAGACCCACTTCTTCAGGTCATAGCCATACCAGAACAGACGCAATATTTAAGCCACAGAGAACCAAAAATAGTAATCTAGGTTGACTAATCAGAAAAATATTATCAAGGTGAGCAAATCAGAGGGGGGGGGCAGGGAGTCAAGAATTAGATTAAGCCAAATATGCAAAAGAGCTCCTATAATGACCTAAAAAATTCCCATCCCTGTTCAAACCACGTGTTAATGTGTCGAATTAGAATATAAAAGAGTTCAGCAGCCTCTCTTTCCAATTTGTTGTGAAAATTCCTCTTCAGTAAGATGCAAACCCTCAGGTCATTAACAGAATGGCCCACTCCATTAAAGTGCTGACTGACTGGTTTGTGGATCAGGAGTATTTTTATGTCTGTTTTGTGCCCATTCTTTGTCTAAGAGAGTTTGAGATCTGTCCAATATACAAAGCATCTGGGCATTGTTGGCACATGATGGCGTATATCATGTTAGTTGAGGAACATGAGAATGTGCCCGTGATTCTGTGAATAACCTGGTTAGGTCCAGTGATCGTATCTCCAGGATAGATATGTGGACACAGTTGGCAACGGGCTTTGTTGCAAGGAGAAATTCCAGGACTGGTGTTCC
Source organism: Carettochelys insculpta (assembly GCF_033958435.1). Lineage (NCBI taxonomy): Eukaryota > Metazoa > Chordata > Testudines > Carettochelyidae > Carettochelys > Carettochelys insculpta. Next base: position 18,717,616 of record NC_134151.1, read on the forward strand.
TGCGGTATAGGCTGTGATTGTTGTTGAGAATCCTCATAAGGCTGGGAGGTTGTCTGTAGGAGAAAACAGGCCCATCACATAGGGCCTTTTGGAGTGTGGCATCCTGATTAAGGACAGGTTGTAGGTCTTTATTTTTATATATATATATATATATATATAAGATCTACTTCTCCTAGAACTGGAAGGGACCTTGGGAGGTCATCTAGTCCAGTCCCCTGCCCTCTTGACAGGACCAAGCACCATCCCTGATATCTATTTGCCCCAATCCCTAAACGACCTCCTCAAGGATTGAGCTCACAACCCTGGGTTTAGCAAGCTAATGCTCAAACCACAGGTGCCGCTGCAGGCCTGTGCCCCCTGGGGTGCAGAGGCTCAACACATGTGGCCGGGCTGCCCCATGGGTTCCCCTGGGGCTGGAGCCACTGCGCACACTGGCTCACATGTGCCTGGCCCTGCGTGCCGCATGGGGCACGGTGTCTGATCAAGCAGAGGGAGCAGTTTTATACCTAGGCACAGTAAAGCCCCTCAGTGTCAGGCCTGTCCAGAAAAGGGGCCCTATGGTGGGGGCTGTAGGTAATGACCAGTGGTGTTCTGTTCTTGGCTTTTTAGGGCCTATCTTGGAGTAGCTGGTCTCTGGGTATTCGTCTGGCCCTGTCAATTTTTTTTTTCTCCTGGTAGGTAATTCAGGTTTATGAATATTTGGTAAAGATCTTGTAGTTTTTGGTCTCTGTCAGTAGGATCAGAGCAAATGTGATTGTACCTAAGGGCTTGACTGTAAACAATGGATCTAGTTATGTGTACAGGATGGAAGCTAGAAGCATGTACATAAGTATAGTGATCAGTGGGTTTCCAGTAGAGTGTAGTACCAGGATGTTGGTATCTGTCTATGCCAGCCTGAAAGTGGATGAGGTCTGCAGACACCTGCAAGTGGGTGTTTGGCTGTGACCAGAGGCTGTTGGTTTCAGGGACATGAACTCCAACAGGCATTGGGCAGCATTCTCCACACTAAGAACAAGTGGCCATGTGTACCCCTGAAGGAGCATCACACATGGCATGTAATATCTCAGCTTCTTCATGTTATGTTAAACTGAGATTGGGTCACCTGTAAGTGTTCTGCCTGGCACCATTGCCACATGGTGAACACAAGTGGATCTTGTGCGCCGTCCTGCATGCCCCTGTGCCCTTTCCTATAGGATTTCTGACCCTTTAACATCATCAATGTGGAATTCCGTTAGAAGCTTGAGGATCCAATGCAGGCCTTATGAGCGGCCTTACCATAGGAGACCAGCATGGGCAGACCACGCACCTCCTGAGCAGCCCTAAAATGACACAAAGCACACACACATCTACCAACTATGCAGACGTGTGATAGGGCTGGGCAGATGCACAGGCCACTATTCTTAGCACTCCTGCACTAGCTGGTGTAGCTATGAGGATACTCACCTCTTGCCCTACCAAACTAGGGAGGTTTCCGGCAGTCCCAGGTCTCTGGGGCTGGCGAGTAGGATACTGGATTTGCAGCAAAGTGTCCGATTTCAAAATTACACCTTAAACACTGCAGAGCTTAGATACAAAAGGAGGTTGTGGTGGAGCTCATCACAGAACTGGACACCCGCAGAGCACTCGGCCCTGGCCAGGGTGGGTGGGCAGCAGAACCCGGACTGAGCAGGGTCTGTCTTTAGCCCACCTCTCAGCAGGACTTGGGGAGGGGGCTGCAGAGAGGCCTCATTACAAAACAGAGGGATCCAGAAATAACAAGCTAAGGCTAAGGGCAGTGATTTGCGGGGAGTGGCCAGTCCATCCACCTGCCCTCCCTGCCAGACCCCGTCCCCTTCCTACCCCAGCTCCGGCCTTGCTGACCCACCACGTCCCTGCCTCGCCTCCCCCCGAGTACTCCCCCTGCCGCAGCTCCTCTCATCTGGTCTCCTCCCCTCGGCGGGCCGGGCCGGGCCGGGCGCCCGCCTCCCCCTCTGCCAGCTCGGCGCTGGCTGACTCTCTTCCGGCGGGCTGTGCGGAGCGGCGGGCGCTGTAAGTACGCGGGAGCCCAGCAGTCTAAGGGTTAACGCCACCTCCCCCCCCCCCCATCTCCGGGAACCGGGGCCTCCTGCTGCAGCCCCCTCCACGCGCGGGGTTTGGGGGGCGCCTCTGCCGGGAAGCCCCTTCCCTAGGAAGGAACCCCCGCCGCAAGCTCCCCCGGGGGCCACCCCAGCGGCAGACGCATTCTCCCGGTGGCAGCTTCCCAGCGGGGGGAGAGGGGGATATGTCCCTGTGCAAAACCCCTCCCCGTGCGGTTGGGATGGCGGCGGCGTGCCCGGCGAAGCAGCCTCCATCCCGCAGGACCCCGGGAGAGGCGTGCAGGTGCCGCGCCAGGCCTGTGCCCCCCGGGGCGCAGAGGCTCGCCGCATGCGGCCGGGCTGCCCCGTGGGTTCCCCCGGGCGAGACCCGCGGCGCGTGCTGGCTCGCGTGGGGCGCGGTGTGTGATCGAGCGGAGGGAGCAGTTTTATACCGAGGCACAGTAAAGCCCCTCAGTGTCAGGCCTGTCCGGGAAAGGGGCACTGCAGTGAGGGGAAACGACCACGATGGGGCGGGGGGGGGTCTCATGAGCGCCCAGAGACATGTCGTTCCCGCTGCAGTTTACTGCTGCCGCCGGTAAGGAGAATAAGACCCATTAACCCGCCAAATTGGGGCCCGTTGGGAGCAGCTGCCGCTGGCGAGGAACTGAAGAGCCTGAAATAACTGTGCCTCGGCAGCGAAGCTCGTTGAAAGCACAGGGGAAAGGAGTGGCGGGTGTCTGTGTGTGATGTGCTGCTGGCTCCTTGACGGGCGGGGGGAATCGGAGGAGGGGTTGTAAATTGAAAGCACACTGCTGAGCTGGCGGCTGCTGCAGACCTCCAGCATCAGGAGGTAGCCTCAGTGCCGTATGATGAAATCTCCCTTTAAGTTACACACCAAAGATGGCTGCTGCATGGAGGAATCAGCCCCACTCAGCAGCAGGCCCTGTCCATTTAACACAGACTCTAGCTTTTGTTGCTAGGCTACAAACAGGACTTGCTATTTCCTTTGTAAGTCCGCCCGGTAGTGTTGCAGTGATGTGAGGAGCTGGGACCAGCACGTGATGTGTCTTTATTTATGCAGTGTTAAAAGCAGATAGTGCAGTCAACCATCGCTTTGTGGTCTATACTGAAATTTACCACCAAAAGCTATTTTAAGGGAGGAAGAAACTTGGCAACTGGCTTGTAATTTTCTGCATCCCTCTGATCTCACACTGCTGCTGACTCCCAGCTATCCTCTTTTAAACGGGCTGCCAGCATAATGCACGTAGGGAGCATCACTGCTAAATGATGAGATAAATCTGAAATATGTCAAAAATTTGGCATTGTGTAAAGATGCTCCCAAGATTATCCTCCCTTAGAACAATCAGACAGTAAATAATTACGCACATAATGTCTCTGGCGAGTGAAGTCTTTTTTATCATTGAAACAGTTACTCAATGAGTAGTTGCAACGTGTGCCACGTCATCATTGCCTTCTCAGAATGCTTCAGCCTTGAGGATCACCTTTTCCAGGTGCGAGGGGAGTTGAGTCTCCAGGCTCATCCAGTCCCTGGCTTCTCCACAGCAAAAGGCAGGTCATTGTGTTGGGCATTTTCCAGCCTGGGAGAGGAAAAATCCATGCCCATTGGCACCAAGTCTGAGGTTATCCCAAAAGAGTACATATGTACAACAGTTAATGCCGCCAGCTATCCTGGGTCATTTGAATTGAGGTTGGGCTGCAGGGATCTAAATTTGCTGTGTAGATCCTTGGGCTGGAGGTGTGGGGGTTGCGGGAGGATGTCTCAGGGCCTGGATTCCAGCCCAAGTCCAGTCATCTACACAACCCTTTTTAGCTATGCAGCCCAAGCCGACACCAATTGTCCTTGGCCAGCCATGGCCATGCTGCCAGGCTTTAATTCTCATGTAGAAGCCAGTCAGTTAATTTCAATAAGCTACTGAGAATGGATAGCAAATGTTCATAACAATTGCATCCTCAGAAATGATGTTGTGATGTTTGGTGTGTCATAATAAATTATAAGGGTGTTAGCTCAAGTGAATAGTTACTGCCATGAACTTAAATGAGCTTTTGCATCACAGCAGTTTGTTTTAATGCAATCTCCCATTCTGCTGGGCAAGGTTGCACAGGTTTTGAAAAATGGATCCAACATCTACTAGCCCAAACACTAAACCCGCTCAGCAGGCTGAAATAACATCAGTCTCCCCTACTGAGCCAAACCTCCTGCCTTGTCTCTTGCAGGTCAAATACATCCTTGCTAGTCTTCTCCAATTAAAGCTGGGACTACCACACAATCTGCCTTAACCCCAGTCAATTTATGCTGGTCTCGCACGCGTATCATCTGCTGGAGTGCAGGTGGCCCCTTGGCGTATCAGAAAGCCTGCTGCTGTGGTAATAGGCAGCAGGGGCCATTCCATTGGACTTCATCCTGCCCCAAAACAAGATGAAGATCATGGAGGTGGTGAAGAGCAGGAAGGAGGGACCAGTGGGCCCTTTGACTGCCAGCATAGCAGAGAATGCCTGTAGTGTAGAAGGACACCCTACCAAGCAGAAGGGTTTGTGGGGGACTTTGCTGACACTGATTTAGCAGAGCTCTCTTCTGGGATTATTGCCTCCTCATTAGTGCTTTTGGCTTAGAGTTTTGAAGTGAAAGACCCCATTATACGTAAAAGCTGCTTCCTCAATCATTAGCAATTTTGGAACTCTCCTCCCCCCCAACCATAATAACATTGGCTGTCTCCTTTTCACTCTGGCGCTAGAGATGTCTACTTGTATGATTAGGAAGACATCACTGCCTCTGTTTATATTTGGCTTACATTTAGAAGTTTATGTTCACAATTATAAGGTCCAGAAACTTTATTTTTATTTTGTTCAGTGAAGGCTTAGACTTTGTTTCTGGAGAAACTGGTTACACTTGAACAGAGAAGATTTCTGCTTACTTAATGAATTTCTCACTGTAATTTTAGTAGCCAGTACAATATAAACTTTTATAAAACCTTAACTTTTGACGACAGATAAATTCAGTGCTTTTCACTTGGGCTATGGTTACACTCGTGAGTTTTGCTGACAAAACCCAGGATTTGTTGACAAAACTTGTGGAATACTCACACAAAATGATTCTTGAGGACAGTTTGTTGACAAAACTCAGCACTTCTGCCTGCAGCATTCTGCATCTCAGCCATGAGGCATAACACTGCTGTTGACAGATTCTGTCAACAAAAAAGCTGTGTATGCTCTGGCGAAAGCTTTCTCTTGACAGACAGGGCATCCAGGACAATGGGCAGCTCTGTCTGCTGTGCTTCCAGGTGCCTGTTTTGCCGAGAGAGCAGTCTGCAGTCCAGCCACTCTGCCAGCAGAGCGGAATGCGCTTCTGATTGGCTTTGTGTGTGGCTGCACTGTCGACAGAAGTTTTGCCAGGCAATCTCTTCTGACTGTGACTTCTGTTGACAGGTCGCTGTACTGTAACTCTACCCTTGTACTTTAATGTGAGTAAAAAATTGCCAAGTATATGGGCTCTTCTAAAGCTCATATAATTTATAAGTACTTGACTCACATATAGTTGCTGCTTCATTTGTGACTTGCTTCAGTTTTCAAAGTCTCTGTAGTGCATTTAAGAGTGAACTTTGAAACATTACAGTTGAAAGTTTAATTCCTGGTGACTTTTGAACATGCAGTTTTCAGACATGTTACAGCTACTGTTATTATCCTTTAAACAAAGTTTAAAGTCTTCCACTGCAGCTGATTCCATGGTAAAACTAACAGAAAACTGTTGTTTAGACTTTGCTCTTGTTTGTGATTTCATTTTCAAGGGAAGATACAGTCACTTCGTAGGATATTCAAGAACTTTAATTCTTATTAAGTTTGGAACAGTACCTAGAAAAAAATTGCGAATATTTGCCTCTTATCAGAGAGTAAATAAGGAGGGGCAAACTTGAGTGTCTTTGGTAGTAGTGCTTTTATCTGCCCCTTTAAATTACCCTCCTAAATGTCAGTAGGGGAGCAGAAAAGATATAAAAACAAATAAAGTGCCTTATCAAAAGCTGATTTTTAAGAAATTAGTCAATTAATTGGTGCTAAAACATCTTTTATAATGTTGTGTGTACTCTGTATAGTTTAAAAGTGTATATGAAGCTAAGCACATTTGTGTTTTTTGTTTTGATTTCATTTGTTTTTTGTTTTGTTTTTTTTCTTTTCCAGGACTGGAGCATCCCAAGTTCCAAACAGTGAAACTATTTGCACACTTAAAATTGTGCATTTTTGTTAGTGTTTGCAAGACCTAGGCCTAAATGGAACATAATGCAGACAGAAGAGAGGGAAGAGATGCAGAAAAGGAAGTTATACATAGCTTTATGCGTCTGGCTTCTTTCTTAACTAGATCTTTAAGGCTATATTAAAAACTGATATAGGAGAGATTTTTTTTAACCCAACTAACCTAATCTCAAATTAGTGTGATCCAGAGGATAGGGCATTGGACCTGACCACTGGCTAACACGGTTGCTGGAAACCAAGTTTCTGTTTATATTTCGACTGGTTTCTCTCTGTCCTTTGGCAAATCATATAAGAGCTCTATCACTCAGTTTCCTCATCTGTAAATTCAGGATAGTGATTTATTCGTTTATGAAACGTTTTGAGTAAAAAGTGCTTTATAAATATTGTTGTTTATGATAATTTTCCTCATAATCTTGAAATCAGGATTAGAACTATCTAAACCTATGTGTACAAGTTTTTTTAAAAATTAAATCTACTTTGAGTTCAGGTGATGGATGTGCTGTGCTTCTGGAATCAGTGAAAAATTTCATTGTCAAGAAGTATCAGATTTTAAAAATTGTGTATATATCCACAACAGATGCAACTGTTTAACTGTATTACATAGATGATATCTTTTGGGTTTTTAATACTTTCCCATAATGCATGTGTCCTTCCACTGTGAAAGTTGCTTTATTTTGATCATTGTGAAGTATATTAATAGTTGACATGTCAGCATAATTAATTTTGTTTTTCAGCATCTCTGGTAATGAGCTGCTTGAAAAGGAATGCTGACAGGAACTGGAAGTCGAATACCTGATGAGATAATTGTGCTGCTTGTGTTTAATTTTTTCAAATTGTGAAGCACCAGGGATGACAATGTTGTGTTTCTATTGACTCAAGACTCTTATTAAATAGATTAGTCCACTTCTGACAATATTTATTAAATAATGTAATCTCTGGACATGATAAAATAAGATGTCAAAAAAATAAACAGTTTAATACCTATTGAGCTATGGCTTCAGTCAGGTGGTTGGTTGTAGCTGCTGAAATCTTGTTACAAGATATGTTCATTTACTTCCATGCACGCTCCCTTTAAAACCTTTTTATTGAATTTTTCTGCTGTTTTTCAGGCATAAAGGTCTGGTGACAGAGGGGCTTTTTTGCCGGAAGGGGCACGTCCACACGGCCTCTTTACTGCTGGCACACCCCTCTGCAGAGACTGAGCTCCCATGCAGCTATGCTAATGAGCCACGGGACCATGCTAATGAGCGGCCATTTGCAATTTTGAGGCTGCTCATTTGCATGGATCTGCCAGGAAAGCTGTGCCGTGTAGACCCAGTCTTTATGTTTAAGTGGGACATCTCTCAAAGATCTAATTGATGCCTTATGATACTAATGGCAATAAGTCCTGCTTAATTGCTTGTAGTCCTCTTGAAGATGTGTTGGACATTTCAACTAACCTTTAATGTGTGAGACACACCACAACATGGAAAATTCATCAGAAGAAAATTTATATACCACAATAACATAGGGAATGTAGGTAACTTCTTTAGCAGAAATGGTTTTTAAGATTAGTATTCAGACATTCTTGTCCTGTTCTTGGCTTTTGCTTGTTTTGTAGCCTTGAATAAGTTATTACTACTTTGTCAGTGTCCTTATCTTCAGAATGGGGAAAATGATGCCTCTGACCCCCATTTTGAGTTGCTTGTATTATCCATTTGCTTCCAGTATCTTGGGAGGACTTTGATCTTCTCTTGTGTGAGTTGATTGTGAAACTTTGAGATATGAGCGATAATGTGAGTTATCTGTATATTTAACATATACAGAAAGTATATTTACAGTAAGTTTGGACACCAGTGTTAGTACTCTTTGAGTGCCCTAGTTTATGGTTACTTATTTTAGTAAATATACAGCAGTTTTGAATACAGTATTTGAGAAAATCCACTTTCCTGGTGCTCTCTCAGTGAAGTTTGTAATGGAAAGAAGTTATAACAAAAAACAAGAAAGAGATAATTAGTAGAGCTTCTACAATAATATTGAGTGACAGTATTTCAAAAGTTCGCTTCTAATTATTGAACAATTCAGGTGATATACTTTTATGCAGTATTAGACCAACTCCTTAATTGGTCAAATGCTATTTAGTGAATATATCATTTGATGACTTGTGAAATTCATTGAATTATATAAAATTTTGTTTTCTGTTATTCCACTAGGTAATAAAACTACTAGATGGAAAGTTGAATATTACAAGTACAATATTTAATTCCAACAACAATTGGCACATAAATTTACAATTTAAATTCCAAGGTACTGGACAGAAAAGTACTTAAATTTGGCATGAAGATTTAGATCTTGCATTAATAGGCATTGGAGATCAACTCCAGTGGATAAGCCTTTTTAATCTGGGGACCAACAGGGCATTCTGTTGCAAGTAGGCTACTCCAGTCAGTGGGAACCATGCATGTGCTCTAATCATTATTGGAAACTATTTGTCTTTATTTCAGCTCTGTTTTATTTTCTTGTCTCACAGGATTGGGTTCTATTCACATTTAGGTTGCATTCTTTTAGGGGGGGAGTCCTCCCCATTTCCCATCTTCTGGAAAGATCGTGACACACTTTACTTTGACAAGGCCAGCATTCAGAATAGCTAATTTGACTTTGTTGCCAAATATTGCCACCTCTTAATCCAATTCACTTGTCAAAATAAAAGATATGAGAACTTTGACTATTACAGGAGTCTTTGAAATGGCCTTGTATGTGACAGCGTAGGCTTCTCTTTGCCGAGATGCTAACAATGTTCCTAAAACAGCATTGCATCACAGACCTCCTATAGTAAAATAGATAGGCTAACAACATTTGTCTAGAGAAACATATAGATGCTTAAAAGATCTTAATACATCGTGGCTGCATTTACACTAATGAGTTTTGCCAACAAAACTGGTAGAACGTCCACACAAAATGTGTTTTGTTGACAGAACTCAGCACTTTCACAAGCAGCGTTCTGCCTCTCAGCCGTGAGGCATAACGCTACTGTCAACAGATTCTGTCAACAAAAAAGCTGTGTGGATGCTTCCTTCCATAGACAGGGCATCCAGAACAATGGGCAGCCCTGTCTGCTATGCTTCCGGGTGCCTGTTTTGTCAAGAGCGCTGCTGGGCAGTTTGACCGCTCTGTTGACAGAGCAGAGCGCTCTCCCAATTAGCTTTTGTGTGTGGCCGCACTCTATAAACAGAAGTTTTGTCAGGAAATCTCTTCAGATTACTGTAGGGTAACCATAGCCTAAGAGTATAAACCAGGAAAATAGTTTTTAAAGATCAGACAGTAGAGTTCGCTAGCTGCAGTCTGCAATCACAATTTTTGCTTTTTGTTTTTGTGTAGTCAGACTTTTTCAGCCTCTTACTTTACGCTACTGACCTCCTTCTGCCCAGGCTGTGAAAGAACCTCAGCATGCCCCCAGCCTGCTCCTGCACACACACAACCACACAGACCCCCCTCGCCCCAGTCTGATCCTGCACCCCATTCCGGCCCAGATGACCCACCCACAGCCACTCCTGCTTCCTTGCTTCCACTCAGACCCCCAGTTCCCAGCCTGCTCCTACACCCTCCCTCTCACCTAGACTACATAGCCCTGGCCTTCATAGTCGAGGATCGCACAAGTGAGAAGGGTTTGTTATGGTTTTTGCTCCTGACTTGTGTGGCTCCTGCCTGACTTGTCTATGGGTCAGTGGCCCCCAACCCCAGAAAGTTACCTGCCTGTGCTGTCTCTACAGTAAAATTGTCATTCTTATAAATTTTACTGTTTAGTGTATATTGAGTTGTATATGTTTGTCTTTTTCTTTTTTCACTGAAGTCTGTAAGTCTGTGGTTGTTTTCAAATTTAGACAGAATACCATATAGTTTAAAAATTCACATTTAGGAATGCATTCCAAAAACTTAGTTTTTATGGTCCTCCAGTCTTTGATCCTGAAAGATCTTTGATCCTTTGATACACTGTAGCTTGTTTTTAAAATCCAGCTGCCTGTTTTAGAGAGTAGCATTGCTTCTTAAATACAATTCATAGAATCAAGAGGTTATCGAGTCCAACCCCCTGCCCCAAGCAGGATCAACCCCAACTAAGTCATCCCAGCCATGACTATGTCAAGCCAAGATTTAAAAACCTCTAGCGATGGAGATTCCACCACCTCTCTAACACATTCCAGTGCTTCACCGCCCTCCTGGTGAAGTAGTTTTTCCTAATATCCAACCTACTCCTCTCCTTCTGTAACTTCAGACCATTACTCCTTGTTTGGCCATCTGTCACCACTGAGAACAGTTTCTCTGCATCCTCTTTAGAGCACCCCTTCAGGAAGTTGAAGGCTGCTATTAAATCACCCCTCAGTCTTCTCTTCTGCAAACTAAATAAGCCCAAATCCCACAGCCTCTCCTCATAGATCGTGTGCTCCAGACCCTTAATCATATTCATTGCCCTCTGCTGAAACTGCTCCAGCACATCCACATCCTTTCTATACTGGGGGGCCCAAAACTGGACGCAGTACTCCAGTTGTGGCCTCACCAGTACCAAATAGAGGGGAACAACACCTCTGTAGATCTGATTGAAATGCTTCTCCTAGTGCACCCCAATATGTCATTGGCCTTCTTGGATACAAGGGCACTCTTTATTCATATCCAGCCTTTCATCCACTGTAATCCGTAGGTCCCTTTCCACTGTATTGCTGCTGAGCCAATTGTATATTAACCCCTAACCCAGTCATTATTAATTAGCTTTTCCATATACCTATTTAGTGATCAGACAGAATGAATGGGTGAGCAGATATTTGTTCTTGGCATGGAAACTATTGTAGTATTAGTGCAAACTGTAGAGAGGACATGACTAAATTGTGCTGTGGTTCTGAGGTGGCAGAACGCTGCTAGATCTGTGAGGTTAACTGTAAAAAGTTTTCTTTCCTACCTTTATCCGTGAGAAAACTGGCACACCTTATTAGTGTAATGGATTTCTGGATGACACTTTTTAAAATAAAGTATAATATACATATAGTTTTAGAAAATGCAGCTGTTGCAGTAAAATATACATTGCACTGTATATCTAACTGTAATTTTGTTTTGCTATGCCAGATGTTTTTAAATTCTTTCTCACAAAATATAGTGGCAGAAGAATAGTTTAATTCACTTAAAGTATGCCTTCTCAAAAGATTGAATTTTTCATTCGCTTTTGTCCCCTTAGTCCAGCCTGGTGGAGTGTTGAGGGAATACCTAATTCATTCAAGCAAAGCAAATTGGAATTAATATTTTGCATTATCCATTATTTTGTGAGACTTTTATCTGCAAAGTTCTGCTCTTCAATTGGTCATCTTCTGAGGACCAATCTTTTACTATGCAGCTACTTAAGAGAAGGAAGTGTGTTCATGCGAGTGTGTGTAGATAGATAAACTTGCAGTTGTTGCTGATAGTAATGACAGCTTAACTAATGCAAGTCACTTTGTTGTTTGTGTAAAGCCTATGCAATGAATACATTGCATTTGAAGTATGTATTTGCTCATTTGGGGTCTAGTTCTGCATGGTGCTCAGCATTGTATGTAGTTTTTTAATGGAACTTTAGCGTGTTTGGCACCTGGCAAGATGACACCCTCAAAGGTGCTGGGTACATAATGCATTACAAGAATTATAAAACTAAATTATTTTTTCCTTGTACACAGAGTTCATGAAAATGTCATCAGATGTACCATTAGACATTAATATTAAGGAACCTCGTTGGGATCAAAGCACTTTTGTTGGAAGAGCGAATCATTTCTTTACTGTAACAGATCCCAGGAATATTTTATTACCTAATGAACAACTAGAAAAAGCAAGAAAAATTGTGCATGATTACAGGTATGATAGTTGTATATTTTTGGCCATCAGTAATAATGACTTAATTTTTGGGGGGGGGGAGGGTTGTAAGTGATTAAATTGTGGTTTGCTAAGTGTCTCTCATATCAGCAGGTGATTATATCTGTCTAATGAAATATTTACAACCTTGTCAAAGCAACACTGATTCCTTTGGATATTCTATAGTATCTTCTTGCACGGCCATATGATTCTTAAAACAGTAGCATCTAGAGTTATGCATGAGGAAATTACATGGTCTGAGAGCCCATGCTATGAAAGCGCGCTGGTCTGTGGATGAGCCCTCTAATTCCAATAAATAGTTGGTGTGACAGCAGTACTGAGAGCTAGTTTTAACTATTTGTATTATTATTTTAGGTAAATAGTTTCTCAAATACCTGAAGGTCTGTTGTTGGAGTTGGCCATGGGATTTGCCTATGTGGTTGTTAGTGACTATAATGAAAATTTTATAACTCACATCTTTACATTGTTTTGAACAGGTAGAAGTTTGTTATGGACAGTATCAGCTAAGGTACCTAATCATTAGGGCTGTCAAGCAATTAAAAAAATTAATCACGATTAATCACGCAATTAAACAAATCACAATTAATCATGGGACTGCCAGGATTCTCCTGGCCCCAGCCAAGTCCCATGGCTTTGGGGCTGCTGATGGGGCTCTGTGCCCTACCCGCTCGCAGACATGGGGTTGCCGGGGTTCCCACGACCAGGGGAAGCCTAGTGGCAGAGATCCAGCCGAGGCTGGGGGAAAACCACCATCCCCAAGCCCAGGAGACAACTGGCGCTTGGAGCCCCCCAGCACGCATACTTTAAAGTAGGGCTGTCAATTAACACTCATTAAGACCTGTGATTATTTTTTTTAATTCATTCAGTCTGCTCTGTGTTAATTGCAGGCTTTAATGCATGTTAACTGACAGGTCTACTAATCATTGGAGTGAACTTTGATTCTGTCTTCATCAAGCTGTGTAAAGGCTAAGTCTACCAAATTCATTTGTCAATGGAAGTCTTAAACATATAAAACAATGGAAGCCAAGGTACAATACACCCTTGTAAATTTATTCTGTTTATCTAAAAGCTCTTTGGTACCATATTCATTTATTTTTACTAATTGCTATATTTTATGACAACACTTTTTCAATTTGTTTCCAAGGCAGGGTATTGTAGGCCCTGGGTTAACAGAAGATGAACTATGGAGAGCAAAATACGTGTATGATTCAGCTTTTCACCCAGACACTGGTGAAAAGATGATTTTGATTGGCCGAATGTCAGCTCAGGTACCAATGAACATGACTATCACAGGTTGTATGATGACCTTTTATAGGTGAGTGGTGCCAATGTAACACAAATATTGTCAGTAAATTAAATAGAAAAAAATAAATAGTTAGCTTATCAAAATATTTTATAAGGTGTTTTATAAATATTTCTTTAACTATAAACTTTTGCCTTCTTTCCTCATCTATCCTTACACTCCCTTTACTTGCACTTACTGGTAGGTTCCTTTAGAAGCAGCTGTGAGATGAACCTTTTATCCCTCTCTTATAGTTCACCAAATAGCCTCTTTTCCTCATTTAACCCAGGAAGTCAAATGTGCCAAAGTCCTGCCCTTATATGAAATTTATGTGGCAAGGAAAGAGCAGGAGATTCTGTCTGATAATTCTCACTGTAGAGGTCTGGCATGTACGATGCTCTCTGCAGAACAAGTGTTAACCATCCCTTCAATATATCAGTCATCGGGCTTGTCTACACTTCCTCCCTGCTACGAAGGGAGGATGGTAAGTAGGGTGTCGGAGTTTATTAATTAAGTGCTGAGGTGCATATGCAGCACTTCATTAAGCAAATTCCCCCCTGCGGCAACTATGAAGTATTAAACTTCGAAGTGCCGGCTTGCGTCTAGCTGTGGCTAACCCGCCGGTACTTCGAAGTGCCTGGGCAACTTCGAAGTCCCTTTATTCCTCAAAATTCTGGCCTGTGGGCCACATGCTGGCCCCCTGCTCTAGATCATCAAAAATTCAATGGTGTCTACTTTCAAAGGCCAGTGTCAAGAAGTTCTGAAATAATATTATTTCTTAGGTGAACTAGTGGAGGAATTAGAGGCAATAACATCACTGTATTTGATTCAGGGATTCTAAAACTACTTTCAGTTTCTCTTGTGTCCTCAAGAAAAGGCAGGAGCCATTTTGCAAACTCTCTTAGTTCTGTTTAAAAAGGTCTTAGCCACTATGCACAAGCTAGGACTGCCAAAGAAATCATCAGCACTGTTGTCTGATCACTGACACCTCTGTCTCTTGACAGGGTTATGTGTTGGTTCATTGTATTAAAATTCAAAGCAGTGGTATGTGAGAAAAAGTCACTATTCATTAACATGCTCACAATATTAGCAGCCTGTCACAGTGTATTAGGAAGCAGATGGCACAATATCTGTTAATAAGATAGTCCAGAAGGTATCGTATATCCCAGTTCCTCAAACTAGTTGTCTTGAAAAAATATAAAGGTAACTATTTACTTAGTATGCAAGCTCCATTATATTCATATCTACCTACCGAGCTAATAATCACAAACAGTGTTTATGCCTTTTCTTTCTTCATATCCTTACAAGACAGCAGCAGATTCAAAACTAGGTTGTATCAATAGTTATTTGTTGGCTTGAAGACACTGGTCTGATTGCAAAGACATCAGAAAGGTATCTGAACAATCAATTAGAGATTGTTCCTGCATCAGGGAAATCCTTGGGTGTTGTAAAACTGGTATTGCCTCTTCTGTCCCATCTGATCCTGCCTGGGCTCCAGCACAGGAGGCAGGAGGAGGTGTTTCAGGGAAGGAAGAGGAATAATTAGAATATCTTGCACTTCAGGAATTCTAGGCCATTGAAGCAGCTTCTAGGGAACTGTTGCAGCTGGTATAAGGTGGAACAGCCCTAAGGTTGCTCCATCTTACACCAGAGTCTGAATCAGTCCCAGCCATATTTTCCCCTTCTCTTCTTGGGTCCCCTGTTCTAAGCACAGTTAGCTAGTTCTAAGGATCTAGACCTTTATCTTCTGCATACTTTTCCTTCAAAATAGAAAGGAACTGGAACATTCATGAGGATGAAGGGAGAACCTATGCGTTTGTTCAGAAATACCATTTAGATATGGTTAGTCTGTCTATATTTCTAGCCTGAAATGGCTGTGTTGGGCACAGTACCTTCTTGTCATCATTAAATCCAGGTGCAGGGCTTCCTCTCATTGAATAACAGAGAGTAGAGCACGTGCATTCAATATGCTGCGATCTAAACAGGATGAAAGAGACAAAAGAGGGAGATAAGGTAGGTAAAGGACACACGTATGCACCTAAGAAAAGGAAGAGGAGAAGTGACCATGATGGAGAAAATCTAGCTAGCCAGGGTTGCTTTAAGAGCTGACTCAGATGTTCTAAAGCAGGGTTGCTTTAAGTGCTTACTCAGGG
Source organism: Carettochelys insculpta (assembly GCF_033958435.1). Lineage (NCBI taxonomy): Eukaryota > Metazoa > Chordata > Testudines > Carettochelyidae > Carettochelys > Carettochelys insculpta. The sequence continues at coordinate 18,733,233 of NC_134151.1, forward strand.
TTAGAAAGCAGCAGGAACAATCAGGCAGATCGAATCACTTGAAATTATGATTTCTAATTTAAGGGTTTTTTTAAAAGCCCAAGAAAGATCTTAAATTTAGGATTCCAAATGTTTGGCAAATACATCTTCTTTACTCCAGTATATCTGTTTGCCTATCCATTCTGTAATTCTACATGACTTGTGTCTGTACTTCCAACAGCTGGCTATCGATCTTTGCTCTAGGACCTGATTAACAGCCATTTCAACCACCACCATCTTGCTGATCAAAATTTGAAAGCAGCAAATTATCCACAGTTTAATTCTGCAAGGTTCTGACATCAATCCAAGAAAGAACTTAAGTACATTCTTAATTTTTGAGCATGTAAATAGTCCTATTAAACAAATAAAATGTTTGTAAGCGTTATTCTGGATTGAGGACAAGAACATACGTCAGCTTGCAAGATCAGGCACCTCCAAGGATGATGATAGAATCTGACAGTCAGAAAACCCCTAAGCAACAAAAAAAAATTAGTCAGTGTAGTCTTCATGGAGAAATTTAAAATATTTGCTGATCCCTGTGTCCTTTTTCCTCTGCTAATGTCTTGTCATGTAGAACCTTTTCAGGGCCACACCTACACTACAGCAATACTTTGAACGAAGTTCTTTTGGAAGATTTCATCTGAAAAAAACTTCTTTCAAAAGATCACTTCCACACACAAAAAGGCAAATCAAAAGAGTGATCTGCTTTTTCGAAAGAGAGCGTCCACACAGCCCCTGCTCTTTCAGAAGAACAGGCCAGGGATCAAAAAATCCGGCACCATGGGGACTGCTCTTTCAAAAGAAGGGCCCCAGGAACATCTACACACACATTTTTCTGAAATAATCTTTCGGAAAAAGACGTTATTCCTTATCTGGAAGAGGAAGAGGGCCTCTGAAAGAAGTGCCACATTCTTTTGAATTCCTTTTGAAAGAACGCATTTTGTATGTAGACGCTCTGCGGGATCTTTGAAAAGAACCCCAGCTAGTCTGAAAGATCTCACTAGTGTAGACCCAGTCCTGGAGTAAATCATTAAAGAACTTGGTAATCAAAACATTTAGTCATCTAAAAAAGGCCCCACAAATACAATTTAGTTAAATTTAATAGGAAAAATTTTCTAATTTATATTTTGTTCACACTAATAAGATATTTTTCATCTCATAATTTATATTTGAACAGTAATCCCCCACAAACATAAGCATTTCTAAAACTCTCATCTTGGTAATATTACAGAATTGACATCAGTTTTGCTGATAGTAGCTTTGGAAGTTGAGCATGAACTTTAGCTTTTTTCCTACCCCAATAGCAAAAATGTTAAAATCCTTTCAAAGTAGGATTTCTGTCCTGAGGCAGCACATTACCAGCATTCACACAATTTAGAAGAGATCTCAAAGGATTTTTTTGCAACTGAATCTGTCACCGATCCTTTATTGAATCAGATTTTACATTTATTCCTGCACAATATCAATATTTATTCTTAGTTCATGCAGCAATGTTTGATTATACTTTGAGCTAATAATGAAAAATTCACCTGCTGACTCTGGAACTCAAATAAGTGTTCCAATTAAACATTTAAAAGTTGTGTCAGAGAAGCAGATTGAAGAACATTTTGGAGTAAGGTGATATCTCCAAAGAAAGCTATCAGCCCATTAAGGCAAATGTGGTTTTGGGGAAAGATAGGCAAGAAATAACAAGTCCATAAATGTAGTCTCCGCAGAAGATGGAAGTAAATTATTGTATATTTCTTCAATTTTTAGAAGTGAAGGTGTTGCTATATCTCAGTTCAATTGTTGCAATTCACCTCCCATCTTGAGTGAATAATTAAATTTGTGCATTATTATACAGGTTGAACCTCTCTAATCCAGCATTCTCTCACCCAAAAACACCTGTCATCCAGCATGATTTTAGTTAGCCAAATGACCATTTATCATGAGTGCAGCCAGATTGCCCATGGCTCCGTAAAGTTTGTTTACAGCTACCAGTCCTGGCTGTCAGTGTTCTGTGCTATTGTTTTGCAGTAATTTACTCATAAATGTCTTCTAAGAGCCAGGTAAGCAGTGGAAGTTTTGATAATGCTGCTAGACAATATTGACCTCCCATGGTCTGGCAAATTCTCTCATTCACACCTCTAATTCCGAGGGTGCTGGATTAGGGAGGTTCAGCTGGTACTTGTTTGATACAATGTTGCTTTTTTGTTAATGCCCATTAAAATTTTTTTTCTTTTGTTTAAGAACTACTCCAGCAGTGGTCTTCTGGCAGTGGATCAACCAGTCCTTCAATGCTATTGTAAATTACACCAACAGGAGTGGAGATGCCCCAATTACTGTCAGGTCAGATGCTTAACTAAACAGTTTAAATATCTTTTTAACCAGCACTGCCATGTTCCATAGGTGGTTGAACTTCAGCAATCTCTGATGCAGTATGTGGACATGAGTCACTGCACTGTTCAATGTGAGAGCATGGTAATAAGTTAATAAAGTTACAAAGAGATGCTTGGGAATGACTTGAGATTGCAATAATAGTTAACTTGTTAAAAATGAATATAACTGCTTTGAGTTAATTTTTTAAATGCCAATGTAATTCTAACAGAGATCTTCCTTGCACTGTTTAACCAGCCATTTGCAAATACTAAATTAGCTTGTTCACCTGTCAGACACTTTGGATAATGTCTTTAAGTAAGGGCATCATCAGGTTAAATTTAGGACATGATCCTTACCAGCCTCGATTCAGATGGCTAGGCATATGAGTGACAGCTAAAATGCAATGAAGAGGATGAAACAAAAAGGCTGGGTCTACACGTGCCCCTTCCTATCTGGTGATCAGAAGAAGGGCTTTCGAAAACTGGGGGGGGTCCTTTCAGAAGGTCCCGTCTCCACAGGTGGCGCGCGATTCGAAAAGCCACACTTTCGAATCGCCGCAGCTGTAATTATGCTAATGAGGTGCTGCATGTTCATTGCAGCGCCTCATTAGCATCTTTCGAACCTGCTCATTAACATGCCCCTTTCGAAAGGAAGGGGCACGTGTAGACCTAGCCAAAGAGAAAATCGATAAAATGTATATTTGTTTTTAAGCTAAGTTATATTAGTACATTGTTGATACATGTTATTTTAGGTATAGAATATGAAGATATTGCAAGCTAATGGAAATATGTGTTGTGCAAATGCAATGACTTTTATTTTTGTTTTAGCCAGCTGGGAGCAGCCTATGTTTCTGCCACTACCGGTGCTGTAGCAACAGCCCTAGGGCTTAATGCACTAACAAAGGTACTGCTTCAAATTTTCTTAGACTACGTCCGCGCACTACCAGATAAATGCAATTTTATAACGCTGAGCTTTATAAGTTCCAATTTTGAGTATCCTCACTTCCCACAAAATCCACACAAAGTCAAGTTAGTGCTGCCACACTAGAGTGGCCAGATACCGACTGTTGCAGCAGTTAATTGTGGGAACCTATCCCACAGTTCCCTCAGCGCTTCATACTGCACCCTTCCCCCAGGCCCTGCTAGTACCCTTGCCACAGGCAGAGCTCACACTGCTGCCTGTTTCCTGGATCCCACAGCTTGAGGGAGCCAGGAAACTGACCAGTGCTGCTGTGTGTGGCTTGAGGGAGCTGGGAACCAAGTGCAGCAAGGAGCCAGGTGCAGCAGTGCCGTCAATCTCTTGGCTCCCTGCAACAGCACCAGTCAGCCTCTGGATGCTTCCTCACTAGCCTTCATTTGAACTATTAAATTTGAACTTAACGCTACACCTACCCAGTTCCAATGATGTTACAGTATAGATATTAGTGCTCCCTAAATCAAACTAATAGTATTTACAGTGAAGACAGTCACTTGCCACAATCAAGCTAACTGCCTTAAATTCAAATTTATCTCGTAGTGTAGATATAGCCTTAGTAGATTTTAGTGCCTTAGTCATCCTCTGGTACCTCTACATCTTGTTAAACACAACTGCTGCTTAATTTTTTAGCAGCCTGTCCCTACCTCTTATTTGTGCAAATTGCAAGTACTGAAAATTGCCTCCATTTTTTTAACATTTGTGGTGTTAAAAGTCTCAGTATCATTTGGAAGAAAATAAGGAAATTAAACAGATAATCACTAAGATTTAAGTGCTCATATTCCATCTATAGGAGTAAAATATGCAGGAACGTTTTTTGTAGCTGCGGAGCTGCACTAGTAAACATGGGCTCTGAGCCTCAGCCTGGCTGAAAATTTGACCATATGTGTCAAAGGCTTTGGCCATGCTGCAGACATTCTGTAATCGAAGGTGTGATTGCAGCTCAGGTAGGCATACCCACACTAGCGTAAATCGAATGAACATGACTGGAAATAACAATGAAGACGTGACACCACAGACACCCTGGTGCAGGCTGTGCAAGCCCTTCTGTGAACCTGGATGTGTACTTGTATTGTTGGCCATGTTAGCAAAATTAAAGCTAGCATGGGTATGCTTCCTTTAGCTGTAATGACACCTTTGACTGTAGTTCAGCTGCAGTGTAGGCATAGCCAAAGTATAAAATAAGTAGCCTGAGGTTTAAGCATAAAACAATATTTATGAAAGACATAGTTATTCATATACTTATATATCTACTATTATTTATTGTTATTGCCAGACCTCCTGCAAATATGACAAGATGATTTTGCCAGTGAACTTAATATTGTATCAAAATCTTTGTAAGCTTTGCAAGAATACTATACTTTGCAATAGCAACACTTAAAACAATTTTTACTACCTCCATTTTTTAATTTTTTTTTCTATCACTCTTAAAATGTGCAGAATTGGAGTTTTATTATCACCCTGCTTGTCTACAAAGGATTCCGATGAACTTTCAGGCTGAAAGGCTTGTATTCTTGTTCACAGCGGCTGTGGCCGCACTTGGCCAAAACTTCGAAATGGCTGTGCTAATGGCCAAATTGAAGAATACTAATGAGGTGCTGAATTGAATATTCAGTGCCTCATTAGCATTCACATGCTGCAGGCGGCAGCGCTTCAAAAGCACCGCTTTCAAACGTGTGTGGCTTGGCATGACTACATGGGGGTCCTTTTCGAAAGGACCCTGCATGTTTTGAAATCCCCTTATTCTCAGCTGAGGAGAATAAGGGCATTTCGAAATGTGTGGGATCTTTTCGAAAAGGATCCCTTTGTAGCCACACTGAGCCGTGCGCCTTCGAAAGCAGTGCTTTCAAAGTGCCACGGCTGGCAGCATGTGAATGCTAATGAGGTGCAAAATATTCAGTTCAGCACCTCATTAGCATTCTTCGATTTGGCCATTAGCAATGGCCATTTTGAAGTTTTGGCCAAGTGTGGCCACAGCCAAAATGTTTAATTTTAATGTGTGCTGGAGTGCTCTGGCACATTTCTTCAGTAGTGGGTTTGTTTTCATAATTTTTGTAACCCTGTCCCAAACTGGCATTACAGATTTAATGAAAATGTTATAGAGTATATTTAGATGTTTCTGTTAAAATGATTTCATGTTGAAAATTGTATAGTTCTTGAAATAAATCCTCAAATTTACCATGAAAGAAGACTCACCTTTCCTTCTCCCTCAATCCTCTTCTCCACAAAAAATAGTACATATTTTTGTTAAATTTCCCTTTTAGATAAAATGCAGTAATGAAAAAATGTTCAAAGGAATCTATATTAAATAGAGCACAACTGCTTATACAACATACAGATCAATTGCTTCTGTATAGTCAGTGCCTTTAGTTACAAAGCTGTGAATATTGATACCTGTTGGATATAATCCTGCCAGTGAATGGAATTAAATATAATGTCTTGCGGGACCCTTTTTGCTATTTTTCTGATGGTTGTGCCAGGAGGCTCACACAGCTGCACGAGTGATGTTAATATTCAAGGCTATTTCCCCTTCAGCTTTTCCGTCAATGCTTATCTTGACAGAGAGGGTTTTCAATTAAAAGTTTGATGCCAGGGGGCTTGTTTTGGTTTGGTGTTGTCCTGACTTCACAGTGAGTTTTCACTGAATTTTAAGTCCATGAGAACAACCTGATTTTGTATGTTTAAAAAACAGCTTAAGAAGACCTTTAAAAAGATTGTGAAACTTGAAAAATTTTGTCTCCCGTTTTTGCAGCATGTCTCGCCCCTTATAGGACGTTTTGTTCCTTTTGCTGCTGTAGCTGCTGCTAATTGCATAAATATTCCATTAATGAGGCAAAGGTAAGAGAGAAATAGTGATACATTCGTTCTAGAAGAAATATAATTTTAGTTGCCACACTTACACATGAATTACTTGTTTAGTTAATTTTGCAGTCTTATAATGTTTCTATATATTTTAGCTGCTTTTAATCACTTGTATGGCATTTCAGGGGCACTCTATTTTATTGTTTAAAGGCATTTGATTAATTATCCCAAGTACAAAATAGAACATCTTTGTTTTACTAAGATAAGTATCCAATTAGATATCTGCTCTTAAATCTCAAAAGCTAAGTACCAGTTTTTCAACAGCTGATCATAAGAGAGTCATGAGAACATAAAAATGGCTGTATTGGATAAGACCACTAATCTGCTTAGGTCAGAATCCTGTTTTCCAACAGTGTAAAGTGCACAGTATAACAGTTCTTAGTCGACAGGAGAAAACTCTCCCTGCAACAGACTGAGACTACCCCAAACCAGGGGAAGTAGCTTTGTCACCACTTGGAGAGCATTTTGCACCAACACAACGCTGTCCATACCAATGCTTTTTGTCCTCAAAACTTTTGTCTTGTTTATTTTCTCAAACCCTGAACAACTGAAGTTTTAATGACAAAAGTGCATTGTAAATGTGACCTGTGTCACTTGCTTGAAGTATTTTTTCAATCTGATATAGTTAAAGGTGGAAAAAGCATTTAGGATCAGATGACAAAAAAGGATAAAAATGAGTGCCACTAATTGTCATTAAACTATTTTTTTTCAACAGGGAACTGAAATTCGGTATCCCTATTACAGATGAAAATGGAAATAGATTAGGTGAATCAGCCAAGGCTGCACAGCAGGCCATTACTCAAGTGGTTGTCTCAAGGATTCTCATGGCTGCTCCTGGCATGGGTTAGTACAATTTTAGTCAAACATAATGATTGTACTACAGTTGTTAGAATTCAGCATCTCTCTAGCTGTTTATTCTATGAACTTGTTTCTCTAACAGATCAAATTATCCTATGGTTGTAAAGGCAGTAGTTTTGCCTGTTTAGACACTCCAGGCAGAATGTCTAAACAGGTGAAATATACATAGAGGGGGTCTTCGATGCACATCAGGGATAGGGATCGTAAAGTTGCAACTTAAAGCAAAATGACATATACTGAGGAATTTTCCCCTGTAAGAAATAATGTAAATAGAGGAGAATAAGGATTGTAAGACCATAAATTTTGCCAATATGACAATTTAAACCCTAATGTATCTCTCACTTACCATACCACACATTTAAAGCAGTTTAAACATTTAAGGAAATCATCCTAACCCAAAGTACATTTTAAAATCATATTTATCTGCAGTATTTTTAATTGCCATTACCATACATACATTTAAAGCATTTTAAGCAACATATAAAGAAATTATCCTAACCCACAATACATTTTAAAACCATTTGTATCCTATGTGCTGTATGAGACAGAGGAGAATCACAGAGTATGCTGGGAAGGTATGCAAATTTTCTGTTTTCTAAACAACATAAGTGCAAGGAATTTTTACCTCATGTGCCTTGCAGTTTCAATGGTGTAAGTGCAAAACACCTTATACTGGAGCAACTTAGATTGAGGACTGACTGTATTCCTCTTATATTCCTCTACGTTTTTCTCTTAAATGGAACAGAAGTTCCTGGAATGATTCCCAGGAAGAGATTCAGGCCATGGCCATACTATTGAGCTTACACTATACTGATGCAGCTGTATCGCTTTGAGATTGCTCATGTAGCTGTTCTTTGAGCTCTCTCATTGACATAAAACCACCTCAACATGAGGTGAAGCTGTGTTGGTCAGAGAAGCTCTCCTGCTGACATAGCTTTGTGCACTCTTCCACTTCTTCCAGCAAAACGTATTTTGCTCAGGTGGGAAGGGGGTCTTTTTCACATCCCTGAGCCAGATAAGTTTTGCTGACATAAATTGTAGCATAGACTGGGCCTTAGCTTCCTAATTGACATTGTACTCAAGAGAAACTAATTATCTAAATACTTCTGAGAATATGAATTTTAGGCTGCTGTCAGTGAGTGGTAACAACTTCTACTGAAATGGATCAGAATTAAATCTGGACATATTTAATCGATGCCAGGTTGTTGAGTGCTTAACCAGATTTTAAATAGATGAGGAATTCTCCACTCCACTGTGTTAGACAAGTTGTCAGATAAAGATAAGGCGAAGCTAATGTAATGTCACAATGGATATGAATGTTCAAATTTATATGCAGGTGGTATGTGAGTAAAATTTCCAGTAGTGCAATAGACTGAGTTGTTAGAGATATGTGTAAATACTGAAACTGTCATTATTAAGCTATTTAGATACGTCATTCATCACACTAGAAGAAATCACAGAAAAGTAATCCAGATTCTAAAGGTGGCATAAGATTTTCAGGTACTGTTCTAAACTGCCGCAAAAGGTTTATGGAAAACGAGAAGTTTCTGCTATGATTTTTTATGATTTATGATGTTTTCTTTTGTATTTTTTACTTTCAGCTATTCCTCCTTTTATAATGAATACTCTGGAAAAAAAAGCCTTTTTAAAGGTAAGCGTCTGTTGCTAAATATATGCATATAGGACATAGTCATATATATTTCACATACAAAGTATTAAGTAATTGTCACATGAAGAAAGATTGCAATGTTATCTTTTCAGTAATATTTTTCATAAAACATTGTTTAAGTTACTTAATCCCAAATATGCACAAAAAATAAGTCTGTATCTGACATTGCTACATTCCCCAGCACAGGGAAGGTTTTGTTTCGGAATATGCATAAATAAATGTTTTGGATGTTTTCAGTAATGAAGTTTTTGCCAATTAAATTATTAAATCTTTTACTTAATAGCTTGGGAATGTTGTCTAGTGGTTAAAGGTTGGTCTGTAAGACAAGAATCTCCAAATCTTGGATTCTTGTCATGCCACTTAGGGCTCAATCCTGTGAGGATCTGAGCGGCTTGTTCAAGATACTCAGTCCCCCCCAACTCCTGTCGAAGACAGTGGGAGTTGAGGGAGCTAAGCCCAAGTTCATGGACAAAGTTAAGAACATGCTTTATGTTAAGCATGTGCAGAAGCACCATTAAAGGCAGTGGGTTTTAGGCATATGCTTAGGTAGATCAAATGAGTTGCTTAGCACCAAACAGGATCTAGCCCTTTAACCTGCCTGTGCTTCAGTTTTCCCATCTGTAAAGGAGAAATAATAGGGTGTTATGCTTACTTAAGATGTTTTTGTAGATCTCTCTGATCAACGGTGCTCTGGAAGTATTATGAATTATTTTAATGATTTTATTTGAGCAATCCCAATCCACCTGAGCTGTCTAAATAAAAGTTTTATGAAAGAAATGAGTAGATTACTCTGCATAGCCTTGTGTATGTGCGGATGATATTTTCATAAAAATCAAGGGAGTTAGAAATAGCTAACACAATAGGCTGTACATCGATTGCAATCAGTTTTCAACTGATGTTTGTGTCACCCGCCTTCCCTCTCTTTTCCTCCCCAAAATGAATGAGACGAGATGACCAAATTACAAAATACAATAACTATATATTCCTAAAACAATTTCTAAAATATGCAATTTTTGTGTGCAGCAAGATTTTTGGTTTCAATGCAGTATTTGTGAACATTGAATTTATGAAAAATCCACCATAAGTCATTTTATTTTTTTTTTACTTTTCATCAACAAAGGGAGGTATAGCTTAGAGACTATCAAAAAGTTTCTTAAAGACAAAAAAGCATCTTGTTTGAAAATGACCCATTAGAACAATGGGCTTGGCTCCACAAGTATAATATATTTCTCCTATTTTTTAAGCTAATATAATATGATGTCCTTATCCAGTTGTTCATATTAGTATTCATTTATTAGGCTATGTCTACCCAGCAGCATTATTTCAAAATAAGCCATTCCAGAAAAGATGTTCCTGATTAGTGTATTTTGAAATAACCCTCAGCTATTTCAAAATAGTGTCTACATGCAATAGAGTCATTGGACATGCTATGGTTTATTTCAAAACAGGCTCTATTCCCTGTCTACACAGCCGCTATTTGAAATACTTATTTCAAAGTAGGTGCTATTCTTTGTCAAATGAGGTTTACCTATTTTGAAATAAGCAAACCACTATTTTGAAATAATTTCAAAATAGCAGTTGCACTGTGTAGATGATTGCAAAGTTATTTCGAAATATTGGCCATCATTTCAAAATAACTTTGCTGTGAACATTGTCCATAAAACATAGTACAGGTATCATGAAACTTGAGCCTTGATTGTTTCTCAGCTACGAATGCCCATTAATGTTCCTTATTTTTACATGAGTACCTATGGACAATCTCATGTCTTTGCAAAGAAAACACACAAGCTCAGTTAGGAAGTACTGGTTGAGAGTACACAGTTAGTTGCAGGCCTCCTGGTGGGGAGGGGGCGGTTGCTCCAAGGCCTGAAGATCCAAGATGGCCCAGGGCTCTTGGCCACTGCCGCTACCACAGGAGTGGGTATGGCTGGAGCCTCAGGCCTTTTAAATTACCACTGAGTGCTGCATAGCGTGCTCTGGTGGGTCTGAAGCTGAGGAGTGGGGCTAGCACAATGCTGTGTGACTGGCACTGAGGGATTGCTGTCCTAGCCCCGCCCCTTCCAGGAGCCATAGCAGCTGGCAACTCTGCCAGCCCCCTTGTTTAGTTGCCGCTAAGGAATTACTTTTCTGTTCTTCATAGTCTTTGTTATTGAGTTTAGATCGCATTACTGAGATATACATGTGTGCGCGCACATGCATGTGTGTGCATATAAATATACGTTTCTCTAAAGACTGATTAATTTTTATTTTCTTTTATCCCCAAATTTATAAAACTAATTTTTCCTCAAGTGTTCACTTCTTCAGAAAACTGTGTTCCTCACAGTGCTAGAACAGGCCATATAGCTGCTGTATTTCTGAGTGAAATTCTGTACTCTGAGAGACTGAAACTGAATGGATCTTCTACCTGACAGGAGTAAATCTCCCATGTACACATATTGGGTACATCTACACTGGCCCCTCCCTTTTGAAAGGGGTATGCAAAACAGTTGATCAGAAATGCAAATAAGGCATTGATTTGCATATGTGGCACCTCATGTGTATAATGGCAACCACTCACCATTCCAGAAGTGCTGTTTTTGAAAGCCAAAATAGCCATGTAGATGGGGTTCCTTCACGAGGAAGGCCGGCTTTTGAAAGCATTCTTCTTCCTAATTTTTTTCAGGAAGCGGGGTGCTTTCAAAAGAATCCAACTACACAGCTATTTTGGCTTTCAAAAAAAGTACTTCCAGAACAGTGAGTGGCTGTCATTATGCTAATGAGGCACTGAATATGCAAATCAACACATTATTTGCATTTTCAGATGGCCATTTTTGCATGCCCCTTTTGAAAGGGAGGGACCAGTGTAGATGTAGCCATCATGTTTTCCTTAGTGTAAATGAGTGATATATTGATTTGATCAGCCTCTTATTCATGGATTTCCTTTCATCTGTAAACTATTTGAGGCATGATAACTAGCAGCAGTCCACAGGAAAAATTACTGAACATAAAGAGCAAATCAAAAGGGTTGCAAATCTAAAGCAAAAGTTATGTTACATGTGCATGGAATGAAAAAGGACACGTCATAGAAACTTGCATGGCAGAAGTATGAAATTTGTGACAAAAAGAGCGACACGAGGATTCCGTGTGTCTTTCAAGTCAAACTTCACGTCGCTATTGTGCACTATAATCAATATAAGGGTGTTGTGAATTTTGCAGATCAGCATACATGAGAGAGTTCTTCACGCGCTACCCAATGTTCTTTGGTACCATCATGATCGTTTATGCTCTCCTGTTCCTTTCCCTCAGCCTCACAGACTGTGAGTTCAGGTGAAACCTTGCTCTGCAGTTAGTCAGTGGTAACACTTGGTGTAGATTAGTTCTAAACCTATTAAGGAATGGGCTGCATTTTAACAAGCAACTTGTGCATGTCCACTTGAGGCTTCCAGAAGCACCATTCCACCTGTAGTATTGTGACACCACCGCCTATGATCTGCTTTACTAACATGTGTCCCTCAGCCTTTGCTTTGCACCCCAGCATTCCAGAAAACAATTTTTTAAAACAATGTTGAGTATGTCTACGCTGGAATTACACTGCAGTTAATCAACCCTTTAGCTTTTGCAAGTTGACATAGGCCAGCTGCCGGTTTTCAGTTGCAGTGAAAACATAGCCTTTGAGACCAAAAAGCAAACCAGCATGTGTCAGTCAGCAAGCCTTCATTTCCTTGTATCTCGTTATAGATCATGTTCTCTTTTTTCTGCTCCTTTATGCATAACAGTTTCAGTGGAACCAAGGAAGACACCACTGATGTTTGAAATAAAAACAAAGGCTATATGATCATATAATTATTGCTTCTTGGGAATGCTCATATTTATCATCTCTGTAGCCCCAGTGCCTGGGTATGCATCTCGGAAAACCTAGGCACAATAGCTGCTGCCAGTGGCAGGAGCCATGAACTATAGCACTACAGAGTTTATAGGTTCACTTCTAGCTCATCGACCCTTCAATAAGAACTATTTGGGTGCTTCTTCCATACAATTTTTCTTCTGAAAATCATTCTCTTGCCCTATGAACTTTCCAATTTTTAAACGAATTCTAATGCATTCCATAAATTTATATATCTCATATAAGTTCACATCCTACTTTCTCCTGTTGCTCCACACATCATTTCTGACACACAAATTGATTCCTGTATTTTCCCCTTCTATGTAGTATTACCATCTTATCAGATTGTCTTAGTCTACAACAGTAACAACAATTATAAACTTTTTTTCCTAATTTGAAAGAAAGCTGATTCTGCATTCTTGCCTCATATAGTTCTACTGATTCTTAACTGCTTTCAGTACCATTATTTGTCTATACCTCTCTTGGTGAGGTAGGTATCTCATAGAACTGGAACGGACCTTCAGAGGTCATCATGTCCAGTCCCCTGCCCTCACAGCAGGATCTATCACCATCCTTGATAGATTTTTTTTTAATCTGTTTGCCCCAGATCCCTAAATGGCCCCATCAAGTACTGATTTCACAACCCTGGGTTTAGTAGGCCAGTGCTCAAACCACCAAGATATCCCTAGATGGCAGAGTCAAGAGACTTTCTAACTGTAAATAGAGGCAGTAACTAAAATATTAAGTTTTCCTACTTAATTGTCATTTACAACAATGATGCCTGCCGTACAAGCCATCTGTAAACTAAGTCTTGATACATTCAGAACTGCTTTCTTCCTGAGTTCAGTGAGAGAATTCTTATTCACCAAATTATTTTGTTGTCTTGTGCTTCTTTTTTTATATTTTCTCTTCTTATCATCTGCATCTGATGCCTCTACCTTCTTTTTAGAAAATGTGTTTTGATGATGATGACCAGGTGAGGTGCTGCTGGGAGTGGAAGGAAAGTAGGGATCATGTAGAGCAGAGGGGTAGGAGAGGCACTGGGAACAGAAGGGAGGCAAATGTGCAGTTTGCCAAGATAGCTTATTTTGCCGAGAGCCACTGCTAAAAATGTTGGTTGTGATGGTCCCACTGACCGTTCACCACATAGCTCTGCACAAAACAACCATCCCAGTCCCACACATTGCTTGCTGAATACCCCAGGAAGTGACTGGATTTTTTTCAGGAAGGCACAGGCCCCTTTCCCTCCCCTGTCTGCGGTTAGTGCAGCCTCCTCCCTGCTAGTCCCATCCCAGCTCTCCCTTCTCTTTATTCAGCATTCATCTTCCCCAAAAGGCTCCCTCATTATCCCAAATTATCAAAATGAATTGTATTGTCATACCAGCTATGACAATGAATGACCTGACAGCAAAAACTATGTTGAATTCACAGGGTGGAGCCAATCATTTAGTCTCACTGCTGGGCTGGGAGCATCAGGCTCTGTGCCGGTAACAGGCTCTGCTCCATTTATGGTACAGGTTTCGCCTCCATAAACCGTGACTCTCTGGTCCAGCAACATCCATGGTCTAGCAGCTGCAGCAGCTTGGCAAGGGAGCCAGGGCCACAGCAGCCCAGCAGGGGGTCTGGAGCCCCTGCTGCCAGCTGAGACAGGGCCAGCAGCAGGCACCCTGGCCAAGGCCGGTGGCAGGGTGACCAGCGGGGGAGTAAGTAAGTGGAGCCAGCACCAGACTGGGGGCAGGAGGCAGGGGACCTCCCCTCGTCCAGCAAATTCCCTTGTTCAGAAGAGTTCAGGTCCTGAAGGTGCCAAAGCACGGAGATCTGATCTGTATTTCAGTGACCCAGTCAGGAGACAGGAGTAGCTCATTTCATGCAGTGGCAGTTACCAAGGTAGCTGTTTTTGTGAACCCTCTGCAGCCTCTGTCACGCTAAGGCTGGTCTTTAGGGTGGGGTGGGTGTGTGACCTGCTTGACTAATCAAGGCTGTTCTCAAGATGGGGCTTCCTTTGACTGGCAGTGTTGATACCCCTGACACCAGCCTACCTGACTGTTGAGCTGGTGGGATTTCCCTCCCTTATTGACAGGGCTGGGGAGCTGCGGAGGACTCCCAGTCCAGCCTGCTGCTGCAGCCGTGGAACCTGCAAGGATTGGGGACTGCAGGGGATTCCGTCCCATGTAGTCTCTCCTGGTTGGCTGCGGAAATGAAGCTCCCTGACCCTTTGGGCAGTGGTGGAACTTGTTCTGTGCTGCAGATACAGCTCCTGCCAAAGTTAGGAGGTGGATGATGGGCAGTTTTCTGCTGACCCCATTTCAGGATCAGAGGAGGGAACTTAGCATCAATTCAAAGCAGTGAACCCAGCTCACTCCCCTGTCAGCACCTCCCTGTCCCTTTAAGAACCTTTCACAGTAAAGGCAAAAACCCCCACTGAGAAGGTATCCTGCAAATGAGCCTGTGGTTATGGCAGAGAGACTGAAGCACCATCTCCTACTTGAAAATAAGGGAGGGAGGGGGATGTGGAACTAAGGACAGGTTTACACTAAAGAGGGAGGTTGAATTAACATAAGCTACTTAAATTAATGTAGCTGCAGTCAGTGTACATGAATTTGAGCTTTTCCATGCCATCTCGACTGCGGGAGATCAACAGGAGCAAGTGTGCCTGCCGACTTCCCTTACTTCTCTCCGGGAGCAGGAGTACCAGCACCGATGGGGTGCCCTACCAGATAGGCTAAATCGAACTCCAGAAGATCAACTATGGTAGCGTTGGTCTTCCCTACAGGGAAGACCAACCCTGAAATGGGTACTAACTGGCAGAGTCACCACGATGGACCAGTCAATGAAAATCAACTAGTTAGGGACTGCTGTTTTAGTTGAACACCAGAACAGTGCAGCACCGCTGAATTCATCCTCTTTTATCACTTGATGCTGCTTTTTTTTCCTTTCTGTTATCTACTTTTGTAGATATTTGATGAATTAGACAGTTGCCTCCTGCAGCCATTTCTGGACTACAGACTGCCTGCATTGAAGAAGGGCATAGTCTGCTATTACTTCCTCTCTCCATGCCCTTGAGGAAAGAGCTTATTCCAGTGTTGTTTTTCAGCTTTCTTGTTTCTCCTTGGTTGATCCTTTGGCACCAGTCTTGTCATAGTTTCTTAAATTCCTCTTCCCCTTCACTTCTTGTTGCTTCCATTTTCCCTTCTAAAATACTGACATCCCATTTTATTGTTGGTTCAACCGTTTCCTTCAGCTTAAGGAATGCTTCTTATAGACATACCATCTTTATACTTAACCGATCTTAACTAATTAACAGCTTTGTTTTATGTCAACAAGCTATGATAGCAATTGTGTGCTTCATGGGTTTTTTTTTAGACATCTTTGTGTTCTAATTACACAAAAGCCCATCACAGCAGAGTTTCATTAAAAAGCATGGTTTTATTTCATCAGTATGTAATTTCAACTAAAATTCTATCATTTTTTTAAAAAATAAATCTTCTAAAGACCTACAGTAAAAGTGTTGGCTTGTTTCCAAATGCATTTGATGACATTTGCAAAAGAGTGCAATACAGAGGAATGCACCATAATTGTCACGTTTGTACACAAAATACTATTTTGCTTTGCTGAACAAATCACAGCTTTTATTATGTTCTTCTTTAAGTGCAAAAGAAAGGGAGCCCTCATTGCAGAATTAGTTTTATCCCTAGACATTTAGAGTCAGGATCTCAGTGAAGGCTGAGAAGCTTATAGAATAAGTCAAGGGGTGAAGAGAAGTGGGTAAAAACTAACCTTCCTGTGATCATTAAGCAGCTGCTGGCAAGTCCTCAGGCTTGAGTTAGAGCAACCTGAGGATGCACAAAAGATTGAAACAGGATCCGGGATTCCGTTTAGCACAGAGCTGTCTTGACTAAATTCCTCAAGCTGCCAGGAAGATGGGCCACATATGAGCTTCTGCTCTGCCATATGGTTCTGTTTGGACTGAGCTGATCTTCAGAGAGCTCGAGACTGATTCCACTGCTACATTTTGAAGTCAGTGCAACACAAAGGGGTCTCACCATGGATTTGGCCCGCTGGACTCAAATTGAAATCAGATCATGAGCAAAATGGGTCGTCAGCCATTTATTAATCTAGTTCCTAGTGGAGACTTATTCACATGTGACCCAAAGTACACTGAGATCAGTGGAAATTTTTCCACTGACTTCAGAGGGCTTTGGATCAGGCCATCATGTTATCAGTGTGAGAGGTCAGGACTGAAGTATGTTTGTAAAGCTGTGGGGAGAGCTTGCACTGTATATCTGCACCATGTCTAGTATATCTGCACCATGTCTAGCTCTTAACCACTGTCAGTTCATCTCTAAGAAGTATAAGAAAACTATAAAAACACATGGCAAGGAAAAGCATGCTTTATTCAATATGTAATCATTATTTTTAACACAGCGGTTCCCATGGATGAGTGCCCCCATTCAAGTTGCATTAGTTGGAGTCTGGTGAGTGAGTTTTCTTTAGGTAATTTGTCTACCATTTTTAGCTGGTGTGACCTTTTTCTTGGAAGATGTAAAGAGGCAAAATTAGCAATTTTTTTTAAACCAAGGCTGTATGTTTTTTGGCCAGTAATGCTAATAAGCATCAGAAGTGATACATTCTTTCTGTGAGGTTTGGGATTAATGAGATTATAGCATTTACATCTGCTCATTCTATGTCACACTACCTGTTAGTTTTTTAAAAACTAATCAGGACTCTCTTGCTAGCATTGTTTCTTTTATGGCAGCCATCAGCAAGGAGAAATTGAAAATATAGATATATTCAGCAAAAGAGGTGGGGAATGGGTAATCGTGGTGGCTCAGGCCTACAACAGATTAAAATAAGATATTTCAACCACTGCCTAAACAGGTAATAATGTAGAATATATTCTTCTAATGTAGAATATATTCTTCTAATGTGATTGCCCTCCACTCACGTGGAAGTCAATGAAGGGTTTGATTCTTCACTATCTAATCTCTTGTAAATTGCTTATCTCTACATAAAGTGGATATAAAATGTCACCAGTTCAGATTTCCACCACTTTATTTGGTTGGGAGGGCTTTGTACTCTGCATGGGTGTAAATAACTGCATATGGTCCAATGTAATGGAGAACTGACTTTACTAGTCATGAAACAGGATATGGTCCTACAATCCCTGAGAAGCAAAGAGAGTAAAAGGATGGAACAGTGTGTCCAGCAAGATCTTTTGGAAAACTAGGATTCTACCCTAAATACTATTTTTGTCTTTTCTAGTTTGGTGTTTGCCACACCTCTGTGCTGTGCATTGTTCCCTCAAAAAAGGTAGATTTGTTTTTTTCTTTGTTCTTTTAATTTTGAGAGCCCAGAAGCAAAGTAAATACACATTTATCTACCTCAAAAAGCATAGTTACATAGTGAAGCAGGTGTGCATCTGCATAATTCAGTTTATTTGGGGAGTCGTAGGCTTCTGATAGGCAGAGTGGTCGGCTTCTGATAGACTTGTGCTAGGCTGAGTGTCAGAAATGAGATTTAGGAGGGCTTTTATGAGCGGGTATGACTTGGGGTTTGAGAGGGCATTCTTCTTCATGGGGGTACTCAGAAGAAGATGCAGAAGCAGGCTTAGAGAAGACACAAAAGAGATATTAAGGTGACCATCGACGAAACATAGAGAATGGGGTGAATGCAAAAAAGTAAACAGTTGAACATACAGATTGAGTTTGAATAACATGGGCCCTTGAACGTCCCTGAGATCACAAAGGAGGCTGAGCAGACTAAAAATTAAGGTCAGTTCAAATGTAATAAATTGTGGACACTTGGTGTAAAAACTCCACTCACGTGTCTTCTTTCGTTTTGTTATTAATCAACCATTAGATAATGGCATAGAGAGTATGCTTACAAAGTTTGCAGATGATACCAAGCTGGGAGGAGTTGCAAGTGCTTTGGAGAATAGGGTCATACTTCAAAATGATCTAGACAAACTGGAGAAAATGGTCTGAGATAAATAGGTTGAAGTTTAATCAAATGCAAAGTATTCCACTTAGGTAGGAACGATCAGTTTCATGTATACAAAATGGGAAGTGACTGCCTAGGGAGGAGTACTGCAGAAAGGATTTAGGAGTCGTAGTGGACCACAAGCTAAATATGAGTCAAGAGTGTGACACTGTTGCAAAAAAAGCAAACATGATTCTGGGACGTATTAACAAGAGTCTTGTGAGCAAGACTTGAGAAGTAATTCTTCTGCTCTACTCTGCACGGACTAATCCTCAGCTGGAATATTGTGTCCAGTTCTGGGCACCACATTTCAAGAAGGATGTAGAAAAATTGCAGAGGGTACTGAGAAGAGCCACAAAAATGAGTAACTGTCTAGAAAAAACATGATCTATGAAGGAAGACTGAAAGAATTGGGTCTGTTTAGTTTGAAGAAAAGAAGACTGAGAGAGGGGACAGGGTAGCAGTTTTTACAAGTACTTAAAAGGATGTTACAGGGAGGAGGGAGAAAAATTGTTCACCTGGACCTCTGATTGTAGGACAAGAAACAATGGGCTTAAAAGGCAGCCAGGGAAGTTTAGGTTGCGCCTTAGGAAAAACTTCGTAAGTGTCAGGGTGAATAAACAATAGAATAAATTGCCTGGGGAGGTTGTGGAATCTCCATCATTGGAGTGTTCTCTTCTGGAAACCTTGGGTCTCATTCCCCTCTCACTTCATTTTTATACTGAAGTAGCTCCTATGATTCCTACAGTGCATTTAGACATAGTTTGTCCACCTGGCTAAGAAAAGGCTGAAAAGTTGCAATAGCAAGGAACATGGAAGAGCTGTGCAGAGTTGGATTGGCACAGTTGTACTGACAAGTCAGTGTTGTGACCATTGTGCTGTTCCTTAGTCTAATCAGTTCTTCTAGAAATTCACTTTCATGTGTCTTGCATTGGCTCACTAATTTTATAGGGAAACTAAATTTTAAATGTATTTAGGAAATTGCAACTGTAACATCTATCAGATGAATCCACTTTACAGATGAGGAATGAATGTTGCATCTACAGAATAGCTCCTTTTTTTCAACAGACTAAAGTAGGACAGCAGTCAAAAGCAGTCAAATACAGTACTTTTTAAAAAGTTTCTAAAAAGCATATACAGTAAACCCTCAATTTAATGGACCTCGATATAATGGACTTCGGAAATAACACACACTAGCTGTGTCTACACGTGCACGCTACTTCGAAGTAGCGGCACTAACTTCGAAATAGCGCCCGTCGCAGCTACATGCGTCGGGCACTATTTCGAAGTTAACTTCGACGTTAGGCGGTGAGACGTCGAAGTCGCTAACCTCATGAGGGGATCGGAATAGCGCCCTACTTCGACGTTGAACGTCGAAGTAGGGACCGTGTAGACGATCCGCGTCCCGCAACGTCGAAATTGCCGGGTCCTCCATGGCGGCCATCAGCTGGGAGGTTGAGAGATGCTCTCTCTCCAGCCCCTGCGGGGCTCTATGGTCACTGTGGGCAGCAGCCCTTAGCCCAGGGCTTCTGGCTGCTGCTCCCACAGCTGGGGATCCATGCTGCATGCACAGGGTCTGCAACCAGTTGTCGGCTCTGTGGATCTTGTGTTGTTTAGTGCAACTGTGTCTGGGAGGGGCCCTTTAAGGGAGCGGCTTGCTGTTGAGTCCGCCCTGTGAACCTGTCTGCAGCTGTGCCTGGCACCCTTATTTCGATGTGTGCTACTTTGGCGTGTAGACGTACCCTCGCAGCGCCTATTTCGATGTGGTGCCGCGCAACGTCGAAGTTGAACATCGACGTTGCCAGCCCTGGAGGACGTGTAGACGTTATTCATCGAAATAGCCTATTTCGATGTTGGCTTCACGTGTAGACGTAGCCACTGTCTGCCAGCATCCCTGCCCCTTCAGATAAATGCCAGAGACTCACCAGAGCTGCTGCCAGGGCTGGAGGAGCTGCCAGAGTGGCTGGGGCTGGAGGGGCCACCACAGCAGCTGGGGCCACTGGGGCCAGAGGAGCAGGGGGGAGGTGCTGTGGCGAGGTGCAGGAGCTCTCCTCCCCCAGCCCCATGTGCATGGAGCGTGTCGGTTCCCAGCCACCACTGCCATGGTATCAGAGGCTGCTGCCCACTGGCAGGCTGGGGGCAGCCATGCTCTACCTTTGCACGGGCGGCTTGGCGCCAGGGGCTGGAGGAGCTGTAGCACTGAGAGTTGCAGGAGGTGGAAGGAACCAGGCTGGCATTTGGCTCTTCTGTTAATTGGGAGAGGGAGCTGGAGATGGGGGAACAACAGGGCAGGAGAAGGGAAGGGAAGGGGGGGGCAGACAACAGGAGTGAGTGATGGGCTGGGAAGGTCAGTGCATCATCATGCACTATATAACCATTCAGCGATAACGGACTTTCAGCATTAACAGACACCCCTTCCCCCCATTAGTCCATTAAATCGAGGGTTTACTGTAGTTTGTATCTTGCAGAACTAAATTTACTTAAAACCCAGTTATCAAGTTTGAAGTTGAAGATAAGTAGCTCACCAGCTAGTTCTTGAATAGGCAGAAACAGTCAAGTTATTTTGCTTCTCATCTAAGAACTGCGTATTAAAAAACCCAGAACCTCCATGTTGAATCCAAAAACTTTGACCATCATCTTTTTTTATATTTATATGTACTCATTTTGCTCTCTTTCTTTCATTCAGTTCCATGTCTGTAACCCGCTTGGAGCCAGAATTGCGAGCCAAGATTCAAGAGTTCAGCCCTGATTTAGAACGTGTGTATTTTAATAAAGGATTATAATTCAATGAAGACAGAATGCACTTCGAGGAGAATCATGTGAGCTCCTTTTTTAATAGTGTGCCAATGTTGGTGAAGAGACCTCTATTTTAAGCTATCCTTTTATTGTTAATCAATTTTGACCATCCATGTTATTTTATATAAATATATTTTTAAAATATGATAAAAATTATCTTAAATCACTCATTACTGTTATATTGCCCACTTCGTAGCTGTCAGTTTTTAACTGAAAATTTAATTGCACCTATCCAAAAACATTTACAGTAACTTGAAAGCAGCTAAAGACAAAACTTCGCTAAAAGAAAAAAAAAATCAAGCACACAAAGAAAATCAGATGATCTTTTCTAAGAGTTGCTATCTGTCCCTAGGGCTGCCAACTTTGGTGGGATGGATTCCTGGAGATTTCATCAAATGATATTATCTTTAATTGAAGATTGATTTTTAATACCCGGAAACTCCCAGCCAATCCTGGAAGGTTGGCAACCCTACCAGTTCCACTCAGAGTGTGAAGGAACCCAGATGTTTATTTTGCCCTCAGCATAGAGTAAATCATTTGTAAATGCCTTTGGTACCAGGGTTCAAGACAGGACCACAGGCCCTCCCTGTCCAGTGTTATCCTCACAACAGTAATAACTCCAAAGAACAGTTATATTGTGGCCATTACCCATTTGCCTTATATACTATTTTTAATAGCAACCACAGTTAATTTTATTTTCTTATGTCTTATAATCTTCAGACTTCATGGAGAGTTTCTGAGGTTTCTTTTCTAACTACCTTCAGCACATGCTGTCCTATTGTGTTCAGTCCCGTTAGAGTGCTCTTATTTGCTAAGTGATCAATGTCACAGCAGTACAATTTGCCTAACTCTTTTTCATATAGGTATGTCTACACTACAGAGACCTTTTGAAAGAAGCCCTTCTGGAAGATCGCTTCCAAAAGAACTTCTTTTGAAAGAGTGTGTCCACACACGAAAAAGCAGATCAAAAGAGCAATCTTCTCTTTTGAAAGAGCGCATCCACACAGCCCCCATTCTTTCGAAAGAACAGCCAGGGATCAAAAATAAGGCCCCATAAGGATTGCTCTTTTAATAAAAAGGGCCTGCAGAGTGTCTACACGTTTTCTTTTGAAAGGGGGTGCTTTTCCTGCAGCAGGAAAGGAAGAACGATTTCGAAAGGAGTGCTGCAGTCTTTTAATTACTTTCAAAAGAACGTGTTTTGTCTGTAGATGCTCCACTGGATCTTTCGGAAGAGCCCCCTTCTTTCAAAAAATCTTTTGAAAGAACTTGCTAGTGTAGATGCAGCCATAGTGGTTGTTTGGCCAATCTGTTCCCAAAAAAGCACAAAGGAAATGTAATGTATGCTGCTGTTTTAATCAATTACTGCACAAATAATACCCAAACACTTTCTGTTATGTTTCACAATAGTCTTAATGTATCCGATGGGCACACCCCATTGTTTAACCAAGACACACCTATGTTAATTATACGGTATATTTCATGTAACAAAAAAGAGCTTAAATTTAGCCAGATTCTCCACTCGGACTGATTTTTGCAATTCCATGGATGCTGTGCCAGTTTGCACCAGCAGAGAATTATGTCTCACATTTATAGATGTTCAAAGTAATATACAAAATGATTAGTGAGCGTTTTACTGGCAGTATGTTGTTACGCAGCAAGTATATAACATAGCTAATGTCTGGACATTTAGAGAACTGATTTTCCTTGGCTGTGATCAGAGTAAATTTTCTCATAAAGCAGAGATGTGCTTGTTGGCTTGTTACATTTATGTTTGATCTGAAAGGATTAACAGATCTGAAGCTTTAGTCTCCTTGAATGCCTCTGAGCCTTACCTGCATTTCTTCCATAATTTCCTAACCTCACATTTCTGTCTTAACCTTTCTAGCTGGGGGTAAGCTGTTTTCTCCAATGAATTCTGACTGTAGGTATATTTTATTTCAATATATAGTTCTGCATGAAAAGAAAGGATAAATGTAAATTGCAAAAGATTTGTGTTATGGTTGAATGCTTTAGAAATACGCATAGAAGTGTATACACATCTGTGAAGCATCCAGGAAGAAATGTATTTAATGATTAAAATCTCTTGTTTCCTGGAGCTTATCTGGATTTTAAACATGCCATTTCTCAAGCCATTGATTTGTGAACACTTGCAATCAGGTATATTTTGTGTGAACTCGTTTATTCAGTTTGAAAAATCTGATATGTGCAAGTAAGTAGCATGATATAACCTTGTTTGAAGAATATTATTGATAGATTTCAGTTAAATAAAGAAGATTCTACAGTGACCAAAGTTTAGACCTATGGAGAAAAAAAAAAACTCATGGGTATATATTTTTTGTTAACTTTCTTTTTTGAAGCTTCAGTCTATTAATGCTTTTCTACAGAGTTAATATCTGTACAGTTTCATGGTATTATTAAGCAGAACAAAATAGTATAAAGATCAGATAATTTATACTGATCTAATAGAAATAGAATATTTTTAAAAATATTTCCAAGTAAAGTGCAATAAATTCTTACTTACAACTAGAAAAATAGAATACTTATATTTCCACTTTGGGAATATAATTTTCAGTAATGCAGTGCTGACTACATTTTTAATTTAAGTATTATCACAATGTCTTGCCAGTGTTGATGGAGTTAATGTTCTATTTAAAGTGAAATAGGTAAAATATTAAATAAACTCAAGACTGAAATGACCTGATTTTTTTCTCTTATTGTATTGTCTGCTAAGTATAGATTTTTGAACATTGAATTTTATGGTGCATTTGGCTATAGTTTATCTTTCGCACCTTAGAGGCTTTGAGTGCTGATGTCTGAAAACATAATAAAGCAATCAATAAATATGGCTCTCTGTTCTTTTAACAGACTTAGGTAGATACAATTCTCATATAAATTTGTCATAGGAAAAAATCCGAATACCGGCAGTATTTGGACTTACATGTTTATTCAACTGACTTTTAAAAACAAATCTACTTTTGTAATGTTGAACAATAAAAGCACATGGGGAAGAATAGTTCAAAGAAGGGCAGTTTGACACACACTTCCTGGTGAAAATCAGTGGAAATCAGATGCGTGACTCCCAGCTATGTCCTTGAAATACAGGGTCAGTCTTAGACATTCATACCTTGCTATCAACCCTCTACCTATATATATGTATATATAAAAGAGTATCTCATGCCAACACTATTTGCACCAAAAAGCCCACATATTTACTGCTGTCACATTAGAGGGTCTGCATTTTCAACTGACACAATGAATTTAAATTTTGGGACTTTGAGTGTACAGTAGCAGACTCTGTTATAACTGTACCAATTTGGCATTCTTTTGGCCAGGTCTAGTCTTTTTCTCCTTCCATCTGTCATTTTCAATAACATACAACAGACTTTGCCCCAGGAAAATTTATCTCTGCGTACCAAGAAATGAAGTCAAATTTAGGGCACTACAGCTAATCTGCAATACTAAACCAAAAGTTCCTATCCACATGATGCTGCCCAGACATTCTGTTTTGGTTGCTTTGATTTTCTTATCAATAAACTAAACAAATACAACTTAGATGGGGCCCCTATAGGGTGAGTGCATGACTGGCTGGATAACCATTCTGCAAGAATGCAAAGAATGGATGGAGAGACTTCAGTAGGTTTACCTCTGAGATGAAAACTGCGTTCCTGTGGTTTTATTCTTTACTCCCATCCAGTGGTAAAGAAGAAAATGATTTTGTAAAGACATAGCATTTGTGTTTGTGCAGCTGATGTGTATGTTTGTACTGTAGATGGTGCCTACACATGTACCTTATCAGGGATTACTACACACAGAACAGAATACTATCTCTAGCCCAAATGTTTACACTTAAAATAAATCCTGAATCATAGAAGCTAGGATGGAAGAAAACTCATCAGGATAGCAAGGCTGACTCAGAGACAGCTAATCCGTGCCTTGTCTAAATAGTGGCTATATGTCATACAATAAAGTTGTTTAATTTCAAATCTCTGGTAATCTTGGGTTCTTTTCAGGTTAAACTTTGGCGTGTGTCCCTTTTATTTTGAAAATATCTGTACTCTGAAGCTTTTCACAAGCAAAGAGTGGGCTTTTGTCTCTGTGTATTAAAAAAAAATTTCCTCCTGGTCTACAAAATGACATCATCACACAAATGTGTCTGTCTGCTGCCTGGGGGCGGGTGGAGGCTAGGAAAGGCTCCAGGGTGTGTGGGGAAGGCTCCAGGGTCTGGCCACGCAGTTCCCCAACTGCCTGGAAAGGCTGTATCTGGCTGCGTGTTTCCCTGACCCTCCTGGGAAGAGGGGAGGGTTGGTGAACATAGGGTTGTAAAATCAAATCTACACGGTGAGTGGGTGCTCCTCACAAGGCAAATTTGCCAATTATGCCATTTATTCAAGGATTTTGGGAATTATTTGTGTCAGGAAATGAAACTGCAAAAATAAAAGTTTTTAAAATATCACACAGAAAGATTTAAAAAATAATTTACCAGTAACGACCCAGCAGCAAAGCATGAAGAGATGACTGAAAAGACTCTTACGGGCCATTTTAGCTGGAAGGTTCATTGTCACCCATACATTTCTTGAAATATTCTAGATTTTCAGACGACGCAGTTGTACCATTTCAATGGACCAGTTGAGATATTTTTAGAGTAATTTAAGTTCATTGAATTTAATTTTTTTCTCTTGTAAACATCCAATTGAACAGGCATGTCATTCTATTAGGTTACCAATTGAGTGGATCCTACTATGCTTTAAATACAACATACTTGATTTAATCAGGACATCTACCAGGGAACCTGATTGGTTTAATGAGAGTAAATATCAATGATTGTTTCTTAATTGAGAGGGTAGTTTCAAAAAAATGTGAATATTGAGTGCATTCAGCTTGTGCCAAAAGGTTGAGTGATACTTAATTGTGTGCTGGAGCATTAAGCAATTGTAGGCTCTTGTACTACTGAGGTTTCCAAAGATAACTCACAAGAGGAAGTAATAAATATTCACTGTATTCACTGTTTTCTGTATTTTTATTTATGTTTACTTCCTCTAGTTCTTTCAGATTTTTTTAACAAAATAATCTCTTCTGTTTTCAAGAGAATAATTGGCAGATCCAGCTACTTGTTGCCCTCATTAAATAAACTCTTCTGTGTCATCTAGAAGAGACCGCATGAAAACTAACGTGTTTCTTCATTAACCGCAAGTCTCAGTTGCTGATACATTGACTTTACTGGAAGTGATGTGAATATGCTCTGTTAAGGCAAATGTAGAATATAATCTGCCCCTTACTCAGAATCTTATACACAGAGGGTTTGGAGGCTTTTTTTTTGTTTGTTTTTTAAGATCTTCCTTTCCTTTGCCAGAATTTAGTCAGCTTTGTATCTCCATTGTTAAGGTAGTGGAACATTCAAAACACACCACCCACCTACACAGAGGGGGTTAATTAGAGCCCCTTTCATTGATCACATGAAAATGATAAAGTGGAAAAGAATATGTGGGATTTCTGTGTTGTTTTGTTGTCTCTATCATGACTTGTGGTAGATTACTTTGTTTCAGGTTTCTCTCTTTCTTTTTCTAGCCCCATTGACAATCCAATTATAACTAACATAGATGACCCATTTACAACAGTTGTCCCTTGACATGGTTACACAATTAAACTGTAAGGCAGATGGAATCTAACTTGTCCCTATACCCGATTTAAACCTTGGATGTTGACGCCTTTAGCCCAGTTAAATACATGTGATTGGATCTTATTGGCTTCTGACTTGCTTGTAGTTTTATAAAGGGATCCTTTCTCATTTGTGTGTTTGATGTAACACAGTCTTTTATTCTGGACCGCTACATTTTCTTTTTTAGTGTATACATTTAAAATGAAAAAACACAAAGCTATATTCACACAGCATCTATTTTTCAGTTTTTAATATGCAGAATATCTTAATAGTGATGTGTTTGTTTTCTTTCATCCTAATTCCTCTATTCAGAACGTGAATTCCGCTATTACAGTTAGACCACAATACTAAAATGGAGCTTTTACCTAAAGCAACACATACCCTTACATGCCACTGCCATGCAACTTTTAGGTATATGTCAGTATCATAAATAGTTCTTTTTAAACATTACAAGTTGGTATGAGGGAGAGTTAGTTAACAAGCACACGTATATATTCTCTGGACATTTGTGCCCAAAGGCTTATTTGGATCACATAGGAATTGATATTCACCCTCCCTTTTCAATCTCAACTCACAACACTAGCATCCAGAGTGAGGACAGAAGAACCTTGCTCAACTTTGGCAGAGTTGTATTGGAGCATGGATTGAGATGTGTTAGCAGAGCTGTATGGGGATGTTAGTTGTTCTGCCCCTGAAAGCAGACAGGTGCCATACAGATGGGCAGCAATAAAAAATCTTAAAATAATCTCAGTGTACACTCAGAAAGTAAATACCCATAGTTCAGTTTTTGCATGTTGAATTTCGACTTACATTTAGAAACAATCAGAAAATACTAGAACTGGAGGAAACCTTGAGTTCATCAAGTCCAGTCCCCTGCACTCATGACAGGACCAACCACTAGCTAAACTCTTGGTGTCCAATACACTGTCCATTTGCCACATTCGGCGAACTGGACGGCGTGGTGTGGCGAAGCTGCTTGTTAGAGCTGCACACGTGGAGTGCCCTCCGACCCTCCGCACACATGCCCCGCCACTTGGTGGGACAAGCACGTGGTGGCAATGGCAGGGGTGGCTCCTGTGGCTCACTCGGGGCCATGGGACAGTTCATATGGGGTGGCTCAGGGCTGGGTGGCTCGCTTGGAGTGGCTGGTCTGGCTCAGGGTGGCACAGCTGGGCATGGCTTGCACAGCACAGCTTGGGGCAGCGTGACCGGGGTGGCTTGCACTGCCTGGAGTTTGGTCGCGGTGCAGCTCAGGGCAGCTTGTGTGGCGCAGGTCAGGCTCAATGTCTCAGAGCTAGGCAGCTCTGGCAGTGGCTCCGGTGACTCATCAGCAGTTTGCACTGGTGGAGGGAGAGTTCCTGCCTCGGCGGGGGGCAGCACCTGGCTGGGGGGTGGGAGGCAATTGTTCGATTTCTTTAGGACACCGTTGAAGTCTAGACAATCCCTGACAGATGTTTATCAATCTGCTCTTAAAAATCTCCAATGATTTCACAACCTCCCTAGACAATTTGTTCCCGCGCTCAACCACCCTGACAGGAAGTTTTTCTGAATGTCCAACGTAACCCTCCCTTGCAGCAATGAAAGCCCATTGCTTCTTGTCCTATCATCAGAGGGTGAGAAAATAATTTTTCTCATTGCTTGTAACAATTTTGTAACAACCAGTGCTGACTTATTCACCAGGCTCACTAGAGGGCAGCATCTTCCACAAGTCAGAGCTAATATGTTCCTATTACTGCTTGCATTTTTTTTTCTATTTAGCAAAAGAAACAAGTGGCCCATGCAGGAGATATAAAAGGAGCAGCATGGGAAAATTATATTTGGCATGGTGGTGGTAATTACACCTTTCTGGGTGAGAGGGATCCATGAGATGACATGTCATCCATATCAGGTTGACCTGTTTCGTCCAGCACCCTGGGCACCCGACCAGTGCCACACAAGAGAATTTGCCAGACCTAGGGAGGTCAATATCGTCTAGCACATTACCAGAACCTCCGCTGCCTCATGGGCTTTTAGAAGAGATTTAGGGGTAAATTACATCTAAATAACAGCACAGAACGCTGAGTGCCAGGACTGATGGCTGTAAACAAACTTTATGGGACTACAGGAAACTTGGCCACACCGTGGTAAGTGGTCACCCAGCTAACTAAAATCATGCTGGATTATGGATGTTGCTGCACGAGAGAGTTCCAGATTAGAGAGGCTCAACCTTTACTGTATTTAAAACAAAAACTGAAAACAGATCTGGACTTCTAGCATCCTGGATATCTGTTTTGCAAGGTGGCCCTTAGCCCAAGTCCTGGGCTGCAGCACCTGGAGCCCCTGTGTATTATTCAGTCCTGCCTGACGGGGTGGAAGGAGATGGCTCCACATGCACCAAACTTTTGGACAGGGCCTGGATCCCCCTCTTGCATCTTACATGCTTCGTTCCCAGCTCCACCCCAGGGCCTGCACCCCACTCGGAACCATCACCTCCCCTCCCACACGTATTCTCTTGCCTCAACTGGCAGCCCCCTTCTGCATTCCAAACCTCTCATTTTTACCCCACCCTGGAACCTAGGAAGCACCATGAAATCTGATAGCCGGTGGAAGAGATGATCCTGCCCTAACTCTAGTTGTGAGGTTTCTTTGTTTTTCCACTTATGTGTGGGCCCCGACTGATTTTTCTGTGGGCCAGTGATCCCTGATAGAAAAAATGTTCCCCTGCTCTAGATCAGAGAGACTCAACTTTTCTAGACTACGGTACTCTTAGGAGTCTGATTTGCCTTGCATACACCCAAGTTTCATGGCAATTACAAACTTGTTGCTTACACATTCAGACAAAGACACAAAAGTATCAAAGCACGCTATTAACTGAGAAATTGCTTACGTTCTCATTTTTACCATATAAATTGAAAATAAATCTACTGCAGTACAAAAATTGTGCTTAGAATATATGGCAGAACAGTATAAACAAGGCATTGTCTGTATGAAATTTTAGTTTGCACTGAGTTTGCTAGTGCTTTTCAGGTGTAGCCTGTTGTAAAATTAGGCAAATACAGCTGACTTTGTGTACCCCCTAGAAGACATCTGCATAGTCCCAGGAGTACATGTACCCGTGGTTAACTACAGTACTAATGCATGAGTAATTCAAAAGCTTGCAATGCAGCATTTATTGGTGTAAATATGGAAAGAAATTATGCCCAGTGGTTGAGGATCCATAGTTTTGTGCAGGGCAGTGTGCTTGCAGATGCTGCTGGCTGGGCCAACAATTCCAGCATCACCTCAGAAAGTAGGTACAGCCAGAACTAGGCATGCTCATTAGCTTTTTGAAGCTATTTAGATGATTTCCATTGTGGGCAAGCTGTCTGGCAGGACACAACCACTCTCTGAACCTTGAGCTGGGGGAAAACAAAGGGAGAGGGAGGAGTTTATAAAAAGGGAAACTAGGAGACAGACTTTCAGTGGTGGGGTGATTCTGAACAGAATGTATTGGTTGGCTCACTAGATTGAGGCCATGTCTACACTGCTGCCAAAAATCAGCTTAAGGTACACAACTCCAGCTATGTGAATAATGTAGGTGGTGTCAACATACCTTAAGTCAAGTTATGGTGGGGTCTGCACCTTGGGGGTGGAGATGACAGTGGGAGAAATTCTCCTGTCAACTTCCCTTACTCTTCTCATCCAGGGTAGAGTAACAGGATCAAACATCTGTGGTCAATTTGGTGGGTCTTCACTAGACCACAAAATCAACTACCAGTGGATCGATCTCTGATGATCAATCCCTGAGGTAGTGTAGATGTAGCCTTAGATGGAGGGCTCCCTCACTCCACTGGGGAAGAAGAGGAGGTTTTAAATTGCTGCAGTCTGTGCACATTGTGGCTTATTCTTGGCAAAGACTCAAAAGGAGACTGAACGAGGGTGTAGGATTATCCATTTTCCCCAGGATTTAAGGAGCATTCATGCCCTATGGATGATGTGAATGCTATCCCACAGAGACTGAGGAGCCACATTCTCAGAAAAAAAGCCCAGTATATGTATGTGCACATGTGTAATTATATTTTGAATCTGTGATAGTAACAAGCACTAAAGCTTGTGGAGGAAGTCATGCATATGTCATTGTAAGTGGTACTGATAATAATCACATTTGTTCTGGGGGTTATAAGTAAACATATGTACTCATATGTGGAGAGAGAAATTTGGTACATATTTGTTAGCAATTTTATCACTCTCTTCCTATTAGCGATTTAACTCTGTATAATATGTAGTCCTGAAAAAGACTGGTCTGTACAACAGCAACAAAATAAAATGAGGTGCAGGAAAGAAAAGAAAAGATGGCTTCTGATGTTAGCATATTGCCTTCACTAAACCTGCTACATGTACAGACACAGCAATTACAGTGAAAGTCCAGGTTCACTTACATGGTGCTGAGCTGGACCCAGCTTAGTGGGGACAGTTCATATTTAATTTGATCAACAATAGTAGCATTTTCACAGAATTGTGGGTTTTAAACTGCTAAAATGAAGTCTCTACTGAGTATTTGTGAACTGGAATTTTTCAGAGATTTCTAATTTGGCCACATTTAAGCAGACTTTTTTTGTGGATAACAAAAAGCACATCCCTGACACAAAGTTTACCCCTTTATCATATTTCAAGTCTCTAGTCCACAGTGTGGGGTACTAAAGCCATTCAGAAATGAAGTAACTAGATTTTTTTTTCACAGACAGAACAATGTACCTTTTTTCAGGCTTCAAATATACTCCTTCAAGCACTGAAAGCTTTGTTCACTTGTGTATGTAGGCAGATGTGTGAAGCACAACTACATCTGAAATACACATATAGAAAATAATCTTTTTCACAAACAACAAAAGCTCCTGGGAACAGAACATGGTATAATGGAACAGTTATTTAGAATCTGCCAAAAGATTCCAGATTGTGGTTTCTGCAGTATTTGACCACCTCTTTAATAAATTCTGTGTACTTAATATGTAAACAGAACATGGCTAGAATTTGCTTGATAGTCTCCTTTAACTCTTAGTAATATAAAGCTGATTTATTCCATCTTAAATGATAATATTGAGTAATTATGTCTTCAGAAAGCTAATGTTCCTAATGTATTCAAAACAAGAGTAACAATTATAGACAATACATCCCGCCTGCAATAATCACCAGATGGAGGCATCCTTATTTGCATGGAAGCATATATTGACCATTCTGCAGTTATATTACTTAACTGAAATAAACTGCTATTTGCATTACTTTAAAAAATGGTGTTTTCTAGAGAAAGCTAATATGATCGTATACACAGAGCCTAACACTGCTGCCCCGTGCTTGTATACACAAAGCCTAATATTGCTGTCATTGTCAACTTCCTGAACTCACTAGCTTTTCCTTCCAAAGGATGGAAATATCAGACCCCGGTCACCATGTGTCAGATTTAAAAACACAGCTCAGTCGGAGTGAAATTAAAGGAAAACTCAGAATCTGCACCCCTAGATTCTGCATGGCCTGGTTGAAACATGCAGGTTTTGTCTACGCTACAAAAATAACTTCTAAGTAACAGACTTCGAAGTTGAGTGCCTACACACACCCTACTTTGAAGATAAATTTCCAACTAGGGCACTACTCCATTCCCAGAGTAAGGACTTTGAAGTTGGCCTCCCTTACTTTGAAGTTAACTTCAAAGTGAGGGAAGCGTGTTTAGGCTCTGCCGGCTACTTCAAAGTAGTGCCTAACTTTGAAGTTAACTTCGAAGTTAGTTCCTAGTGTAGATGCAACCAAAGTGATTGGAAGTATAAAGTGCTAGAAGACCTAAATAGCATGGGCAATAAATAAACAAAATAACCCTAATTGACATTTATTAATGGTACAGATCACATAAATGGAAACTGAAATAAAACTAAATAGCATGTCACTTAACTGTGTTTTTCAGACTGCTTTGGGCTTGTCTACACTACCACCTTCCTTCAAAGGAAACATGGTAATTAGGGTGTTGGGACTTTACTAATGAAGTGCTGCCGTGCATAGGCAGCACTTCATTAAGCAAATTCTCCCCCGTGGCAACTTCGAAGTCCCCCGGTGGGTGAGCTGCGGCTAGACGCGTGCCGGTACTTCGGAGTTTAAAACTTCGAAGTTGCCTCAGGGGAAAATTTGCTTAATGAAGTGCTGCCTATGCACAGCAGCACTTCATTAGTAAACTCCCAACACCCTAATTACCATTCCTCCTTTGAAGGAAGGTGGTAGTGTAGACACAGCCTTTGTCTCATAAGATGACTTTCACATATTGCACATTGAGAAGCAAAATACAGTGAAACTTCCCTTTACAAGAACCCTCCAGGGACCTGCAAAACCCTTGTTTCCCAATACAGATAGAGATGAGTTGCTAGTTAAAGGTCAACTTGTAATGCCCTAGAAACCTAAAGGATAATTTTGCACTTAATGACTGGTAGCTACCTTTTGGAGCTGGAGTTGCAAATGGAGAATTCATTGCCTAGCCAAAATGTTTTCCTTTGGAATGTTTAAAATAAGCCCCTTTCCCCAAAATTATGGGACATAATCTAAATACAAAACAGACCCCACAATCCTGTGCTTTGCAGCTTCACTTCCTCCTGTGCAAAGATGCTACTGTAAGTGAAAGTGCATGAAGAATTTTGATTCTGCTGCATTTTGTACCCCTTCTGCACAATCGTTCACGACACAGAAGGCGCAAGGCAGAGCAGATGTAGGTAGGTGTTTCTTGTGCTTCAGTGACATTGCAAAAAAAGTGTCCTAAAACTTGATGTGTACTAGATTACAAAACGTATTGCCAAAGAGAGAGCTGAAACCTGTACAGTGATACCACCCCTTAGCATCAAACAAAAAGCAAAGATTTTCCCTAGTTAGCGTGGATTTGGGAGAAATACGACATAGAATGTCAACTTCCTATTCAACAGACCTGCTCTTCAGCTTTATATTGAGTTGAACTGGTATAATTTTCTGACAAATTATTGTTCGCAAATTTTTCTACTGTTAACATAGCAAATCTTACAATACTGTCTTTGGGAAGAGTGCAAGATACCAGTATGATTTTCCACTGTTACCTCCAATTGCAGAACCTTTTCCATTGGTGTTGATAAACCATCCAGAAAGAACTCCGCTTGTCTTTCTGATCCCCTGGGGACTACGTCTACACTACAGCAATCTGTCGACAGAAGTTACTGTCATAAGAGATCTTCCTGCAAAACTTCTGTGGACAGATCACATCCACACACAAAAGCGGATTGAAAGCGCAATTCGCTCTCTTGCCAGAGAGCAGCCAGACTGCCCAGCCACTTACTTGCTCAACAGAAGGGCCTAACAGAAGCTCAGCAAACAGGGCTGCCCAGTGACGTCCTGGGCAGTCAGAGCAGCTACACGGCTTTTACGTCAACAGAAACTGTCAACAAAGGCATTATTCCTCATCATGGAGTGGCAGAACGCTGTCGGCAGAAGTGCTGAGTTTTGTCAACAGACTGCTGGCAAAACAC
This sequence comes from Carettochelys insculpta, assembly GCF_033958435.1. Classification (NCBI taxonomy): domain Eukaryota; kingdom Metazoa; phylum Chordata; order Testudines; family Carettochelyidae; genus Carettochelys; species Carettochelys insculpta. The sequence goes on from NC_134151.1 coordinate 18,767,744, forward strand.
ATTTTGTGTGTAGGCACTTCGAGTTTTGTCGAGAAAACACCAGATTTATCAACAAAACTCTCTACTTTAGACATACTCATTGTGTTTGCAGTGTGGTTAGATGGAGAAGTGGTCTTTTACTTTGTAAACAAAACAAATCTGAGAAGTGTTTATAAACCTGCAACATTACAGTCATTGTCTAGAGCAGGGATCGCAACCTGTCCGAAGCGGAGTAACAAAATTTGACCCGTTGACCTTTATGTACCGTCTGAGTTCCACTGATATTTTTTAAAGTAATTAATAATCCTAATTACAACAGCTTCATTAATAAATAAAGATGCACAACTGTATGATGTAGGTGGTGGTTGTCGCATTAGCTGATCTTTTGTTAATCCACAAGTGGCACGGCTTTGAGAAAGCTCTCAGCTGTGTGTGGGGGGTGGGAGTGGGGCTGAGCTTCCCCCCTCCTCACGTGCCAATGAAAATTGGGTCACGTGCCACTCTTGGCACCCGTGCAAGGGGTTGCTGATCCTTGGTCTAGAGGACGGGCCAAATCCTCTGGCCAAGTGGTATTGCTTTGTGCCGTCCCTCTGGCTGCTGATCTTACATCAAGCTGAAGTGTTCCGTTTGCGTGGGACACACAAATAAGCCAGTCTAGAGCCTGTTTGCATCAAAAGATGAGACAGAAGCAATGATGGCATCTAAGTCTGTTAAAACAGTGAAAACATTCCGACCCAAATGTGAGGCAGACTTGAGTAGGTCAGATATCTGGGTAGCATGACTCCAAAGGAAGTTAAGCATCACTTCAGCTGTGTCTGCTAACTGCCCAGTCACTTGGGTAGGAGGGTCAGCTAACTTGCCACTCATTGCAGCTCATAGTAACATGGCTACACTATCTTTTTAGTCCACTACCTCAATGAAAGCCTATGTGAGTATATCTTCATGAACTGGGAATCACACCATTAGCTCAAAGTGTAGCTATAACCTTGGACATCTCATGGAGATTTGAACTCACAGTTGCTACTGCAATTGTATTCAGCCACCTGTGGTGAAGCAAGGGTATTCCTCTGAAGTGGCAAATGAAATTGCTGCAATGTCTTGCCATCAGCCTCTTGTTATGCACATGCAAGACATGGGTGTGAAGAACACAGGATGTTAAGAGGTTGTCAGTCTATTGAATTGAAGTGCCATAAGTGATTGATTCACATTATAGATACATCAGATTTCCCTAAGTCCCATTCCTACAAAGCTTTGGCAATCGTCCGCTATTCATCTGAGCCACATGTCCCACCAGCTGATCTTTTCTTCCTCAAACAGTCTTGATATCAGGTGTTCACCAATTAATTCAGGAAATAGAGCCTGCCCATACAGGGATGACTGTAAATACTACAAGCCCCTAATACAACCATCACAAAAGCAAGTCCCTTGAAGGATGGGCAGGGTCTCTTGCAAACAGTGCAGGACAGATGGAGGAGGAAACCCTGTCATTTAAAAATCTTGAATCAAATATTTTAGTGCTTTACTCTGAAAAAAAGTAACAATCTCCATTAGGGTACAAGCAAGGGATGCTTTAAGTCAGTTAAAATAAGATCCATGTCTGTATCTGTAAACCAGCTCTGAGCACATTTTGGAGCTGAAGTTCACTCAACCCACTTTGATATGTTGGCCTGAAGTACTGTTGTGGTAACTCACTAAGTCCACAAAGCACTGTGTTTATTTGAATTAACTGTGCTGCTTTCTGGGCAGGTATCCATTGCTGCAAGGTTCTACTCTAGAGAGTTCTGGGCATTTTCAGGTAGTGCATTGTTGGTGGTTTGCCAGAACCTGCAGGAATTCTGGGACTTGTGATCAAACTAACAAACTTCCATGATTCCTGTCCTGCTGTCCAGTAATTTACCTGTATTTTTCCAGTGTCATTTTTGAACTGCTGTCAAGCAGCATGGAGGACCCCCTGCTAAACACCACAGTTGTGACAGTCATTAATGCAAACAGGGTGAGTGATGGGAGTGGTCACAGAAGACCCCCTGGAATGTTCCCCGGTGTGCTGATCATGCCACTGACACCCACCTTCTTGATCTCAGGGCTCCCTCACCACCCTGACCTGCTGAGCCAGATGCTCTGATCTCTCCCCAAGACAAGTCACAGATTTGAGCTACTGTCCTCCTGCAGAGAAATTCAAACATTGTTTAACCACAACTCTGTGTGGATGTAGTTCTAGAGCACAGCACCCAGGAAATCAAGCCCCAGTAGGGATCACAACTCCAGATAAATTTGTCTCTCTCTGTACAAAAGATTTCCACAGGGAGGGCCCATTAGGTAAGCCCTCTTTATCAATGAAAGGGAGATATGCACATTGATAGTTTTCCCCAGTTAATAAAATTTACACTGGGCTTGATTATAAACAAAAGAGTGTTTACTAACAGAACAGTAGAATTTAAGTAGTTTTAGATAAGAACAAGCAGATCAAAGCGAATTACAAAATCAAATAAAAGAAAAAAAATGCATAGCTAGGTCTGTTCCCTTAAAAATCTAGTTACTTGTGAGTTCTTACCCTAAACATCTGCTTTTATAACAGGTGAAATCTTCAGGTCAGAAATTACCTTTCCTGACTTAGATCTCCAGTGAAGTTATCTTTTTTAGGGTACATCAGGCAATTTTCAAGGCAATCTGAATGCAAAAGATGGAGCAGTGTGAAGACAAAGGGGCTGAATGATTCCTATTCCTTACATAGACTTTCCCCAACCCATGGAGAAAAAAAACCCCAAAAACTGAATTTCCAAAATGGAGACCTGTATCAGGTGGTCTTTCTAAACCAATCACCTCCCAGACATACAGGACAAATAAGCCCATGAAAGCTTGTGCTCCAAAATATCTGTTAGTCTATAAAGTGCCACAGGACTTCTTGTTGTTGAGGACAAATAATGCCATTTTATAGGCCATCATAATGATTGTTCAGTCATTAGGGAAGATAATCCTTCCCTTTGAGTTGTTCCAGGAACTTCAATAATGGCTGTTATTTGCACCTTTACATCTCTAAACAGACATACATTTCTTATTTCCAGGTTCACACAGAAGAATTATACATGCACCTAACATGATGAACAGATTCAGCAGTTTATAACATCAAGAATGATAGTTCCAAGGCCTAGTTTGTCCAAAGCATTTCTGAGCTGTGCATATTTATATTCATAACCCAGAGCTGTTGTTAATTATGCAGCCAGATGGCTATGGTCCTGGCTTCTAAGACTGCAGGAAAACAACTACAGATAGAGAAGAAGCAAAAGAATGAAAGCACAGTTACTTCTGCAGTGTGTTTATCTGGAACAGGTTCACTTGGTGGAAGGCTGCTTCTGCACTTGGCCAACTAGTAGCAAGCAGTGGACTAGAATATTGATCCAGGCTGTGGAAGAGCCTTCCTAAACAGCAGTGAAGAATTCACCTAAGCGCTGTTGTGGCATGACAGCAACACAACAGTCCGCTCCGCTCCCCTCCCCCCCCCCACCCACACAGGGGGAAAACGTGACCATCACGTTCTAGAAGTCCATTACCCCTGTTTACTGCAGGTCACTAGCTGACCAGTTTGCTGTTGGGGGCCATGCTCTTGGCGGTTTCTGATGCTATGAAGTGGATGCAGCTGTGCACTTCATAAAACTTCATGATCTACAAGAGGCTATTGAGGGTTGTATACAAATGGGATATAGTCCTGAACTGTACTTGGATTATTGATGGGACACGCATGCCTATTCTTTGTCCCTGCCAGGCCAAAGACTATTAGCAGGTTAGGGTATTTCTCCATGATAACACAAGGCTAGTTGTTCACCAGTATTAATAGGGGTGATCTGAGACAGGCCATGCTGCTAGGTTTGTTTGTTTGCTAGAATAAGTAATGGAATTTTTGCTCCCATGACCACTATGAACATTGACGGTGTTTTCATGCGCCCCGTCATTCGAGGAGACCCAACTTTCTCTCTGTTTCCGCATCTTGTGAAGCCATATACCACCAAATATTCGGAAAAGAGACAGGAGCAGCTTAACTATCCCTGGAATAGTTGCAGAACAACAGTTTTGTATCCCTATGGAAGACTGAAAGACAGGTGGTAATGCATCAGGATTGGGATGAGTGTTTCTCATCGTTATGTGTTTAGCATGACAAGTGCTTGCTGTATTTTTACAACAGCTGTGCAAGCCAGGGAGAAATCCAGGGTGGTGGGTGGAAGTAGGGGCAGGTTGTTTGAATGCTCTGGACTGCCACATAGGGCACAGCTGCAAAATGCGCCCAGATGATGATGGCAACAGTCAGGTAAGCATTGTGTGCCTACTTTTGATATGAGGGCAGTTGTGGTTAATGAATGTGCTGTAATTAGGGAAATAGTGTAATTCTTCTGTCAGATGGAGCCATCAACAGCCACTGCTGAGTTCAATATCTAGGGGTTCCTATCCATCACCACAACACAGAACCGCGATAAGCCCCCACTCTGTAACCTGACAAAATTAAACACCCTGGGAACTTCTGAGAGGCAACACTTTCCCACTCACACAGAGCTTCAGAGAAAAAAAAATTAATAGGAGGGAAGAAATGTGGAATTATTTTGGGAAAACGCTGCAAAAATGGGCATTCATAAACATAAACCAGGAGCAAAAGCCACACCTTCAAGTAGGTTGAGCAGTGTCCTTTCCTCCTCAGGTTATTAAGTCCAACAACCCCAGAGTCCCTTTCAGGTGCCCAACCCTTCTCCGCACAGCACTCACAGTTGCTCTCTTTGGTCACTGCAGAGCCACAGTTCAGAAGTGTAGCTGCAGAGTTCAACTCCTAGCCTAGGAGGACAGGAAGCAAAGAGGCAATTCACTTACTTACCTCCCCTCTCTGCTGGCTGCCTGCTCACCATGGCTCTCTGTCAGCTGCCCTACTTGCTGCTTAGTAACAGAGAGGAAGCTGTGCTAGTCTATACACTATCAAAACAAAAAGCAGTCAAGTAGCACTTTAAAGACTAGCAAAATAGTTTATTAGATGAGCTTTCGTGGGACAGACCCACTTCTTCAGACCATAGCCAGACCAGAACAGACTCAATATTTAAGGCACAGAGAACCAAAAACAGTAAGCAAGGAGGACAAATCAGAAAAAGATCATCAAGGTGAGCAAATCAGAGAGTGGAGGGGTGGGGGCGAGGTCAAGAATTAGATTAAGCCAAGTATGTAGACGAGCCCCTATAGTGACTCAGAAAGTTCCCTTGCCAGTTTAAGCCACGTGTTAATGTGCCGAATTTGAATATAAAAGCCAGCTCGGCTGCTTCCCTTTGAAGAATGGTGCAAAAATTCTTTTTCAGTAACACACATACCTTTAGGTCATTAATAGAATGCCCCATTCCATTAAAATGTTAACTAGATGGTTTGTGGATCTGGAGTGTTTTGATGTCTGTTTTGTGCCCATTAACCCTTTGTCTAAGGGTTAAGGGTCAAAACACTCCAGATCCACAAACCAGTTAGTCAACATTTTAATGGAATGGGCCATTCTGTCAATGACCTCAAGGTATGTGTGTTACTGAAGAGAAATTATCGCTCCTTTGTAGAAAGAGAAGGGGACGAACTGACATTTATATTCAAATTCGGAACATTAACACATGGTTTAAATCGTGATGTGAACTTTCTGAGTCACTATAGGGGCTCGTCTGCTTACTTGACTCAATCTAATTCTTGATCTTCCCCCCCACCCCTCCACTCTCTGATTTGCTCACCTTGATTATCTTTTTCTGATTTGTCCTCCTTGTTTACTGTTTTTGGTTCTCTGTGTCTTAAATATTGAGTCTGTTCTGGTCTGGCTATGGTCTGAAGAAGTGGGTCTGTACCACGAAAGCTCACCTAATAAACTATTTTGCTAGTCTTTAAAGTGCTACTTGACTGCTTTTTGTTTTGATAGTGTATAGACTAGCACGGCTTACTCTCTGTTAGTGGTTAGGTCCAGTGATGGTACTTCCAGAGAAGATATGTGGACAAAGCTGGCAGCGGGCTTTGTTGCAGGGAAAGGTTCCAGGACTGGTGTTCCTGGGGTATAGACTGCGGCTGTTAGTGAGGATCCTCATAAGGTCAGGAGGCTGTCTGTAGGAGAGAACAGGCATGTCACCCAGGGCCTTCTGGAGTGTGGCATCCTGATTAAGGGTAGTTTGTAGGTCTTTAATAATTCATTGCAGTGGTCTGAGTTGGGGGCTGTCGGTGATGACCAGTGGTCTGTTCTTCGCTTTTTTGGGCCGATCTTGGAGTAGCTGCTCTCTGGGTATTCATCTGGCCCTGTCGATTAGTTTTTTTACTTCTACTGGTGGGTAATTCAGGTTCATGAATATTTGGTAAAGATCTTGTAGTTTTTGGTCTCTGTCAGTTGGATCAGAGCAAATGCGACTGTATCTAAGAGCTTGACTGTAAACAATGGATCTAGTCATGTGTGCAGCATGGAAGCTAGAAGGGTGTAGGTAAATATAGCGATCAGGAGGTTTTCGGTATGGTGTGGTACTGATCAGGCCATCCTTGATTAGTACTGTAGTGTCCAGGAAATGTATCTCTTTCATGTTGTAATCGAGGCACAAGTTGATGGTGGGGTGTAGATTGGTAAAGTCTCTGTGGAATTCTTCTAGAGTCTCTGTACCACGGGTAATGGATGTAGAGGCTCTGTACACTAATATTCCACATAAAGACGGATTGCAAGCAATCAGGAATACCATCCCTGATGCCACCACAGCCAATCTGGTGTCTGACCTCTGTAACCTAGTTCTCACACACAATCATTTCTGATTTGGGGACAATTTATACCTCCAGATTAGTGGAACTGCTATGGGCACCCGCATGGCCCCACAACATGCTAATATATTTATGGCTGACCTGGAACAACGATTCCTCAGCTCTCATCCCCTATTACCCCTCCTGTACTTAAGATACATAATAAGGGGACTTCGAAGTAGCTGGGGTCCTTCTGAAAAGGAGCCCTGTCTGGATGAACCACGCGTCAGCGAGCTGCGTCAATTTCGAAGTGCCGCGGCCGCCCACATGCTAATGAAGCACTGAATATGTATTTCAGCGCTTCATTAGTAAACTTCAAAATGGCCATTTGCATGGCCATTTCGAAGTTTTTGGCTAGTGTAGACATAGCCTAAGAAAGTCAAGTTCAGATATGCAATTCTAGTTATGCCAAATACGTAGCTAAAATTGACATATCTGCACTCAGCTAACTTCTCTGTCGATACAGGGGAAGGTCGACAGGAGAATTTCTTCCTTCAAACTCCCTTACTCCTTGTGTCTTGTGAGTATAGGGGTCAACTGTAACCCCTGACAGCTTGATTTCCGTGTCCATACTGATTTCCGTGTCCATACCCTGAGTGGATCAATCTTCCGTGATAGTGTAGATTTAGCTGTAGTCAGTAAAACATAAATCCAAAGTCAGTGTATGAATAACAGTTGAATATCACAATGTTAAACAAAACAAAAAAAATCCCTTGCTAAAGCACAGAGACTGATTCGGAATGGTAATAGTGCAGTAGTTGTCATCAGAAAGTCAATATTTACCAAAAGATATTTGTATTTACCAAAAAATACCAATATTTATCACCCTAAGGTAACAAATGAGTTACCGTAAAATATGTCTATGCTTAGAACAGGCAACAGCTCATGGTGGCATCTCAGGCCAGGTCTAAACTAGGGGCAATGTCAAACTAAGATACGCTATGTGAATAACATAGATGGAGTCAATTTACTTTAGATCAAGTTATGGTGGTGTCTCCACTGTGGAGGGTGATGGGAGAAACTTCTCATTTCAGTGGAGTACTAGAGTCGACAAGAAACCTTCTAAATTGACCCCCGGGGGATTGATATCTGCAGTGCCAATCTTCTGGTAAGTGTAAACAAGGCCTCACATACCATCAGTGCTCGCATATCTACACCAGCAACACCATCACAGGACCTCACCACATCAACCACACCATCAGTGGCTTATTTACCTGCACATCTACTAATGTAATATATGCCATCATGTATCAGCAATGCCCCTTTACAAAATACATCCCCCAAACTGGACAGTTTCTACCTAATAGAATAAATGGACACAAATCAGAGATCAGGAATGGTAACATACAAAAGACTGTGGGAGAACACTTCAATCTCCCTGGACAGTCAGCAGCAGATTTAAAAGAAGCCATCCTGCAACAAAAAATTTCAAAGACAGACTCCAAAGAGAAACTGCAGAGCTGCAATTCATTTGCAAATTTTACACCATCAACCAAAGACTGAACAGAGATTGGGAAAGGCTGGCCAATTACAAAAGCAGTTTCTCCTCTCTTGGGCCGTTTCTACACAGGCCACTTTCCTCAAAAGTGGCATGCTAATAAACATCCCAAAATATGCTACTGATGTGCGGATGCAAATTCCCCACACCTCATTAGCATAAGGTCATGTGATCTGGAGTACAGAAGACGTTCTTTCAGACTCCAAAATGCCATTTGGAAGCGCGGCTCCTGGGGCATCTTCCGGAAGGAAGTCCTTCTTCCGGAGGCCCCTTCTTCCCAAAAATTTTTAGGAGGAAGGGGCCTCCAGAAGAAGGACTTCCTTTCAGAAGTCCTCCTGGGGGCCACGCTTCTAAATGGCATTTTGCAGTCCGGAAGAACATCTTCCGGACTCCAAATTACGTGACCTTGTGCTAATGAGGCACGGGGAATTTGCATCCTTGCCTCATTAGCATATTTCAGGCCATTTATTAGCATGCTACTTTTGAAGAAAGAGGCATGAGTAGAAATGGCCTTTATGTGTACATATTATGGAACAGTTAGATGACCACATAGTTCTTTTGCCACCAGACCCCTGCCTCATTCAGTGCCCAGGCTGGGATTGTTCTCACTGAATGGGTAGCTCTTTCATTTTTTTCCTCATTATTTAGTGTTTGGCCCTATTAAATATAGTGAAAGACAAATAAGCTAAATTGATGTGATTAATTCACCTGCAAGGTTTTGTAGGATATTGTATATTTTATTGTGCAATCCACTAAATATTGTTCAGGATTATGTATAAGAAATTCTACATAATTCCAAGGCTCTTTCGCTAATATATGTAATATGTTTGCTTTATTCCAAATTTATTACTTATAATGAGAGATATTCATGACCAAAAACTGTGATCTCGAGCTGACCTGCTCCTCTCACTTGAGGTTTGTACAGTCTAATCCTCTGTCATTGGGCACTCTCAGGACCTGACCAGTGCCAGACCAGAGAATTTGCTGGACCACGGGAGGTCAATATTGTCTAGCACATTACCAACACTGTCATCGCTTATTGGGCTCTTAGAAGACATTTAGGGGCAAATTACAGCTGAATAACAGCACAGAACACTGAGAGTCAGGACTGGTGGCTGTAAACAAACTTAATAGGACTGCAGGAAACTTAGCCACACCCATGGTAATTGTTCATCCAGCTAACTAAAATACCGACAGATTACAAATGTTGCCAGACAGGTAGGGTGACCATCCATCTCGTATTGGGCGGGAGGGTCCTATATTTGGGATGCCAAAAAGGCGCCCTTACTTATTTTTCAAAAGGGACTCATTGTCCCGTATTTGGTCCCTCCCCCCACTGACCTTTTCTGCCAACAGCAATGTTTGCCTCCCATTCAGCAACACAGAAGGAAAGGGTGCTCATGACCCCTGAGAATTGTTTGCAACCCTCCCCAGAGCACTAAGGATTGTGACCTCTGCATGAGACTGTTATTTATAAATAAGATCCCATGGCCTATCGTATTAGTTCCTACTTTGTGCTTTATGTTGTGGTGCTTTTGGGCAGTGCTTTGCATCCTTCCATTAGACCTTTGCAAAGTGGCTTTTTCCCACTGGTTTCCTTCACTGCACACTTGTTACCTGCCCTTCCCCCTGAAGATCGGGGTGTTGTGGGCAGGCAGATGCCCACTGGCCCCTCTTAACATGGGAAATTCATGTCCTGGACCCAGATACGCCTACCAGCTCGTCAGGCTCACCTAAGGAAGCTCTCATCTTTCCTGTCTATAGGGGGCCCTGCTTAGCCTGGGGCAAACTGGGCCTCTTCCGATTAGCTGTAATGGCCACTGAAGTGGTTCTCCCTTGGCTGAGGCAGCTTCTGGGAATAAGCCTCAGCCTCTCCCTGCTCTTCCCTCCCCCTTCCCCTACATCTTTCATGGCTGTTGCCATGGAGCCTAGAGAGAGCTGCTCTGCAGCAGGGGAGGGAGGAGGGAAACGGCAGCGTCTTCTGCAATTCCAGGTTCTCACTCAGTGAGCTCATCACCCTCCTCCTCCTAGGAGGGAGGCGGCTGGCTAGTGCTGCTTGCTGCTGCTGCTGCTGCTCTGGGTGGGCGGGTGGTTTACATCCTCAGCATCACCAGGCTGGGTGGGGGAAAATCCCAGCAGCTGCTGATGTTGGGCTCCGGAGCAGCCTCAGTACCAGGGAAAATGGATTCAGCTTGCACATCCCTCGCCTTTCAGCATCTTCTCCTGGTTTCGACATGGTGAGCTGCAGGGCCAGCCCTGCCTTTATTGCTAGTATCAATGCTTGTGGCTGAGGGTTATTCTTTGCAGGCTGATGCTGGATTTTTGGATCTGATTGCTCCGGTATCTTTACTCTGTTTGTGAAAGGATGACTTTCATCTGGGCTGTTCAAGAGAGCCTGGGAGCTGGAGAGAGATGGGAGGGATGGAGTGAGAGAGCTGGAGATACAGAAAGATGGTGAGAGGAGGAGGGGGATGTGGGCTGATTAGTAGCAGTCTTAGTAAAACAATGTTCCAGGAATTCATCTTTGCTAACCTCAAGACCTGCCCCCCTTTCCTGTTTTAATTTTCCTTTGCTGGTACAAAATGGGATGTACTAGAGATGACACTTAATCATAAAAGGAAGGTATGTTTTTCAGAGGGTTTAGTTTGATCCTTAGGAACTCCTAGATGTTGGGCTGGGCCTCAGGGAAATAGCATTTGGGTTTAGTAAGAGCTGCTAAGCCAAGAGCAGTTTCAAAGGAGCTCCTCTGATTAATTTGTTTGCAGCACAGATGTATCTGTTTTGTTTTGCTGTGATGTTGTACGAGGTTTCATTTCGTGTTTCGATGTGGCTCTTATTTTTCTGGAAACATTGAGCTGGGTCTCTTTGTATGTACAGCACATGTGCTGTTTTCACTGCCAGTAACTGAAGAAACATTCCAGTTGGGGTAATGTATGATTTATTCTTCTGTTACTGAATTATGGTCCCTTGGTTTCATTATGGCACTTAGGATAGATCTATCTCATGCCTTTGGTCTGCTTTATGACACTAAATACTAATTTGTACCTGTCTTCATTAATATAAATGGATATAAGATACTGAACATCTACCTTATGGCCTGAGGATGGATGCATAGATATCTATAGGTATAGATTTAATTAAAAGCTTAAATTAAGATCTTGTCGGAAAAATTTTCAAATCGTATTTTTAACCTGATTGGTTTGCACTCAGAAGTGTCCCGTGCACCAGTGTATGATGAAAGGTCAGCTTCTCCTTCCTGAATGCCCTGCATTGATTCACCAGATCCTGCCTTGATGCACACTCCATGCACACTCTTGTACTCCAGGATGTATGACAGTGACATGTATGGATCATTTAGTCCAAAGTGACTGCATTTGAGCCTTCAGTCCTGGCTCAGGGAAAATCCTCATTGTTCTAATCTCCTATTTTGTATTCATCCTAGCAGTGTGCAAATACTAGGCCAAAATCAGCTGTGTTGTAAAAGGTGACATGATTTACACACTTGCCCAGATTCTGATTCCTGTTACTCTGGGCTCTGATTCCATTGACGCCAATAGGCTTTGTCACAGTGTGGGTGAACACGGGTGTATATAGTAATGTAGCTTGCAGTGGTTAGGCAGTGAGACTAAAAAGTGAGTGTCATATAAATGGATCTGAGGACTAAACTCAGCCTTGACACAAGCAGGTGCAATTAAGTCAATGGACATTGCAGCCATTGAGCCAGCATCAATTCCATTTTCAAAGTGGGGTGTGAGCACACTGCTGGGGGCTTTGTCTTCATGGGACAGTCAGCTTCATCTCTGTTGGGAAATTTGTGGGCGCCTCCTCCCCACCCCAGCAGACATGGCTGAAAAGAATTACTGACTCAGTGTATCTGGCCATATCCCTTCCCGGGACAGCCTTGCTGACTTTTGGAACTCCATCACCCATAAGTGGAGCCCCTGGTGTTCTCCATCTCTAGAACCTTCCTCCTCTTGGACTTGCTGGCTTGGCCTTTCTGCCAGGATGTACATGGGCTCAGCCTGGCCTTGTACTTGGTTTTGGATGTGTCCACTTGGTTATGCAGTGCCCAGCACAACCCTGACTGGAACCTCTAGGCACTATTACAGTACAAATAGGTGACTGCCTTTGGCTGAATTTGCCCCAAATCTTTCAGTGGTCTCTGATCATAGTCTCCTTCTGTTTCCAGTGATTATTTCTAGCTTGGTAAGCTTTTAAACATGGGTCTTCTGTATCGTAGTCTCTTTTGTTTTTGCCTGTACTTAATAGCAAGATCACACAGGTGTAACACTAGAATGTGAATGTGTATAACAAACAACAGGCTGTTATCATTTATAAGTGCATGGTGGGATAATCTTGACTTTTTTATTATTACCAAAATTTAATGCAGCTGGAAAGTGGACACATAATTTCTCTAAAAGATGACTGACCTCATGGTAGTCAAGTCAGAGAAACACTGTGTAACTTTATCAATAAAATGATGTCAGAGTCACTTTCAAATTTTGGGTTCTGTTATCCATCCATTTCCTTTTAGCCTGCTACATGCCAGTTATTATTTCAGTTTACAAATGCATAGAAGCATTTCTCTTAGATATTGGACTAGATTTTGATGCTACTAAGGCTGGTTTAAATCCGGTGTAACCGATGAAATCCATAGACCTAGCTGATCTCATACCAGTTTCACTCTTGATTTAGAACAGTGCAAATGAAAGCAAAATCAAGCCTATTGGCAGACCAATGTGGTTCAGTAGATTAACTAGAGAAACTTGTAAGAAAGGAAGTCCTAATCCTGATCTGACTCCAATTCCATCTGTGGCTTTGGCCAGCTCACAAATTCTGCTGCCTGGCTAATAACAATGACTTATTTACCAGGAAAACTGCTGCAAGGATTAATCAGCTAATGTGTTCAGACCAATTGAACACAGAAAGCTCGGATAAGTGCTAACTGTTACAGAGCTTATGTATTCACCATTTGTTTTACATACTGACGTGGGGCTGGTAAAACAATTTATTGTGATTTGAAACTAGTTTGACTGGCTTGCAAATAGACCCCAAGATGGGTCTAGTACATGAGAAATTATTCTTCCCATGATACACTGAGTGTGCAGTGATATGTCCGAGCATGCTGTGAAGGCTAGCCCATAAACATGTAATGTGGGAGGTGTAGGTCATTCAGGGGAATGCTGAAGGTTAGCAGACGAAGCATGTGAAACTGCACACACAGTTCAAACTTTGCTGCCAAACCTGCACCTGCAGAGGGCCTGCAGACAATGGGAAGAAAGAGGATGAAATGCTGACACTATGTTTACTGCATACATTCCAGTGTCACATGGTGTAGAGTAGTAGCAGCTTCAAGTGACTGAGAGCTCCGTGGGGACAATGAGAATCAGGCTATCTCCATCTTTAGAGTTACCTTGGATGAGAAATAACACAAGCCATAACATAACATAACCCATCCCTATCCACTGCTCCCCATGATCCCTCCCCAAACAGAGCAGTTCTTGACACATTTCTTGTGTTCCCCATAGGCTACACCCTCACAACCCCATCTCTCAACTTGGGAGCAGGGGGCAAGAAGGGCATACACAGTGACTCATGGCCTTGTACATGGGACCTCAGTCAGATAGCTTTGCAGGCAACACTTGATTTGTTCGAAGATTCTAAAGTAATCAATACAGTTGTCAAAGGAACAGGATAATCTGAATCCACAACCATTGTCTTGTATAAATATTGAGACCCTCCTCTTCTTCCAAACATGATAGTAGCCGCTACATCCCAAGCTCCATTGGCTCCTTCTTTGTGTTAAGGAAAAACACTCTTCACACAGATAATGATGCCTGGGAAAAGACCCTTTACTCAGGCTTTGCTCCTGAGAACAGAATATGGCCCCTTTGTGATATCATAAACATTTCAATGCATTTTAACTTAAAACTTGTTGAGACTGGACCCTGGCATGATGGCATTATTGTACAAGACACCAGTGAAGGGTCCAAAATAATTCAGTGCTTTTTCTGGCAAAGGCCACATATCCGTGCTGCCTATCTCAGAGGTGCAGAAAGGAGATAGAGTTATGTGCCTTGTAGTGCTAGGAGCTTACTAGCAAACATAGCAATGGATGCCCCAATGCTACCAGAGACAGAGTCTTCTTCATGCTGTGAACAATCTCCTGGGCTATGAATACACTATAGAGTTTTGTTGACAAAGCTGGGGTTATGTTGACAAAACTCGCTGAGCGTCTACACACAAAACACATTTTGTCAACAGCATTCTGCCTTTCTGCAATGAGAAATAACACCTTTGTTGACAGTTTCTGTTGACAAAAAAGCCATGTAGACACTCCGGGGCAGTGGGGGGGTGTGCCTCTGTAGACAGAGGGGTCTTCCAGGTCACTGGGCAGCCCTGTTTGCTGAGCTTCCATCTGGCTGTCCTGTTAAGAGAGCAGCCAGGCAGTCTGGCTGCTCTCTGTTGACAGAGCGGATCGCTCTTTCGATCTGCTTTTGTGTGTGGACACGATTTATCGACAGAAGTTTTGCCAGAAGATTTCTTCCAACTTCTGTCAACAGATTGATGTAGTGTAGACGCAGCCCTCGAGCTCTCATTGGGTCAGAGCATCGTTTGCATTTCCTCAGATTCTTGTCTCAATTCTAAGTAACCAGGGGTAAGCATGTGTTAAAGGTCCATCACTGTGCTTGATCCACAGAGGACATGAGTCTGTTACAGTCATAGTTATTGAGACTTTGCTCTTTTGTGAAGGCTGTCACAGCTCCTGCTTATTCGCTCTGGATATCCCCAGTCCTGTCTTATAGACTTAGAGTCTTTAAGACCAGAATGAACAATCATGCTCCTCTAACCTGGCAGGCAGATCACAGGCCACAGACCTTCATCCACCTCCTAGTGCAGTGTTTCTCAACTAGGGGTACATGTACCCTTGGGAGTACACTGAGGTGTTCCAGAAGGTACATCAACTCATCTAGATATTTACCTAGTTTTTCAACAGGCTATATTAAAACACCACTAAAGTCAGTACAATCTAAAAGTTCATTTAGACAATGACTTGCTTCTACTGCTTCATATGCCTTACGCTGAAATGTAAGTGCAATATTTCTATTCCAATTCATTTATTTGATAATAAGATTGTAGAAAATTAACAAGTTTTCAGTAATAGTTTTCTGTGATATTTTTGCACGTTTTTTAAGTAAGTAGTTTTTAAGTGAGGTGTAACTTGGAGCTATGCCAGACTAATCTAACTCCTGCAAAGGGTACAGTAATAGGGAAAGGTTGAATGGCACTTCTTTCAAGACCTCAGCTTAATTTAGGACCATGTTTCTCAACCAGTGATATGTGTATCCTTAGAGGTATGTGAGAGAAGTCTGGAGGTACTCATAATTTTTTAAAGGGTTAGTTTATTAAAAAAAAGGTTGAGAAACATTGCCCTAGTCTAATAGACCCATCATCTCTGGCTGACACTCTGCAGTCCACAAATCATGATTTAAATACTTCAAGTTAAAGAGAATCCACCATTTATTCTATTGTAAACCATCTAGTGCCCCATTGCAGAGGAAGGCAAAAAACCACCAGGGTCTCTGCCAATCTGACCTGGTGGAAAATTCCTTCCCAGTACCAAATATGGTAATCAATTGAACCCTGAGCATGGGAAACAATTATCTGTAGTAACTCAGAGTCCTCCTCATCTAATGTGTTATCTCTGGCTGTTGGCTCCTAGCAGTCAAGATCACATGGGCTACGTCTACACGTGCACCCAACTTCGAAATAGCTTATTTCGATGTTGCGACATCGAAATAGGCTATTTCGATGAATAACGTCTACACGTCCTCCAGGGCTGGCAACGTCGATGTTCAACTTCGACGTTGCTCAGCCCAACATCGAAATAGGCACAACGAGGGAACGTCTACACGGCAAAGTAGCACACATCGAAATAAGGGAGCCAGGCACAGCTGCAGACAGGGTCACGGGGCGGACTCAACAGCAAGCCACTCCCTTAAAGGGCCCCTCCCAGACACACTTTCATTAAACAGTGCAAGATACACAGAGCCAACAACTAGTTGCAGACCCTGTATATGCAGCACGGACCCCCAGCTGCAGCAGCAGCAGCCAGAAGCCCTGGGCTAAGGGCTGCTGCCCACGGTGACCACAGAGCCCCGCAAGGGCTGGAGAGAGAGTATCTCTCAACCCCCCAGCTGATGGCCGCCATGGAGGACCCCGCTATTTCGATGTTGCGGGACGCGGATCGTCTACACGTCCCTACTTCGATGTTGAACGTCGAAGTAGGGCGCTATTCCCATCCGCTCATGGGGTTAGCGACTTCGACGTCTCGCCGCCTAACGTCGATTTCAACTTCGAAATAGCGCCCAACACGTGTAGACGTGACGGGCGCTATTTCGAAGTTACTGCCGCTACTTCGAAGTAGCGTGCACGTGTAGACGCAGCCCTGGTTATGTAGCCAGTCTCATCATCCCATTCCCTCCATAAGACTCATCAAGCTCAGTCTTGAAACATGTTTGTTGTTTTTTTCTTTTTTTTTTCTTTTTTTTGGGGTTTTTTTCGCCCCCACTTCTCTTCCTGATCCAGAATTTGCCTCCTTTGATGGGTTAAAAACCTTCTTTTGGGCCGTATCCCAGGCTGGTGTAACCACTCAAATCTCAGTTGGCTTCAGTGGAGCTCTGTGAATTTATACCAGCTGAAGATGTGGCCCTATGTTGACTTTTAACATTTTTATCTTTAACAGCTTCACAGCGGGATTCTCCATATCTGGGATCCCTAGCCCTCATTTAAACCTGAGCAAAGTGGTGCTGAAATGCTTAGTGTTGTCCGAATTGTCTCTGAACAGAACAGTCTCTCAGTTCTCCTCCTGCCAAACGTGAAATTGGCTTCAAAATCATAAGATCAACAAGAAATTCATTTTTGATTCATTTTATTTGCATTCTAGTTTCTCCATCTTGAGGAGGTTCTCCCAGGAGGTCACATTTTCTGACTTGTCTCCACATCCATGAGGGCTAGAAAATGGCTATATTTTTTAATGAAAGCTGAAATTCTCACATAATCACTTTCCTCCAGAACCTGAGTCTTTAAGAAAAACACAAAATATTGCAGGCCTTATGATAAAATCACCAGAGTTGGCAAAACTAAATTACCCTACGTCAGAAACGTGGTGGTTTTACACTTGTGCAAGGAAGGGCTAAGGGACAGTGCAGAATTAAGGACCTTGATCTATCCGCGTGCTGTGGTAGTTGAATAGTACAAAAAGATGATGAGCCTAGACTGATTGCAGACTATTAGCTTCTTATTATTTCTCTGAGCTAGGAATATATTTTTTGGTCCTAGGTTAAAATACTTCTATTTCATTCATAGACAAGTCACTCATGTTATATTTGTATTGATGTTTTCTGCCTCTGTACATTGATCAGAGACAGACTGAATTGTTGTTTTTGCATCATTCAGTACAATCTACAATATTTTCCATGTTTCCTTTTTAAATAAGTATATAAGTCCACTAAACAACAAAAGCCCCAGTGTGAAATTATTTTATTAGTCAAATTAATTTTAAACATATACAGGAACAACTAAATTTGCAGAACATACTCAGCAATTTATAGCTAAAAGAGTGGTTTCATTAATTAAGTTGAAAAACTCCTTAAGCATATAATTTCATTTAAAAAAGTAGCTAATAAGCACTTCACTAGTGCAACTGAATTATAAGTAGGTACCCATCCAATTTCACTTGTTAGCTTTACTGACCCAGTGACATTTGTGCCATATTCACAGGCTTCTCTGTTAGTAGCTCCCTTTCGAACTGCTTCATATATTTTTGTAGGTCACAGCATGACCTACATGTTGCCTCTGTCTTAGAATATATGGCCAGTATTTGTGGTCTGTGTGATGGCGTCTAATACTAAAAGAACTCGGTGAGAGTGTAAATATCGTTTGATATTGGTACAGTTTCACATACATAGGCTTTGTTCATATTAAAATCCCTCTTAGGTCAAGGGGGCAGGGAAGAGCTCTTGTTTCTGGTGCAACCAGAAAGAAAATATACATTATGGGCACCAGCAAACTTTATCTTGAATGCTTTTTAAAATCTGATATGTATGGACCAAATTCTCAGCAGGGGCGAAATACACTAAACCCTCAATTTAATGGACCCTGACATCACGGACTTCAGAAATAACAGGCACTGTCTACCAGCCCCCTGTTCCCCCAAAAAATAAATACCAGAAACTCATCAGAGCCACTGCTGGGGCTGGCGGGGCCACTGTAGCAGATGGGGCTATGGGGGCCAGAGGAGCTGTGGCAGGGCACAGGAGCTCTCCTCCCACAGTCCTTTGTGCGTGGAGCATGTTGGCACCCGGCTGCTGCTGTCTGGAATGGCGCCAGGCAGCAGCCATGGTGTCGGAGGCAGCTGCCTGCTGGTAGGCTGGGGATGGGCACACTCTACCTTTGTGCAGGTGACTCAGAGCCGGGGGCTGGAGGAGCCACAGCACCTAGAGATGCAGGAGGTGGAAGGAGCCAGGCCAGCATTCAGATTCTCTCCTGGCAATTGGGAGAGGGAGAGGGAGGTGTGAGGGGAAGAATGGGGCAGGAGGGGGGAAGGGAAGAGGTGGGGCAGAGGCCCAGAGTGAGTGACAGGCTGAGAAGGTCAGTGCATCATCATATAGTATAACCATTCAGATATAATGGACTTTCAGCATCAACGGACACCCCTTCCCCCCATTAGTCTGTTAAATCAAGGGTTTAGTGTACAGCGAATGTTCCATTGCTGTGCTGATTTATGTCAACTGAGCATTTGATCTATAATCTGCTTATAAGATGCTCTTGAAAACTAATATAAATCATATATTATCATCTACATGTCTTCATCTATTTTGTAAACAATGTAGCAAGTTATTAAGGATAAGTAATTTGCAAAACCATTTAATGTACCCACTTTATATTTTTTGTTTATTAGTTGATATCCAAATTGTGCTGTTCTTATTGACCAGATCTGTGCGACTGAAACTAAGCCATAATATTGCACTGAATTTTAATCTGGTTGAACAATAAAATTGTACAAGTCCCTTAATTCACTAAAGTCTCCCTACGGTCAATTATTTGGTGGCAGTCTCTTTCAATAAACTGACTGTGAGCAGCTCATAGACGTGACGGTGTTTGAAGGAAGTGTTCTCTAACAAATTAAGTAACATATAAAGGAGTAAAAACCATAGCAATTCTAGTACAGAGGAAAATACCAAATCCAATAAATAACATCCTCACCACAGGTAGTTTGACTGTTTTTAGTGAATCCCCTCCGGTGTTCATGAGCCTCAGGTTAATCCTGCCATAGCATATCTCTGAAAATCAGATGCCATCAATGTATGAGTGAGTGTACATGCCCATTTTGCAACAGGATGAAGTTTTGACTGAGACACTGGGCAGCTCATATCCTGCTGATAAATAGTTGCATGGCTTTTGCTCTGTCCTGGAGCAGCTGGCTCATTTTCCCCTCCAGACATAAAGGGTTGGAGATGGCAGCTCACAGAGTGAGTTGCCCTGAAGCAAGAACCATCAGAAGTGAAAAGGCTTGAGCTGAATATATGCTCTGTTATCATTGTGATGGGGTGCAGTCACAGAAGACCCCGGGGGATGTTCCTCGGTGTGCTGATCAGCCCCCTGACACCCATCTTCTTGTACTCTTGGGGCTCCCCACTATCCTGTCCTACTGAGCCAGATTCTCTGGTCTTGCCCAGACAAGGAACAGAGTTGGAGTTACCACCCCACTGCACAGCAATGCAGATACTGATTAACTACAGGTCTGGGCAGGTGCGGTTCTAGGCCACAGCATCCAGGAAATCAACCTCCAGAAGGGATCAAAATTCCAGATAAATCCATCTATCTCCATGCAAAAGATTTGAACAGGGAGGGCTCAGTAGATAAGCCCCCTTTATCAATGAAAGAGAGATATGCACAGGAAATAATTCACACTAGGATTGATTATAAACAAAATAGATTTTATAAAACAGAACAGTAGCATTTAATTAGTTACAAATAAAATCAGGCAGATCAAAGTGAGTTACAAATTAAACAAAAGAGAAAATCTCATTACTTGTGACTTCGTATGCAAAATAGCTGTCATATCAGGTGAAACCTTTAGGTCAGAAAAGATCCTATCCTAACCTAGGTCTCCAATAAACTATACAGCATTTCTGTTTCTCCTTCGGGAGTGTCAGGCAATTACCAAAGCAGGCTGAAGACAAAGACAGAGGAACCCCAAGGCCCTCTTCATACCTTTCCCTTGTGCAGGGAATTCCATTGTTCTCTTTGTGTAACAGTATACTCCAAGATGGAGATTGTCACATGAGTGAATCATTTGCCCCTGTCCTTTTTAGGAAAACAGCCATTGCCTACTCACTGGTCTGAAAATAGAGAGCTATGCTCTTCAGATGTGAATTGGCTGCCCTTTCTCAGGCGAATACTGCCAGCCCCTAACAAGCCATACTCTATAACAAGGCACTAACACCACCTGTTGAGGTCTTCACAGAGACAGACATTTGGAACACAAATATGCAGACAATATAATAGGTTACAAAAGGTATTTTGTCCAAACAATTCCTGAGTTATGCATATTTATATTCATAACCCCTCTTCCACAAAGCATGGGCTACCCATCACAATCATTTTTTTCATTCTCCATTAATAAAGCCAAAACCCAGGAAGCAGTTCAGTCATTGACCTGGCAATGTCTATGTTTGCTTTAGAGCAAGTTGGGAAAGGCACCCACTGACAGGTGCTATATTGACATGTCACATAGATATTAATGAACATGGGGCCAGATTGCATATCCCACAGCTGCCAAAAATCTCCATGATGTTATAGAGATTCTATTGCATCTTCCAGCTGAGACCTGGAGCTTGTTCCACCTTCCCTATAGATGAAACCAGGGGTTCCATACCTCAGATTTAATGGATCCCTTTGGCTGTACTGACAGAGTCCTGCACATCAGTTCTGGTCCCCTCAGTATGTGCCTCAGCTCGTTCTTACCATTGGAAGCACTGTTTATGGGAATGCTATACCATGGAGCAACTTTTACAGAAACATATGCTGGATATACTAACTCTCCTACAGCCATTCTGCTGAGAGGAAGGACATGTTTAATGTACTTCTGCACAGCCCTCTCTCCAGCCTATGCCATGGTCCCAGCTTTCTACCTCTCTCTATGTGAAGAGCATAGGAATAGTGATAGGCAGCATCACTGGGTGCCCCTTTCCATGTGGGAAGGGAAGGTCCATGGACAAAATATTCCTTTTGAATGGAACTAAATGTGAACAATACTATCTCTGGAGCTTGACACTTGGGAGAAAAATGTGTGGAACCCTAATAACAAGACCAGCCCAATTAATTTCAAGTGTCTTCCCAAGTAGAGTGTCTTAATAGGTGAAGAATGTATCTTCAATAGTCATTACACAAAACAGAGTGATTTCCAACCCAGCACTTCTGCTCATTCGTATATTCCTCTTGAAACTAATCATTGTATATCTGCCATGTTTCTCATATTCCAGATGGTGGCCCCACATTGGCCAGAGTGATCTCAGGTGGGAGCCTGGAATGATAACTCCTACTAGATCATCCAGACCCAGGACAAAACCCATGGATGGAGACTGTAGAAGAGGAAATCACCCCTAAGATTCTCTTGAAGTGATCCCCGGCATTGCCCTGTCATCAAAACAGTCCATAACCTTGGTGATCCAAGGAAATCTATAGCATCTATATGAATGTTCTGTGCCTCCACCATGACTATGGCCCCGAATAACCCATCACCACCATCACCTGCCTGACAGAGACTCCCCTGTTTTCTGTTGCCCTCATGATATCCACAGAACACTATAGTCATACACTGTAGGTCTTTCCCAAGACGTTTTCCCAGGCCCAGAATGAGGGTGAAGTGCAGCCACCTGGTCTCTCTGTGCCCTGCCCACTCTTCCCTCCCTCTTGCCAGCCCACCCACTGGAAATCTGGGAGGATCACACAACAGAGTCCCCTCCCTGGCCTAATCTTGGCTGGGCAAAGTGGGCCTTGACTGGAGAGCTTTAGAAAGACTGGCCTAAAAGGTTTGCAGATGTTCTCCAAAATTCTTTATAAAATAAACAGCTCTATGTTTTCTGGATGCCTGTGAATCAGCGAGGGATCAGATCAATAAACTCACCACATGATGGATGTGTTTTGCTGTAGCAGTGTGGAGCTCTCTTGCTGGTTGGCTAGAATAGTTCCATTAACTCTAAAGACCACCAATGTGATGACTACATTTTTACTGTGCAGTTTATTCCTAATTAAATTGATTTATCACACAAAGTAGACACAAGCAGAGCTGTCATTTTACAACAAAAGCTGGAATATATTTTTTCTTCGGTGTTTTTGTTACACAGCAATGGATAAATTCCAAACAACATCCTGTCTTATCTGGTGTTTTCCTGGCAATTTGTCACATGCTTCTATAGCACTTTTCAATCAGAGAAGCTGACAAATAAAGCTGTGGTTCAACTATGAAAAAGGGACTCCCAGGCCAGTCTTGCAAACCTTACCCACGAGAGTAATCATAGTGAGCTAGACAAATAGATTCTAAGGCCAGAAATAACCACTGTGATCATCTAGCCTGGCCTCCCGAATTGCATGGGCCACACAACTTCCCAGAAATAATTTCGGTTTGAACTAGAGCATCTCAGTTAGTCGGGAAAAAATCCAATTGCTATTTCAAATGGGCAGTGTTGGAAAATCCATCACTCATATTCCAGTGAAACTACTGACACAAACAAGGCTTATACAAAGGAAGGGATGCGGGAACACAGTCTCAGCCTGAGTGACAAAAATCCAACTTACGAACATCTGCACATGCAAACAATCTCACCTGCCATCACAGGCAGGCATGGCCATCATCAGCGCTACCAAATTGGTGCCCCTGTGCCCAATGGCAGCCAGGGGCAATTGACGATTTTATAGAGATGTGCTTTTACAATCTTCAGCAAGACATTAATGACATCCTAAACTAAGGTCCTATAGACTAACACAATAAATTCAGGGCTTGGCTACACTCAGCCGAAGAGCAACACTGCCGCAGTTGATCCTCCAGAGTTTGATTTAGTGCGTCTGGTAGGAATGCACTAAACCAAATTCAGAGAGTTACCCCTCAGCGCCAGTACTCCTGCTCCACAAGAGGAGTAAGGGAAGTCAATGAGAGCATTCCCTCCCATCAGCCACCCACAGTGAAGACTGGGCCGAGGTTTGAATTAAGGTATGTCGACTCCAGCTATATAATTAAGGTAGCTGAAGTCAAAATAAAAAAGCAGTCCAGTAGCACTTTAAAGACTAACAAAATAATTTATTAGGTGATGAGCTTTCGTGGGACAGACCCACTTCTTCAGATCATGGCCATACCAGAACAGACTTAATATTTAAGGCACAGAGAACCAAAAATAGTGATCAAGGTTGACAAATCAAAAAAATATTATCAAGGTGAGCAAATCAGAGAGCAGAGGGGCAGAAACAGGGTGGGGGGAGAGTCAAGAATTAGATAAAGCCAAGAATGCAAAAGAGCTCCTGTAATGAGCTAGAAAATTCCCATCCCAACTCAAACCACTTGTTCCAGGTTGGGAATTCCAGGATGGGAATTCCAGGATGGGAATTTCTAGCTCATTATAGGGGCTCTTTTGCATACTTGGCTTTATCTAATTCTTGACCTCCCCCCCTCCCCGCTCTCTAATTTGCTCACCTTGATAATATTTTTCTGATTTGTCAACCTTGATTACTATTTTTGGTTCTCTGTGCCTTAAATATTGAGTCTGTGCTGGTATGGCTATGATCTGAAGAAGTGGGTTTGTCCCACGAAAGCTCATCACCTAATAAATTATTTTGTTGGTCATTACAGTGCTACTGTGCTGCTTTTTTGTTTTGATAGTATATAGACTAGCACAGCTATCTCTCTGTAGCTGAAGTTGTGTGTCTTAAATCGAGCTTCCCCATTAGTGGAGACCTGGCCTCAGAAACAGACAGCATAAACCTGGAGTTGGCAAATGCCTATTAAATGGATTAATTACCACTTGAATGGCTCTTTCACAGGTTGTTCTGCTTATAGCTCTGGCTTTTTCACTTTTAAGGTAACTGGATCCTCTCCGGAGGAAGCAGAGCCACATCACAGGGACAGAAAAAGGTGGATGGACATTAAGAGCCACCAACACCGCAAATTTTCAGATTACCTATACAGCTGCACATTCTCTGTATGGGTAAGAATGGCCCTGGCCTCAGTGGAGCAGGAAAGAGGTACAGATGGTGGCAAGCAGCACAAGGACTGGACAGCGAACTCAAGAGGAGCGAGGGGAGGCAATTGCATGGCCAGTGACTGGACAGAAACAGCACTTTGAAAGGGAAAATGACACTGCTGTCTCCAGCTGCTGGCAGCATGACCACCCCTGCTTCTCTGGAGACCTCTGGCCTGCATTTGTGCCACTCGCTTTCTCCTGGTGAGTGGGGGCTGGTGCAGCCCACTGGGCCCAGGGGTGGCCAGGGGATGCCCAGAAGTCACCTTCAGAATCTTTACTTCCCTCCTCAACTTACTCTAATTAAACCTGCCTTTCCTCAAGCACCTGCATTCAAGGTTATTTTACTATTTTTCACTGCAAACGTACAGGTCGTGTCTACGCTACAGTGATCTTTCGAAAAATGATCTTCTGGAAAATCTCTCCCAGAAGATTGTCTTCCAAAAGAGCACCTTCACAAACAACAAGCAGAGCAATCTGCTCTTTTGAAAGACAGAGTCCACACAGACAGAGTCCCCTCTCTTTCAAAAGAATGGGCCAGGGATCCAAAAATCCAGCACCCTGCAGACCGCTCTTTCGCAAAAAGGTCCCCCGGAGCATCTACACACAATTTTTCCAAAATAATCTTTTGTAAAAAGGTGCTTTTCCTCACTGGGAGAGGAAGCACTGTGTTCTTTCTAAAGGAATTCGAAAGAGCACGTTTTGCGTGTGGGTGCTCCACTTTTTCTTTCGGAAGAGGGCCAGATTTTCCGAAAGGACTTGCTTGTGTAGATGCAGCCACAGTGTTTCAGCTATATGCATTAAATAGGCTTTTGGGGGCTATCCTGAGAATCTAACTACCATTTATAACATGGGTTTTATGGAAAAATGCATTCTGAGTTCCAAACAACAGACTTACAAACAAACTTTTGGAACACAACCCGTTCATAAGTTGGGGATTTCATGTACACTTTACATGGAATAAAAATGACACTTTTTACGCCTGCACAGACCCTAACATATTCAGAGTTAGTGTATTAGTTTCACAGCGCCTCACTGAGTTGCTGCTAGTAACAAGAATGTTTCTGTCCTCTTTTGACCGTTTCCATGGAGCGAGAAGCAACTTGGAAATTTTGTGTTCAAAATGTAGAGCAGGTAATGGTAATCTTGGCATGTGTAGTTAAACTGAGCTGTGAACTTAGTAAGAAATTAGACTGCAGCAAGTTGTGAATTTGGAGGCATATTAAAGCATCTCAAGCACTGAGCTGTTTCAATAATAATCATTAATTAAGCTAAACTTGATGCTAATTAAACTTTTGCATGTTAGCATGAGAGGTTGTGAAGATATATGTACTGAAAATCTGTATGTTTGTAGCTAGTTGAGTAAAACACAGATAACCTGTAAATTCATGGAACTTGCTTGGTTATGGGTATAATTTATCTTTAATTGCCTACCAAAATCAAAACTGACAACAGATTTGCCAAAATATTTCCAGCTCGTTAGCATGAACCTGGGCTCCTTCTGGAGTGCCCCAGCATGAGTGGGGAAGGACTGATTTATGGCTTCACAATAAAATTATTCAAGATTATGATTTTATTAATTATAACTATTAAATCACTGTATTGAATCTTATGCTGGAAGATCAGTGCCAAACCAGTTAATAGGTCTTTGTCAGAGTGGTCTATTAAGCAAAAGGCACAATTAAAGGAAAACATTGTAAGGCAGGGCACATGTGCAGTAAGGTGTAGCATGTAGAATTTGAATGCATTTCAGAATGTGATACCAAATTCAGGCAAGATTTGGCAGTTTAGTTTTGCCTTGGTTTGTGGGTTCCCTCAAATTTGATAATCAAATTGAAACAGGAAAATAAACTAGCTAACCCCCTGCATTTAACACCTCTTCCCCTGCTCCAGTTTTCTGGAGTTGCACATAGAACCCCATTGTCTTTTAAATATATGCCTTTTGAGGCTTTGTTTCCACAAACCTTCCTGTTATTAGTGCACTACAGTAAACCCTCAATTTAACAGAATAATAGGAGCTAGGGTTGTCCATTAATCCCAAAGATCAGTTAAATCCAAGGATTTACTACCCATCTACCCCTCCTAGGCTCTCTCAGCCCCAGTCTCCCTCACTACCCCACCCCGCAAAAAAAAAATCTGGGGACTCACCAGACTGCAGCCACTAGAGCTGGAACTGCCAGAGCCTGCCACACAGCTGGAGCTGCTGGACTGCAGCTGTCAACCCACCACGTGCTGTGCGTAACGGGAGGCACCCTGCCACATGCAGCTGGAGCTGCCTTGCTGCACATGGCTAGAAGAGCCGCCGTAGACGACAGAGCTGCCATGCACTCCTCTCACCAGGAGTGGGGCGTGTATGAGGACAGACAGCGGTACGCACCCCACCCCTGGTGGAGGAGCACGAGGCAACTCTGGAATCAATGGTGGCTCCTACAGCCACATGGTGGGGCAGCTCCAGCCGTGTGTGGCAGGGTGCCTCCAGCCATGCATGGTAAGGTCCCTTGATCTGCATGCAGTGAGTCGGGGGGTCGGGGGGGGGTTAGGATTTTACAGACCCCAGAGGACTTCAGGAACAATGGGATTGTCCATTGTTTCCAAAGTCCACTAAATCGGGGTCTGTGAAATCGAGGATTTACTGTATTACAAACTGGGCAGGTGATAATTTTATAGATTGTAATTAGAGCTCAAACAAATGTATAACCATGAGTCTGATGTAGGTTTTATATAAGGCCAAATTCTCTAATGGTACAAACTGGGGTAGCTTCAATTGAACTAAACCATTTTATGCCAGTCGAGAAGAAGTGGATCATTAAAATTTTTAAAGCTTAATATTTTTCAGTTTACAAAATTGTCCACTGTATACCAATATCTGGAAATGTTAAGGTGTAAGTGTAACCCACACACCTCAGTGGGGTTAACTGTCCTATGTAGTGGTACATAGACCACTTCACAGAGAAAGAATAAGTGTACTCTACAGCCTAAACTGAGAGCCAGCTGGCCTTTAGCTCAAGCTCTAGAGGTGCTTGCACTAAGTTCCAGAAGTCCCACATTCGACTCTGTCCCTGGGCAGTTACATAAGCATTTGTGGTTACAAAGATGGCAAGTAAGTTTATCATGGATTCACAGATTTTGCAGCATGGGCTGTTTAATTTCAGGACAATTCCTGCAGCCCTGGGGATTACCACAGCTGAATTTCCTCAGAATTTTGCCTGAATAAAGTCTACAGAAGGAAGCACTTAGTTTGCTGAGTATAACACAAACATGAGCCTGAACTGGTAAATTTGGATCCTGGACTTTTAATCAAACTTTCCCAGAGATCAGGTTGGTGGAGCAGCTGAATCTGGAATTTTGGTTTGGATCATTATAGAATCTGGTGCTAGTTGGACCCAAGGTTTGTTTCAGGCATAGGTTTAATGTGAGGATTGACCCACCAGACCCATGGAAGACCCCCACAATAGAAAGTTTGGTAGGTGGAGTTCTAGGTTAGTGGGTTAGTCATTAGCCTGAGAGGAGTTTAAATGCTGTTCATGTCCCAAAGGCAAATGAGTTGGTCTCATACCGTCACCATTTGTTCATAACACAAAACCCCGCCTCGCAATAGCATGAATGTAAATCTCTCTTCCAAAGAGGCCCAGGAGAGAAATAACAGGAGTACAGACTGGGACTCAGTGCTTAGCAGAGCCATGTCTGAGGAATCACACACAGAGCCCTCCCTCCACTCCACCTGGCTCATGTCAGTGCCTTCTTCGGAAGCAGAAATTAAAATACTACTGAACTGGAGCCTGCTTCTAGTGAACTCAGGTGGAGTGAAGCTCCATTTATATGAAGGAAAAAATAAAAACCCCTTCCCAAAATTTTATTTACAATTCCAGTTATACAAACTTGTTCTGTGAAAATAAAGCCACTTTGCTACAAGAAGGTTCCACTGTAATAGACTGTAGAGAAAAAAAAAACAATATGTAAAATGCTATCTAACTTCCTGTCTACCTTCAGAATTTGTATTGCATTGATCACCATAGTAGTTAAGATACTGAATTGTCCTAAGAAATACTCCTAGAAGTTTGTACCTTTTCTAGGATTTTTCCAGTACTGAAATACGGAAAGAAGCTTAACCCTTGAATGAAAAAACCAAAAAAATAAGGTCATCAAAGTGTTTAACAAGAACAGCAGTTCTTTGGTGCCAACTGCTTGCATTTCTGCTGCCTTGTCCCTTTGTTCAGACAATAGGTGCAATTACTGAGGTGTTCTCTACCATTGCCCCACACACTAAACAGAGGCAGAAATAAAGCAAATTACTTTCCTTAAAATGTTGGATGCCTTCCGATATACTTATCAGCAAAGAATATGATCATCGTGCAGAATTGTACGCATCACATGATATCTTTCACTGTTGAAGAAAAGGATTAGTACAGTCAGTGAGCTAACACCTTGGCGATACTTTGGAGTAGGGGCTGACAATCATGCTGAACTGAGAGATGTGTTTTGTGCTATTATTACACTCCTTTACACAGGACAACAAATCCAAAATCCGCCTGACACTTTTTCCTCCCCAGAAGGTAAATATCAGCATTTGCATCAACACCATGCAGTCACATTCCAGCCTGAATGTGGAGAAATCTATGGAATCCAAATGTAGCAAGGTGCCGACTCACAACCACCACAATAACTTTCCCTGAAAAAAGGATGTTCGAGATGGGACAGTCATCACTGGCAAGCCTGAGCATGACCCTAATCATGTTTGAGCATTATTTGCAGTTTGCCCCCATGATGTGAGGCACAACAACCCACACTATTAAATGGGCCAGCATCCTCCAGCGTATTTTGATCAACCATAAAGGACATTCTTAGTAGCAGATTTAAAACAAACAAAAGTATTTCTTCAGTCAACTTGTGCAGATACTTTCTAAAGGATGCTGTGAAACCAGGACTTTAACAGGGTTCAAAAAAGAACTAGCCAGATATATGGAGGTTGAGTCCATCAGTGCTACTAGCCTGGAGGAGTGGTGTCCCAAGCCTCTGTTTGTTAGAAGCTGGAAATGAATAACCAGGGAGGAATCTCCTGATTACCTGTTCTGTTCATTCCTTATGGGACACCTGGCCACTGTGGGAAGACAGGAGACTGGGCTAAATGGGCCTTTGGTCAGACCCAGTATGATCATTCAGATGAACTTACGTGAGTATATCTTTCAAATGGAGGAATGCAACTCAAAACCCCAGAAAGCAAAGGTGGAGACTAGCCAATACGCCTGATGTTTCTTCCTTTTTGCTCTGACAGCATTCCTCAGAAAGTGACAAGCTCAGTCCGAATCTAAGATATAGAGCTTCGCAACAAACCACACTCAATTTTGTTGGGTCCCATGTTTCCTTAAGCCTATGTGTTGCCGTAGGGCATTCACTGTGACTTATAACCACCCCTAAGCCCCTGTTACAGAAAACTGGATCCAAAATTTAGGTAACTGGAGTTTAGCATAGAGATGGTTGGAAAATTTCTGAAGGAAGTATTCGGCAGGAAAAAGGAAATTTAATAAAATATTTTCATCAAAATGTTGACTTTCAGAGTATTTCCATCAAATGTTTCAAAGGTCCAGCTTCTAGCTTCCATCCTCACACATAACTAGATCCATTGTTTACAGTCAAGCTCTTAGGTACAATTGCGTTTGCTCTGATCCTACTGACAGCGACCAAAAACTACAAGATATTTACCAAATATTCATAAACCTGAATTACCCACCAGGAGAAATAAAAAAAACAAATCGACAGGGCCAGATGAATACCCAGAGACCAGCTACTCCAAGATCGGCCCAAAAAACCCAAGAACAAAACACCACTGGTCATTACCTACAGCCCCCCAACTCAAACCACTGTAATGCATTATTAAAAACCTACAACCTATCCTTAATCAGGATGCTACACTCCAGAAGGCCCTAGGTGATAGGCCTGTTCTCTCCTACAGACAACCTCCCAACCTTATGAGGATTCTCACCAACAGCCACAGTCTATACCCCAGGAACACCAGTCCTGGGACTTTTCCTTGCAACAAAGCCCGCTGCCAGCTTTGTCCACATATCTATTCTGGGGATACCATCACTGGACCTAACCAGGTTATTCACAGAATCATGGGCACATTCTCATGTTCCTCAACTAACATCATAGATGCCACCATGTGCCAACAAGGCCCAGATGCTTTGTATATTGGACAGACTTCAAACTCTCTTGGACAACGAGTTAATGGACACAAAACAGACATAAAAACACTCCTGATCCACAAACCAGTCAGATGACATTTTAATGGAGTGGGCCATTTTGTTAATGACTTAAGAGTTTGCATGTTACTGAAGAAGAATATTCACACTAACTTTGGAAAGAGAGGCTGCTGAACTTTCTTTTATATTCAAATTTGACACATTGAACTGGGATGCGAATTTTCTGGGTCATTATAGGGGCTCTTTTGCATACTTGGCTTAATCTAATTCTTGACACACACACACACCCCGTTGTCCCTCTACTCTCTGATTTGCTGACCTTGATAATATTTTTCTGATTTGTCAACCTTGATTACTATTTTTGGTTCTCTGTGCCTTAAATATTGAGTCTGTTCTGGTATGGCTATGGTCTGAAGAAGTGGGTCTGTCCCACGAAAGCTCACCTAATAAATTATTTTGCTAGTCTTTAAAGTGCTACTTTACTGGTTTTTTGTTTTGATGGTAGGTATATGTGTCCCTTGTTTTAGTGAGTACTCATAAGTAAATTACTTGTTAAATGAGGGATGAGTGTAATTATTTCAAAATCTCAGTTTATGAAAAGGCCTTAACAAAGGAGAATAACATCAGCTCATGTGACAAGAGAGAAAAGGGAAAAGGTTTCGTCTTTTGCTATTTGTCATCTGGTGAACACATCTTGTTGACCAGAAGCTCATACGTATGCAGTCATACCCAGTGGTACATGGCAGTGCCACTACTAAGAGCAGGTGCTGTATTCTGAAAGGCTGAGAGAGTTATACCTTGAACTTATATAGCTTTATTGGATGATCTCACCTCATCTGACAGAAGATACAATATTTTCCCATTCCAGTGGGGACAATGACAAGTAAACTGCATGGCCCCACACAGCAAGCCATTGGCAGCATTGAGAATAGAAAATGATCCTTTGATTTCAAGTCTCTTTGTTCTTATTACTAGAGAGGTTACCAAATGTGAAACTGCAGTGCTCTTTGCTACCTCTTTGATACCCATCCACCTGGAAGTGAGCTTACCCTCAATGTATAGAATAATGCACCCTTGTTTTCTAGACCAACTTTTCTAAGCCCTGTAACCAACCAGGCTCAGGTTCCCCAGAAACGAGGCTGCACTCAGAAGGCAAGTGCTATATTTGGTTTATTGAAAGCGCGTGACACCGCGACGGGAGCCCCGGAGACGCCACAGTCACCAGTGGGGGAAAACCCGATGTGTCGGAGCTTTGCTCGGGGAGAGGCTCTGTAACAGGCCTCCTAACACTAGCTGATAAAGCTGAACTCATTAACATAAGATTGCCTAAAATTGCCTATGCATTTCTTATCACTATCTCTTGTGGCCTACTGCCAGCGTAGCCTTGAAGTCTTTGCAAGCAAGCCTTGTTTGCAGTTGTTGCCATGGCAGGGTTAGTTGTTTTGCAGCTTTTCACCTTGCACAGACTGGTCTGTTTGGAATTCTCCTGAGGATTCACAGAGGGGTTGGACTGCACTCTCGACCGTTACAAAGTCTTCTCGCACCCTACAAGCCCAAGTCTAGCCTGAGTCATTACTGAACACACGCTAGCCTCTGTGTTTGTTATAGCCACTGCACTGCCAGCATCTAAGTGCTTTGTAAAATGTTTTAGGATGGCTTTAATCCAAAAGGAGTGACTAGATATAAACAGCATGTGGTTCCTTTTTTCTATTTAATGCTTAAAGACAGAAAAAGGCACAGAGGCAACTAACCCTCCCTTCTACCCTAGGGCAATGGGGTGCAATTCCTGGTCAAAAAGGCCGTTTCTCTTGTGCTCTTCCGTGAACAAGCAGCAAGGGAGACACCAGTGAAAGGGCATTCATTTGCCATCAAGTCATTTATTCATTATGTGCATGTCTGAGGCACATTAACGACAAAGAGATATGCCAAGGAAGGGCAGTTAATGGCCAGTGGAGCAATTTATTTTTGTTTTATGTGTGTGCAGATGTGTTTTTAAAACACCACATACCACTGAGAGGCCTGGGCGGAGGTTATGTGCTCATCAAAAGGACCATATATTTTCTTTTCAGTCTTAAGAGAAGGAGATATAGAGGAGACATGAAGGTACTTAGAGGCAAATTGAAGCTGCTATTTTATGTCTATGGAAGTCATATATATAAGCACCCCAACAAGACTCTTTTGTTGGGTAATATAGACAGATTTTTCCACTAAAAGGTATTTCTGTAGTTTCAGATGAAGGTTGTAGCAGTTTAAATGGAGCCCAGCAAAAGGACAATCACTAGACAGTCAGAGATATTAGGATGTATTTAAAAAAATTTAAAAAGAAAAATATATAGCCCCTTGAGTATCACCTCTAGCAAATCCGTCCCCCTCCTCTGAGGTCCACATGCACAAGAGAAAGACAAGAATCTCAAGCAGTAGCTATTCTAAACTCTGAACCTGTGAAGAGCTCCCGCTAATGGCCTAGGAAGGGTAGGGCTGAGCAAATCTTAAGAAAATGTAAAGACCAGTTCTACATGGGATGAATATTTCAGTTTGGGTGGCTCTGTTCCATCTCCATTATTTATGATTGGGTGACAAGGTAGCAGTAATCCTGCTGAACAGAATGGATGAGTAAAGTCCTATACAATGCCATGAAAATATCCAGCAAAGTGAAGTGAGAACTCAGAAATTAAAAAAAAAAAAAATCACACCCACCATTTCTATTTCTACTATCTCATCATCGCTGGTCACTGATTGCTTTTCAGGATCATGTGATGGGGCAAGCCAATGTATGATGCATTTCTGGCTGGGTTTCTTACATCAGAATCATATATTTCCGTTCTTCTATGGAGCTAAATAAGAGAAGGTTTACACTAGGGGAGAAAGTCAACCTAAGATACACAACTCCATCTATGTGAATAGTGTAGCAGGAGTCGACATACCTTAGGCTGACTTTCTTTGCCTTTCCACAGTAGCAGGTGGAGGAGAAAAAGTCTCTGGCTGAGTTCCCTTACTTCTTTAAACTGAGAGGAGTACTGGGGATGCTGTGAGCATTCAGTGTGTCCCTACTAGATGTGCTAAATCAACTCCAGAAGATGAACCTCCATAGCATCAATCTTTCTGTAAGTACAGACTTGCCCTAAGATGGCATTGAAGGGAGGATTGACTTACAGAAGAGGTTATAATGGGGAAAGATTCATAGAGGTGTAATAGGAGAAGGGGATCAAAGAGTTGGATGAAAGGTTAGGTGAGGAAACAATGATATGAGGGGTCTGGAGAATAACAATATTATTAGTAGTATACTCTACATATAGGGAGACACCACTCATTGAAAGGGACAGAGAAAAGAGCAACAGTCTAATATACTTTATACATATATACTCTAATATACTGAAATGGCAGTGTGTGGACTTTTCTGTCTATAGAAAATAATGCTTTATGCGTCATAGATTCCCATTGTAAAAATGGTGAAAGTAGCAGGGAAGGAAAGAATGGATGTGCTTGTTATCTTGGTATTAAAACAGAGGAAAAGATCAAAGGACAGCAAGGTCAAAATTGCAATGTGTTCATCACCTTCATAACTGACGGAAAAATGGGCAAATGTAGTCATGAGCCACGTATTTGAGATCTCAAGGGGAAATGTGTCAAATTATTTGCTTGATTTTATTCCAAAATGTATAGAATGAAGAGTGATAAAATGTATTCACGATAATCTAATTAAAGAAAATGCCAAGTTCATTGCCTAAATTGTTTATAATGAATAAATCCAATTTCTCTAGCCAATTTCAATGTTCTTGGTTGTTTTGTTTTATTTTTGATGAACTGAACATTTTGCTTAGGAGAATGGTTATGTATGTGTTCAACTCCCCTCTGTTGGGTGAAATCATATTTGCTTAAGTATGTGTCCCAAATGCTCTTTACCGTGATCAGTTAGTGGAGGATCCCCATTAGTTTATAGAGTAGGGGGAACTTATCTTTGGCTTAGGTGTTCTATCCCTGGTGATGCTGTGATGAAGTTTTGAATGGTCAAGCTAGACTGCTTGTGACAACTCTGAAATGCCTGTAGATCTGTAACAACATTTTACCAAAGATCCAGAACCAGTTCAAACTGGTTAGGATGTTGGGATTAGATCCATGTCCTTGAAATAAGTGTCAGACACAGAAGAGACAGAAGAACACTGCCAGTGAGGTTCTGACACTGGAGTGATCTGTGAGAGAATCTAAATCATGTAGCAGAATCAGGTATTGCCCTCTAGTTCCAAATGGTGTGACGATATTAGGCTGTGGCCACACTTGGCCAAAAGTTCAAAATGCTGCCAGCCGCAGTGCTTCGAAAGTGCTGCTTTCGAACACATGCGGCTCGGCTACCCAGGGGTCCTTTTGAAAAGGACCCCTGGCTCGCCCAGCTGCACGTGTTCAAAAGCAGCACTTTTGAAGTGCCATGGCCAGCAGCATGCTAATGAGGCACTGAATATTCATTTCAGTGGCTCATTAGTATTCTTCGATTTAGCCATTAGCATGGCCGTTTTGAAGTTTTGTCCAAGTGTGGCCACAGCCTATCATATTTACCGAAGTCACTGTTTATCTATTGTCATTTTAAAAGAAAGTTGTTTGTCTTTGTTTACGTTTAAGTAAGTTGAATGAATAGACACTGTTAGCAACTCAATTCTACCACATGCTACCACATAATTTTCCAGTTACTCTCTTTTTTTAGCATGCTGAATTTTACATCTGCATTTATGAAATAATCCAGATTGCTAAACTTTAAACAGAAATTAACTGGTCAAAAATGAAAGCTCCTGAACCAGGAATATTTCAAGCCTCCTGAGTCTACTTGGGTCTTTTCAGTTGCATGGAGTCAAACGTTGATTGCAAGCAAACTGAAGAAATTACAACATACATTCAAAACAGAAGCAAAGCCAAGAGTTATTACTTTGCTTATCATTAAATGTTATTTGGTAAATGCACCTGCTACCCACATTGCTTGGGTAATGGAACTGAACTTAATTTTCAGCCTGTCCCAGTTCATGCAACCCCTCTTTAATTTTGTTTTCTACAAATTCTATTGTCTTTTATCCTAAGTAACTCCAGAGAAGGATTTGTTCTATAGCGAGCATTGTGTAATTAAGCCAAGCTCAATATGAACTGGGCCTTTTCCCAAAGAATCAGGTGTTTACTTCTAAAGATAGGACACTGACTTGTTGGACCAAAGTTATAACATATAACACAATGGTATCTCCTGTTACAAGAGTAATGGCTTAAAACTAATGACTGGGCTGACAATGTTCCTACCCACCTGTTTGGATAACTGGGTCTACAGACTAAATGCTCAGATGTTATGATCCAGTGTAGCTCCATTAAAGTCTTTTGATTTGCACTAGCTGAGGAGCTACCTCTGCATCTTCAGAAATGTGCAAAGATTAGGTAGAGATTTCCTAAATCTGTGTCAACAAAACCCGGCACACCCGCCGACAGCATTACACCTCTTCCTATTCAGGTATAACACCTCTCCCGAGAGTGATCTGTTAACAAAACAGCCATGTAGACACGCTGGCGTCCTTTTGTCGACAGACAGGACTCTCAGTTCACCAAGCAGCCATGTTTGAAGAGCTTCTATTCAGTTGTTCTGTCAAGAGAGGGCCGGGCAGTCTGGCTGCTCCCTTGTTAACAGAGCGTATTGCTCTTTTGATCTGCTTTTATGTGTAGATGCGATCTGTCAACAGAAGTTTTGCAGGGAAAGCCCTTACGACAGTGGCGTCTGTTGACAGAGCCTTCCGGTACAGATGTGGCCAGTGTCTGCTGCCCATATTTTGCCTACATGTTCCTAGCTTTTCTTCTTCTTTGTTGAAGAAACAAAACCAGGGACATGCAGGGGAAAAACGCTACATTATTGGGACATTAATCAGAAGAATACTGTGTGTTACTATCAGTCTTACATATTTGTGACCCTATCACAGAGTTAAACTCCTAAAAAAATACCATTAGATGTTGTCTATGACAGTCCTAAGACTGGTATCCAGGGTCAGTATGAAGCTTCACTATTGAATATATGTTAAGTGTACAAATAGCTTGAAACGTATTGTTCAGTTTGGAGGACCATGCCTAGCCATTAGCTTTACCTGCATCCCACTTTAACCTGTGCTGGACAGAAACTATCTTGCATACTTGTAACATACCAAGGTTCATTACACTACACTACAGGGAAGATCAACCCTGCCCCGATCATTAGGAATAAGAGAAATCAACAGGAGCAATCACTCCTATCAACCTCTCTTAGTGGAGATGGTGCAGAAGCCCAAATTAAGGTACATTAACTCTAGCTAGGTAATTAACATAGCTGGAACTGTGTACCTTAACTCGACCTACCGCTGTAGTGTAGACCTGTCCCAAGTAAGGGTTGTCAGGCACAAGGCTGGAAAGGAACACAACAATACTTATCAAAACAAAAAGCGGTCAAGTAGCACTTTAAAGACTAGCAAAATAGTTTATTAGGTGAGCTTCGGTGGGACAGACTCACTTCTTCAGACCATGGCGGTACCAGAACAGACTCTTAGTTTGTGTTTTGTAGTTAAAGAAAGTAGCTCTGTTCATGAGCAATAAATGAGCCTTCCCCGTTCTGTTATAAAATAATTGGTATTGTTATTGTCAGCAAGCAGAGAGATAATCAATGATCATTATTTGCAACACTGAAATGCAAAAATGTTCCATTTATTGAGCAATGTTCAAAACAAATTATTTGAGTTACCATCATGTTATCGCTGTAGGACAAGTCCTTAACTCACTCACTCTCTCTCACACACACACACAACTTTATTTAAATGTAAACACTTTAAAAATGTAAAGATGATGGATCATCATTACCCTAAATATGTAGACTATGAGTATCTCACAGGGTGGACAGTACTACCAGCACAGAATGTGTGCCAAAGGTCAAGTCTCAAATGGAACGAGGGCTACAAATTTCCTTCTAAGCTAATGCATCTCAGTAGGCTAATATATATACATGGGTGAGGTGTATTAGATCTCAGTTCTCTGACATAGGATACTTTGGTATTGTACCTTAATGAGTCACAAAATCAACTTGCAATTATGGTCCTTCCATAGGCACTTGAATTCAGAGTCCTTCTGTGTTTTCTTTGGTCTAGTTTCCAGTATCATTAAGACAGATCTTGAGATGCAGTGGTCTGCCATGGGCATTTTTCCTTGAGTGGGATCAGTTTAATTACAGAGGGGTTGTTGCACAGGTTTTTCTCTCCCACGCATCTTCTGCCTTTTCCATTGACTGTAAAGGTGATGTACCAGTAAAATAAGAAGACTAGAAGAGAAATAGTGAGGGCAGAAACTGATTTCACACCCGGTTTATACTGGAGTAATGACAGATATTTCACAAGTATAAGCGAGATTACAAATCAGCCCCAACCTACAAAATGTGGATTGATGCTTGTTTGTTTAGTCTGCATTTCAAATGAATTAATTTACTGAAAACCTATTCAGAACAATTTTCAAAGCATATTGGGTTGGAGAGTCCTTCTATATAACTGTGGTATAATCTGAAGGTTGCAGGAATTGTTAGTGCTTGCGAGGAACTGCATGCAATGTGCTTTTTAGCTTCTTTTGCAACACGAGTAAGAATTCGTGAAATAAATAGAACAGAAAAATTTGGGGGGTCCCTTTAAATGCAATATCAGGTTCCAGCTGCAGAAAACAGCATCTTATTACAGAGCAAAGATTGGTGCAGTTATTTGTCTGTCACAAATACACAAATGTCACAGACACAAGCAGAAATCAATGAGAATTAGGTGCATGGGTATCTTTGAGGATTTAAGCCAGGGGCATTATACTACAGTACTGTCCAACAAATGGGTATGAGACCAAATCCTGCCTTCCTTGCTCCTGTAAAACTCCCTTTAATTTCAGAAGGAATTTTGCTTGATTTAGGACTACAGGAGTTTTCTATTTATGTTTCACTTCTCTAGAGCCTTCTCTCCCATGATCCTTTTAGATTGGACTGTAAGTTCCTTTCCTAGCTGAACCTGAGGAAGAATCTGTATTTTGGGAGAAGAATAAGGAGTGCAAATTGGTGCTGTTTAGTTTCCTCATAACCCAAGACTGGGTAGAGATATTATGACTAGAATTAGCAAGTGGCCTGTTTAAATCTCCCTGTAAGGAATATTTCCCTTGGGATTTGCTAGCAGAAAAAACACATATTTGGCCAGCCTTCTTCATAATTTTCTCTAGGTCTATGTCTACCCAACAGAGTTATTTCTAAATAACAGATGTTATTTTCAAATAACTTTGAGAACATCTACACTACACACGCTATTTCAAAATAAAATAAACTCTATCCAAAATAAATTCCAAAATAAATCAATAAACAAAATACATTTGAATTAGCAGGCATGTCATTCTGAATTTTGTAAACCTCATTGCAGCTGAAATAACACTTATTTCAAAATAGCTGTTTTGAAATAGGTGCTGCGTGTCCAGACATGGAACAGCATTACTTCGAAATAAGCCCTAATAGTGTCCAATGTCTCCATTTCAAAGTAGGTAGTGTGTTTCCAGACATACTGTTTCAAAATAGGTGCATGCTATTTCGAAATGCATTCTTGGCCATGCTTACACAGCAGTCCCCTTTCAGAGGAAGAATGCAAGTGAGGGAGATAAAAAATGCAAATGAAGCACTGATTTACAAATCGCATGCTTCATTTGCATAATCTCACACAATCACACTTCCAGAACCAAAACAGCCACATAGAAGAGTTTACTTCAAAAAAGAAAAAACTTGTTTTCAAAAGAAACCTTCCTGATTCATTTCAGGAAGAAGGGTTCTTTCAAAAGTTTTTTTTTTTTTTTTTTTTCTGAAGGAACCCCATCCACACAGCTGTTTTTGGTTTTGGAAAAGTCTCTTCCAGAAGTGCAATCATGTGAGATTATGCAAATAAAGTCTGCAATAATCTAATCATGCTAATAAATGGCCCAAAATATGCCCAAAATTCCCGGTGCTGCATTAGCATAAGGTCACATGATTTGGAGTCCAGAAGAAGCTCTTCCGGACTCCAAAACAGCGTGTAGAAGCACGGCTCCTGGGGGATCTTGTGGAAGGAAGTCCTCCTTCTGCAGGCCCCTTCTTCCTGAAAAGTTTCGGGAAGAAGGGGCCTCTGTAAGGAGGACTTCCTTCCAGCAGGTCCCCCAGAGACCGTGCTTCTACATGTTGTTTTGGAGTCCAGAAGAGCTTCTTCCGGACTCCAAATCATATGACCTTATGCTAATGAGGCACCGGGAATTGACATCCATGCCTCATTAGCATATTTTGGGCCATTTATTCCCATGCCACTTTCAGAGGAAGTGGCATATGTAGAAACGGCCCTTGTGTGTAGCTGTGTTATTTCAAAATAAGCTATTTTGGAATAGCTATTCCGGAATGGATCATTTCAAAATAATGCTGCTGTATAGACATAGCCTAGCTGTTTCTGAGTTTTGTTTTTGTCATTCTGTACTGTTCCTGTTCATAGACAACTTAGCTATGTAAACGTGTCTGTGGTTACATGCATCATCTAACACTGAGCTCCGACAGTCAAATTGCAGTAATCGGATGGCTGCTGAAAAGAGAGCAGAGATACAATGCAGCAAGATGATTCTCTCAAGCTAGGTGACCTGTGGGTACCAATGTGCTTCCAAAAAATATACAACAGAAAAAAAAAAGTGCTTGTTGTATACTGCAGGGGAATACGTTTAGTTTAAATTTTAATGTGATTTTGCTAAATAATGTTTTACTGGCAGGCACTCCCCTGGCAAAAGAAATTAAGATGGGTTATTGTGAGCTTTTTAAGTGCTCATTAGGAGGGCTGACAAATATAGACTCAGCGTGGGGGAGCTGTGAGTTCTGAGGCTCTCCTCCCACCATTCATGGGAGTATTTTCTTATGATCTGGGCACCCTTTGAAGAACAAAAACATTAATGAATTAACTGACACATTCCTCAAAGTGATGGGCAGTATAATTGACTGAGATTAAATTATTAAATCCGATTGCATTACTCTTTCCCAGATCCTCAGGTTGGTGCTGAAAGCAATACCATATATTCACTTATTCAACCCACGCCAGCCCCCTTGAAATCAAGGGTCACATTTCCATGCACTTGACTGGTGCAGAATTACATGCATAATCTGTAAGGCATTTGCCAGTTCAAGGTGCCTCATGAAATTCCAGTTCAGATTTTGACCCACTGTTTGATAGCCCCAGTGTGCAACTGTCAGACTGGACCAACCTACAGCAGAGAAGAAAAGTTGAGCCCTTCATTTTTACAAAAGCTCGGAGCCAGGTTATTTTGCCCAGCTTTTCTGTGACTTTGATACACTGGGAATCTTTCATGTTCAGTGGCCTTCAAACGAGGCAGCTGTTCCATAATTAAGGACACCTTTTATTCCTGTTTTAGAGAAAGCTTTATGTCTTTCCCCCTGTAATGAGGCCTGCAAGGAGCTAAATTAAAGACAGATTAAATAACTGCCTGATGTGTGCAGTGGCTACCAATGCTTTGTCTTTTATCAACACAATAATGTGCATTGCAGCAATTGTATAGGTGGATTGGGAGCATCTGGGGCTAATAAGGTGGTCCTTTTTCCCATTATTTAGGCATATCTGAATCAATTCAAACATTTTGCTAATATATATTTTCGACAGGTTTTAAGATCCTGTTGCCATTGATCTTATCTTTCTATTTTCTTTGTGGCACACACGTAGGAAAATACATAAATAAATTACGCTTGAATGTTGGGAAATTGGTGGGGCATAGGGCTGGAATTCAAACCTGAATTCAAATGTCCCAGCTTCATAATGCTTCATATGTGGATCCTAATTCTTCAGCCCAAGCCTCTCTCTGTGTGTTTTGGGCTAGATTCATCAGTGTATTTTGTCCTTATTCCATGGCACTGTCAAATACAGCTAGACAGAATAATGTTTTCCTATCCTGTGAAAATTTTTGAGGTTTTGAATTTTTTTTCCATCTTGAATTGGGACCAAAAGTCCAAATATTTTTTAAATGAATCACAAATTTAAAACATAGGAAAGTTTTTTGGGAGAAGGAGATGGGGAGGGGGCTCAGTTAAAACCAAGTGCTTTAATTTGGACATTTTCTAACTGAAACTTCAAATTTTGAAAAAGAGAAATCATTTTTAATTGGAAAACTGATGTTTCATTTAGACAACATTGAAATGAATCATGGTGACAATTTCAAACCATTTTTTTCTTTTTCAATTTTTTTTCAGAAAAGAAATGCATCGAAACTGAGCTATGCCCATGCAAATTTTTGGTTTTGACAAATAGGCATTTTCCCATTTGAAAAACAGTTTTGTCTGAAAATTCCCAGCCAGTTCTACAGGTGGAATGTAATCCTAGTTTGACTTTTTGGATAAATTTCCTTTGCGGCTGTTTTGTAGCACATACCACTAGGAGAAAACAGGTGAATCTCGCCCATTGTTTGGAAGTGGCCTGGCTGTGTTACTTTGGTGGGGTGACTAGTGCTAAGGGTTTAGGCTGGCCCTGTTGACTGACCCCCGAACATGATGTTCTTCTCAGATGCCATGGTTGCAGAATTCTGGGAAAACACAAGGCAGGATTAAAGAACCAAAGTGATGCCTTCAAGACAGAAAAGAACCTCTTCTTATACCAGAACCAACAAGAAAACATAAAGCCAACAAAATATCAACATAGGATTTTGAACAAGGAAACAAAATGAATCACACCGGTTTGTCTAGTATCGGAGGGGTAGCCATGTTAGTCTGGATCTGTAACAGCAACGAAGGGTCCTGTGGCACCTTACAGACTATCAGAAAAGTTTTGAGCATGAGCTTTCGTGAGCACAGACTCTGATGAAGTGAGTCTGTGCTCACGAAAGCTCATGCTCAAAACTTTTCTGATAGTCTATAAGGTGCCACAGGACCCTTCGTTGCTGTTACTGGTTTGTCTGAAGTTTTGACTCATCTATATTAATGTTCTGAAGTAGTGATCCTCAGACTTCAGTGGTTCAGAGCCAAATTACCAATCAGCATTACCCAAAAAGGTCAAAGGAGTGTGAATTCATAATTTCATTTGCTACAACACTATTCATATTTAAGCAGGAGAAATACTTAGTTTCTATATCTCTGTATATTATTCTCACAACAAGTAAGTTAATAATGTACTGCAAACTGATATTTTGTTAACTTAGACTGGTTAATACTTAAATCACA
Organism: Carettochelys insculpta; assembly: GCF_033958435.1. NCBI lineage: Eukaryota > Metazoa > Chordata > Testudines > Carettochelyidae > Carettochelys > Carettochelys insculpta. The sequence continues at coordinate 18,810,695 of NC_134151.1, forward strand.
TAGCGTTTGAATACTATATGCAAGAAAAAAGTGAAGGAGAGACATTAAAGAGCCACTTGGGGGTTCACAAGCCACAGTCTGTGTATCACTGCTCAGATAAGTATTATTTCATATGCGTTTCATTATTACATATGGGGGAAATCTGTGGTCTGAAACCCAATTCAATTAGCATTCACAGATGGGTCAGAGTAGTAATCCTGAAAAGCTTGCCTGGATCTGCCTTCACAATTATTACTGCTCCTGAACGCTCCACTCCTAATCTTATTTCTCGAGCAGTATCCACTCCCCAGTTCCCTGTCCTTCCCCTTTTGTGCCCTTTCCCATGTCCCAGAGCAGTCTGAGCTTGTTTGAGTCCCAAATGTTTAGCAGTGGCCATGGCAGACAAAATGCAACAGTACACCAGTAACGAAACTTAGAAGTGTCTAAACCCTAGAATTTGCTATATGCAGTCCAGGATTCCAGGTAAAAAGATCTCCAGTGGGTGTATTAAAAGTCTCTCATTTTTTCCAACGCTGTTCACTTTAGAATCTAGGATCTTATCCTTCTGACATACACAGCCTTCATTACTAGCCCCACACCTTAAAAAATGAGCCAGGGGAGTTAAGCACCGAAGCACTTTTGCAAATCTCACTAGGTGCCAACCTGCATCTTGAGGTGAAATTCTGGATCTGAATTGCCTAAATTCCCTAACTATATGGGTCTCATATCTTCTGGAACTTAGGCACAGAGAGGGATATGTCCTATACATTAAATGCTAATGATGAGGAAAAGGATATTTCAAACAATTATTATTTAAAAGAAAAATTATAATAGATGGGCTTTTCAAACTTGCCCAGGGAAGGAAGGTGTCCAGATCAATCCCACTGAATTATTGGAAGGAGGAAATCTTACTGGCTCCAATTCTGTTAAAAGTCTAGGCGATGAGAGAGTCACAGGACAATGCACAGGACCATGTGTACCTGGCTATTATGAACATTAATTGATCGTTTTAAAAGTTATGCTGGGTTTTTCCCACAATTTGGTTATACATTAACATAGACGCTCCCATGATTTTTCTGTTTATTGGAAATGGAGCAGAAAAAATTGAGCTTTGTTTTTTATTTTATTCAGCACCTTTGTAACTGCTGTTTATGAGCAGAGACTTATTAGCTGTGTCTACACGTGGACGCTACTTCGAAGTAGCGGCACTAACTTCGAAATAGCGCCCGTCGCGGCTGCACGCGTCGGGCGCTATTTCGAAGTTAACTTCGACGTTAGGCGGCGAGACGTCGAAGTCGCTAACCTCATGAGGGGATCGGAATAGCGCCCTACTTCGACGTTGAACGTCGAAGTAGGGCCCGTGTAGACGATCCGCGTCCCGCAACGTCGAAATTGCCGGGTCCTCCATGGCGGCCATCAGCTGGGGGGTTGAGAGATGCTCTCTCTCCAGCCCCTGCGGGGCTCTATGGTCACCGTGGGCAGCAGCCCTTAGCCCAGGGCTTCTGGCTGCTGCTGCGGCAGCTGGGGATCCATGCTGCAGGCACAGGGTCTGCAACCAGTTGTAAGCTCTGTGTATCTTGTGTTGTTTAGTGCAACTGTGTCTGGGAGGGGCCCTTTAAGGGAGCGGCTTGCTGTTGAGTCCGCCCTGTGACCCTGTCTGCAGCTGTGCCTGGCACCCTTATTTCGATGTGTGCTACTTTGGCGTGTAGACGTACCCTCGCAGCGTCTATTTCGATGTGGTGCCGCGCAACGTCGAAGTTGAACATCGACGTTGCCAGCCCTGGAGGACGTGCAGACGTTATTCATCGAAATAGCCTATTTCGATGTTGCTACATCGAAATAAGCTATTTCGATGTTGGCTTCACGTGTAGACGTAGCCATTGATTGAATGTATTGAGTTTAAATAAACCAGTCTAGTAGCATTCAGAGCGAAGTTTAGCTGATCAGACACTTTGCTGTACAATAAGGAAAGAATATCGTTTACAGTCACATATCATAGGGCTACCAATTTACTTTCCAATTTTGTGGGCACAGTCAGGTTATTACACATCAAAAACCGGTTATTTGTTCCTGCAGTTACACTTGGGTGCTAAATATGGCCATATTTAAAAATCAGGCTCTTTATCCTTTCAAAAAAGAGTTTGTTAGTGAGTTGACTAGTTTGGGGATATAACTCTGGTCCCCTGATTTCAGTGGTTCAGAGTCTGGACAACCACAAACCCCAAAAACATTGGAACTGAACCCAAAATCTTGCAGTTGGCTCCTGACACCATAATGGGCCAGATTGTGACTCTGGGCCTGAACATTCCCCAAACTTTGAGGCTTCCTAAATTCAGATCCAAGGTGGGCACCAGAGTCTGTGCCTTGCATGTGTCTTCTCTAGTACAATCCTATGGCTGCCGTATAACTGAAAATACCTGACACACACAGGTCTGATCTCTCCTGCAGCTGTTCCACATCAGAGCTTTCTCTGGATTATATTGTGTGTAATATCATTAGAGTTAGAGCTGGAAGAATAAAAAAAAAAACCTTTCAAACAAAAAATTATCACTGGTTCTACCTAACAACCGAGAAGTACCAAACACCTTGAATAGTATCCTTGACATAATAAGCTTTTGGAATCTGACTGTCAATGACTGAATCAACATATTTCTCTAGACCAGGTGTGGGGAACTTACAGCCTGCAGCTAGTCTGGATATGGCTCATGAGGCTTGGGGCTCAGTCCCTTCCCCTCCCCCTGCAGTGGGGAGCCTGAAGTGGTACTTCAACCCCATCCCTCAACCCCACAAGGCTGGAGTGTTAGCACCAGCTCCCCACTGTGTGGGGGGGAGAGCCCCAAGCCTCACAGGCTGAAGCCAGGCAAGATGGAGCCAAATGGGCCTCATGGGCTCTGCCTGATTGGAAGAGGATGCATTGTGCACACTGCAGCTCCCCCTCCCCTCAGCCAGAGGAAGGCAGTGCAGCAAAGCGCTGCTTGGAAGCCATTTGGAGAAGCAGGGGAGGGGGTGCCTGGGAGTGTAGGGGGATGCAGAGCCATGTGTGCTCCCATGGATCTGCCTATGAAAGAAGCCCCCCATCGCCCTACTGCCCAGACCCACATTCTCTTCCGCTCACCACATCCCCCTCCTACACCCTCCCTCCCACCCAGACCCCACACCCCAGACCACTCCTGCACCCTGCCGCCTGCCCAAGCCCCTTACCCCCATCCTGCTCCCTGGCAGCCTTTCATCAGCTGAATTCTGAAGCCCTCATTTTTGGTCCCACCCCAGGCCCCCAGAAGAGTTAATCTGGCCTGAACCTCAGTCCCACCTTCTCCACACACACCCCACTTCTCACTCTTATGTGGCCCCTGACCCAAAAAAGTTTCTCCACCCTGCTCTAGATAATTATGACTCCAAGCCACTAATTTATGTTGTTCTTCCTTGGAATAATCTTTGTTACCTTCATGCCTCTCTCACTAGAGAGCAAGGGCCCAGTACTAGCAGCACAATTATCTGCTTTATCAGCAAAAGATGCAGCTTTGGCACACATCAGGGCTTGCAGAGCTCCCTGCAGATTAATGGTTTGGAGAGCCAATTAAAGAAGGTAATAAGGTGTGCTGGCATTGGAGGAAATTACTGTGCAGAAGTGTTAACAGGCAGCAAGTGGCTGGGAGAGAGACGATATGGATGATGAGATGACAATAAATGTGTTTGCATGTCTGGAGAGCTCCATTTATCTACAAAGCTAAAACCTCCTATGAAGGTTAAAGTGCTCTATTGTGTAAACCTGCTTTCTTTGAAAACCCTAGGGTAACCAAGTCTATGTCCTCACGTTACTATTTTAGGGTATAAATGGAATGAAATACTGAGGGTTAAGGCTGCAATTTCCCCCAGACTAAATAAATAAATAAATAAATAAATAAATAAAAGTCATGGTTTCATCTCCCACTAAGACACTGAGCAGGAATGTTTTGCGAGGCTCAAGTGTCAGATTCCACAGGAGAAACTGCAGAGAGCGTAGGCATCGCTTTCTTGCATCTTCTATTTGATACTTAGCCCTTTCATGAAAAAAGACTCAAATCATAAGTCATAGTCACCAGATCCTCACCTAAGGTGTAAGAGGGATAACAAATTCCCAAGGTCCTTATATGTTATAGCCTTAATTTCTTTGTTGCTTCATTTTTTGCACATAGAAATTTAATTTTATACTGACCACATGATTTAAAAATGGAAAACTGTGATATTCTTTTGTTCTGAGTCACGCATATGCAGAAGTAGTTTCAACTAGCGATATGCAGAGTAGTCAGCAGTGGAAGGGAGAACAACAGGTACATGGAAAACATTGCAATAGCTTCTTTTTAGGCCTGGATACTTTTTGTATTATTTTGCTCAATGGTGGTAGATCTGGGGGGGAAAGTAGATGGCAAAGTTTGTTCATATGAAATAATTTAATTAAAAATAGCAGATATCTCCTACCAGCCAAAAGCTTGTGAAAGATAAGGCTGTTTTATATATATATATATATATATGCCCTTAACTTATCCATGAGATGTGTGTCTCTCTGTGCCTGTGTCTGCATGTATGCACATGCACACATAAGTAGGCCCAAAATCATTGTTGCAGCTCCTCACCAGCAGCACAAGATTCGTACATTAGTGAGAAAAAGCGTGTAAGTTATGAGAGGATCACTAACTGACCCTTCAGTGTCCTACAGGGAGAGGTACAGGCTGTGGAAAGTCACTTACATCTCCGTGCAAATAAGGAGAACAATTTTCTGCAGAAGAGCTTCTGTGAGGTTTGCAAATGGAGATGCACTGCTCCACAAGCAGTTTTCTCCCATTTCGTTCCCTTCTTTAGGGTTTGCCAGCTTTTCATCCTCTCCACCCAAATATGCCCTTTATTCCCAAAAATGTACAAAACCAGCTTATGTGAAAACACAATAAATAGGTGCAACTGAGATGGAAGAACCAACAGCAACCAACTATAACAACTCACCCAGCATAGATTATCTCCAAAGAGAGAACTCAGGACTTCAGCAGCAAAACACAGGTTCTACCACTCTAAGGCTACAGCTATAACAGAGGGTTTTGGTCAACAAAACCTGCAAAGTGTCCGTGCTAAAAAAGCCTTCTGTTGACATACTCTCAACAGAACTCAGCGCTTCTACTAACAGCCGTCTGCCTCTCTCCCATGAGGCAGAACACCTTTCTCGACAGATTCTATTGACAAAAAAAGCCATGAGGACATTCCGGGGGGGGCCTCCATCAATAGACTGGGCTTCCAGGTCACTGGGCAGGCCTGTCTGCTGTGATTCCGATCAGTCATTCTGTCGAGAGAGTAGCCAGGCAGTCTGGCTGCTGTCTGTCAACAGAGCAGATTGACAGAGCAATCCGCTTTCATGTGTGGCCGCAATCTGTTGGTAGATGTTTTTTTGGAAAGTCTCTTCCTATGACTACTTCTGTTGACAGATCACTCTAGTGTAGACATAACTTAAGGGAGTAATTCCATAATCTAGCAACAGTTGTTGGCATTTTTTATATATGTCCATCAGCCAGCACATTACAAAACCAATAAAGAGCTAATGTTGAAAAGCCACAGTAAGAAAAAATAGAATACAGCAAATTCTAAATAGAAGAAAATCATAAAGAATAGAGATCAGAAGGATAATAACTGTGATGCACAATATTGTACAGGCACCTGAAGGGAAACTGTCAATAGATTTGCTCAGCCTTTCATATTTATACATTTAATGCTGAAGATTACAATGTACTTTCCTCCAGGCACTTCCTTTTTTTATGGCTCAGGGTGCTCCATGAGGTGGCACAGTGTTGTCTGCACACTCAGTGCCTGTCATACTATGCGAAAAATATGCCTCAAGCCCCTGGGAACATGAATAAAAATGAGCTTCCCCTGCCTGTTTGCATTATGCAGCTGAATGTGAATTAATCCAGGAAAAGTCTGAGACTCAACTGTTTCTTTGAATACACTAACAATACTAATTAAGTTTTAGCGCAGCCATGATCTCTCACCAGTAAATTCACCACACCTTACAGCAGAGTGTTAATATTTCTCATAAGACGCACAGCATATGTTGCACGGAATTCATTTATATTTCCATGGATGTTAGTGTCACAACATATCCAGCTTTTATTCTAGTGTTCTATGGGAAAATTCTGTGTTAAAAAGAATCTTGCAGCTTGCTGTTGAATTTATCATGGTTTGAGGAATGGTGCTACTCCTGTAACTTTGGACAGAAATGCCAATATGGAATTTTTGGAAACAAAAAAGTACTTGTATTTTGCTTAGTGGAGTGTTCTCATTTCTCCAGAGGTCTGTTAGAGTAATGCCCTCTGATTATTGTGGCACATGTGTAGAGGGCATGGCTGAGCTATAGCACCTTTCTATGCTACTGCAGGCTTCTAGCTACCACAGGTGTTATTGGTCAGTTTCCTTGTAAGAATCTGGCATGCCATTCAGTGCTGGGGATGCTACTATTTAAAAGGATGAAATGTTGATGAGGGTCCTACACTAAAGCTTAGGAGTGTTGTGCAGTGTTTTAACTCCCTTTGTTTTATTTGCCTAATGCCAACAATGCAGTATGCTGGGTAAATTACAGGCAGGGCCATAGACTAAGGCCCAGATTCTAGCAATATTTAGGCACCTAACTCCAAACTTTTTTTGCTGAAAAGAAAACCCTAGTGTTCACAGTGCCATGACAGCCAAGATAAGAGGGCTTTCCCCTCAAAGTAATAACACCTACTCTGTGAATGACTTTCATCTATTCCCCACTCCCCCCATTCAAGGTCGAAAATGAAGGCATGTGAACAAAGAACAGCTATGTGAACACTCCATTTCACAATGTTGTGGCTGTGTGAACACAATTTTTTGACTTTACTTATTTCAACCTCAGGATGCAGAAAAAAGTATTGTTGAAAAAGGCATGTGGCGTAGACACAGCCTTTGAGGATCTGGAGAAAAATCCCTTCCCAGCAAGCTGAAAACCAAGGATCTTATATTGTACATTATGGAAGCACCTTCAGTTCCCATTAGCTTATTTCGAGTTGTTGAGGGCACTTAGCATTTTTGAGGAGATACTCAGAAATGGGTGTGACTGGGCCCCAAATATCACCTTCCCCAATCACAGGCAGCAGAGAAAGCTCTTTTCAATAATTTATCTTTCAAGCCCCCTCCTCTACAATTCAACACACCACAGTGTAATGCACCAGGTGTTCCACTCTGGAAACAGGGTCAGCAAAGAAACGTGGGAGAAGCAAGAAAATTTGGATATCCTGGAGTTTTCCATAATTCACATTTCAGGCAATCAGAGCACTACAACAGAGAACTGAAAATTTCTTGTTCGCTTCCCCCCACTCCCACGCAGACAAAAATAGGCCAGCTTGACAGGTAAAAGAACAACTTCCAAATGAAAGCTCTGACTAATCCCCTTTAGTTACTCTGGGTGCCAAAGGAATCTCTTTAAGGCAGCTATTCCACACAAACATACGCCCATACTACATAAATTACACTTTCAATGAACTTTTAATCCAACCTCTTCAATGCATTTATAAATTTGCTCAAGCTAATTCACAAACCTGGCAGTAGTATCTAGGGGAAGCCATTTGGAATTGCAAATTGCAACAAGGACTTCAGTGTCTCCATAATAGACTGGCAACCTTGTTGAAGTAGTGCATAATATACTCCCTCTTCTAGCAGAAAACTACCCGGGCACCATGCAAGCCCTCTTAGATAAGTAATTGCAGGGCATTGTCACTTTGGCCTTGGAGTCTGATAACAAGGAAGATAACTTCAGAAAGGGAGGACCTGGCAACATAAAATTGTGGCAGCTTATGTAAACGGTTTTCACTTTACCATAGTTGCCTGATTTTGAAGGTATAGCAACACACAAATGCTAATTACTCAGACTTTGCTTGATGAGGTATACTGTAGACATTGCATGATTATTCTAATTTAAACAGCAAATTGTTTCTGTGCGGCTTACACTAAACATCAGTGCTGCAGAATGAACCTAACTTGTTAGCTTGTTTAGAAATAAACAAAGAATCTCATCCAAATGGCATTGGAACCAATGGAAAATGCCCTTTGACTTCCCCGAGCTTTAGATCAGCTCCACAGTGGTCAACTGCTCTCAATTACCAGTGAAAATCTGGAGTCACCTTACCGAAGTAACTGGCCACATTGCGTCCTTCAAGCTGCTCCACACAGAGGGATGGTTTCCTGTGGTATAAGCAAGGTCTGTCTCACATTTTCCAGCTTCCTAAGGTGTTTTCTTCTGCAGGCAAGGATCTAATCCATTGATGTGGACAGCTGAGTGAGAGTGCAGGACTTGAAGTTAGGAACCTTGAATTCTATTCCAACGTTACCTGTTGAGTAACTTTGTGTGACTCACTTAACCACTCAGTCCCTCACTTTCCCCTGCTGTCAAATGAGTAGTAGGCCCATGTAAGCCTTTAGTTATGGAACTTGAAAACTAACAGAACTCACAAAGTTTAGGGCAGGGGTCGGCAACCAAAATAGCAAGAAGAGCCATTTTTTCCAATTCAGCAAAAATACTCAATAATCCAAGAGCCGCAATGCAAGTGAATATGGGACTATCCTTAATAAATTAAGTCAAATCATACTTTTTGTAATTTTAAGAATAACACACACAAAGGCTACGTCTACACGTGAAGCCTACATCGAAGTAGCCTATTTCGATGTGGCGACATCAAAATAGGCTATTTCGATGAATAACGTCTACACATCCTCCAGGGCTGGCAACATCGATGTTCAACATCGACGTTGCGCAGCACCACATCGAAATAGGCGCAGCGAGGGAACGTCTACATGCCACAGTAGCACACATCGAAATAAGGGTGCCAGGCACAGCTGCAAACAGGGTCACACGGCGGACTCAACAGCCAGCTACTCCCTTAAAGGGCCCCTCCCAGACACACTTGCACTAAACACCACAAGATCCACAGAGCCGACAATGAGTTGCAGACCCTGTGCATGCAGCATGAATCCCCTGCTGCAGCAGCAGCAGCCAGAAGCCCTGGGTTAAGGGCTGCTGCACACGGTGACCATAGAGCCCCGCACGGGCTGGAGAGACAGCGTCTCTCAACCCCCCAGCTGATGGCTGCCATGGAGGACCCCACAATTTCGACGTTGCGGGACGCGGATCGTCTACACGGTCCCTACTTCCACGTTGAACGTCGAAGTAGGGCGCTATTCCGATCCCCTCATGAGGTTAGCGACTTCGACGTCTCGCTGCCTAACGTCGAAGTTAACTTCGAAATAGCGCCCGACGCGTGTAGCCACGACGGGCGCTATTTCGAAGTTAGTGCCGCTACTTCGAAGTAGCATGCACGTGTAGACACAGCTAAAATGATTTATAATGTGATACATGTTTACTGCAGGATTTTCACAAACTTTTTTCATATTCTACTTCCTCATACTTTATACGTGTGTATTTTTACCACTATCTTCCTGACCTTCATTCCTGAAGCTTCTCTCTCTGCAGGATACTAGGGGGAGTTATTCACCGTTTCCAGATCACGTATCATTTGCTGTTTAGATATGAGTTGTTCATTTTGGGTCTTTTAGACCATCACTGTTTATCAAAAATAATCAAGACATTTGTTGGTTCTGTTTTGTTTTGTTTTTAAACTTAGCAATTATATGATTGGGAGCCACAAAAAATAGCTGCATGCAGCTCTGGAACCACAGGTTGCAGACCCTTGGTTTAGGGTTTTCTTATAAGACACACACTACTTCTGAAAGACTCTGGACCTGATTTTGAGCAACATGGAACCAATTCATGTTGATTCCTGATTCCAGTGTGAAACCAAGTTAAAAATAACTGGTCAGTTTCAGCTAGTTTTCCCTTGAAAGCAGAACTCACCAGGACGTGCTTGCACTACACACAAAATCCGTATCACAATAGCACTCAGCTATTTTGAAATAGAGTGTCCACACTGACTGTATGCTGAATCACATTTAAGGCCATCCAGAACCAAGGCTGGAGGCCCCCTATTTTGAAATAGCCTCTGTTCCCTGTCTATACAGCTCCTATTCTGAAATATCTGTTTCAGAATAGGTGCTATTCCTCATAGAATGAGGTTTACAGAAATTGAAATAATCCGCTATTTCAAAATTATTTTGAAAAAACAGTTTTGCTGTATAGAAGCTTGCAAAGTTATTTCAGAATAGCAGCCATTATTCTAAAATAACTTTGCTATGTAGGTACACCTGTATATATGAATCTGAGAGATACAGTATGATCATGTATATGCTCACTGGAGCCAATGACCATAGTCTGGGATAGGTCAGACATGAATCAGAGACCCAGGGCTAAAATCAGTGCACAGCAGCACATAAGACTATTCATTCCAGGGCACTTCTGGCACACTTCCACAAACGCTTGTGCAAAGCCTTGCCCAGAGTCATCCATTTAGGAGAAGTACTTGAAATAGGTCAAAAAAGGAGAACTGGATTTCTCAGAATGATTTAACGAAGAAGTCTAATGAGCCTCAGAAAAGGATATTGAAAAAAATAAGAAATCAATAGAGTAACAATGACTATTTCCTCCTTTGCACAATCACTTATGTTTGAAACAGGAGGCTACAAATATGTTTGACAGAGTAGAGTTTTATCAACTGTGTTATTCTGATGAATTTAAGGAGAAGGAGAACTTAGTGGTGGACAGCCAGCTCTGGAGCGGAGAGCAGATGAAAAGACAGTGTGTCTTATTCTTTCTGTTGGTGTGTGCAAGTACACAGATATGCACAGACTCTGCTGCTCTCTGATCTAACACCGGGAATTATTTATGTATTCCAGTCTTAACCCTGTTCCCAATTAGCTGAAATGCTGAGCTGGCATTTTGGCAGGTACTGACTTTCTTCCAATAATCACAGAAGCATAGAAATTACAGATGGAAGAGATCAGTTAGGTCCCATCTAGTCCTTCACCCATGCAGAATTGTTGGCTTTCCTGTACTCTCAAATATTTCGACAGTCCTGTTTTAAATTACCTACTTGACGGGATCCACGCTATTCCCACCAGGACACTCCTGCCATTTGGACATCTTTCTTGATACACTTCTTGAATTATTCCTTATGTAAGTACCTGGGAAAGCTGCCAATGTAGATATCATATCAGCGCAAAAAAAGGACTTGGTTGCCCTGTTTTTCCCATTGGCTATTTTTCCCACCTGTCCTCACTCAGCTACTTTTTTTCTGCAGTCTGCCCTCAGCAAAATTTTAACTGCATATTGGTAGCACTCCAGTTGAACATAGACTCCACAATGTCTGAAATGAGGCACAGTCTCTAATAACAAGAGCCCCTTGGCACACATCACAGCAGAGTAACAATTTTTACTTGAACAGAAAGCAATGGGATTCTCTATGCTCCTTGTAGTGTGCCCCAGTGCCTGGGAGACAGATACAGTCACATCTGTGGCTTCATTGTAATGCTGGTGGAACCTCTGAAAGCCTTTTAGAATTGTCATCACAGCAGAATTCCTCTGTGCCATTGATTTCATGGTATAATGATGCTATGATTGGAGGATAGAGCAATATGTGTATGTCACAGCCTCCTTCCATACACATGGACTTAGATTAAACTAATAAAGACCTTGGGACTGATTCTGCACTCCGTTACACAATTTTTGTAATGTAAGAATTCCTATGGAGTAACACCAGAGCAAAACAGGATAAACCCAATGGTAAATCAGATTCCTTTTTGCTGAAGGGGAGAGTAATTCAGTGCGGTGAAAGCAAATAATTTGAATATATATTGAGAATTTTACAAATGCCCATAAAGACAATGCACAAATGGCTTGACTCAAAATATGCAAAGACTCCTTGTGCAGAATGGGCTCACGTACATTTGGATCCATTTCCTAAATTTGGGCTATGTACAGAATAACCTAAGATATATTGAACAAACCAAACAGTCTATGTGCCAACAGATAAATAGGCACATACCAAACATCAAGAAAGAGAACACACATAAATCTGTAGGGGAACACTTTAACCTCCCTGAACATTCAGTAAAGGATTTAAAAGTAGCCATCCTTCAAACAAAACAAAACAAAACAAAAAACAAAAACGCTATTACAAGGGGAACCAGCCACATCGCAGCTCATTTGCAAATTCAAAACTATACAATTAGGCCTCAATAAGGGTCTAAATTTGTTAATGCCTTTTGTAATTCTATCAGTTCATCTGAAGAAGTGTGTTTTACTCTCCAAAGCTTATGTTGTAATGAATCCATCAGTCTCTAAGGTGCTACAGGACACCTTGTTGTTTCCTCAAATAATTACATGTCCTTACAAAACACCAGTCATGTAGCACTTTAAAGACTAACAGAATAATTTATTAGGTGATGAGCTTTCGTGAGACAGACCCACTTCATCAGATGTACCTACATTGACAGAGAGCCAAATGAGACCTATTGATGATAACGTTGTATCTTTCTTCCAAATTCCAGGTACTTTAATTGTTGAGATTCCATCAGTCCTGCATGAAAAGTGTGTCCTTATCTTCACAGATACTCAGTAGTACTCAATTAAATTTATCCTGCCAGGCATGAAATCCTCAAATGGTCACGCATTTGAAAGGCCCAGCACTCTGTGACCTTCTTTTTACGTAATTTATATGTAGGTCTTGACTAGTTTCCTTTTCTCACTTCAGTTCTGCTTCTGATGATCTGCAGATTTACAGTTTTCTATTCTTAGAAATATCCTCAAGATCAGAATAACACTTTGTACCTCACTAACCTTGTACTGCTTATTTAAAATCAGATTCCAGGCAATGCCTTTTCAAAAGGGACACTGTCAAAATTGACAATACACCAAAATGCCTTCCTGGTCCCTTAACTCAAACATTGTCCTTCTTAAATCTCAAAAGCAAGGCAAGGTCATATTGGGAAGATACTTGGCTGGCATGCTTCCTAAAGTATTAAGCTATGCTTTACAAAGCTATGCGGATGATGTGGTGGTTGGCATTCTTCTGTGTGAGTCAACGCTGAACCATTCTTCTGGCACAGTGTTAGAAGGGATGGCATTTGTTAAGGTGATACGAAACCAAGGTCTTGACTCAGTGTGATCATTAGCTGCAACTGGGTATGATGCTCTTCAGCTCCTCCCCAAACCGTTTATGTGCTGTAAACAGCTGATGCCTATCAAATCAGAGGTGGCTGCATCTTAGTGATAGATACATGGAATTTCCTATGTTTATAAACTGTCTTTATGAGACTTTGAGATAAAAGACTCTCTCTCTCTGCACACATATGCATTGAGCTAAACTCTGAGTAACCAAGTGTAAGTTATTGGGGGCAAGGAAGAGGGAGGATCTTCAGAATCCACCTTGTCCTGAGACACCTGATCATGCCAGGATAGAGATGCCTGAAACTCCCATTGCCCTCCTAGGATGACTGTGTCTCAGGATTTCAAGGACTGCCAAAACTAGAGCCAACAGCAGTGTCCAGTGGCTAGCAGAGCTAGGAGAGCATAGCAGGGAGCACACATTGCCTCTGTTTAGGTGAAAAATGTGCAACCTTTCTCAGTGGAGGAGTGTTACATGCACTAGAAATTCAGGGCTGGATCCTCCTCTAACTCACACCCATCCTAGCTCTGCCAACTTTAATGGTGTTATCCCCACTGTATAGTGGTGTAAGTGGAGGTGAAAATAAGGGGGTGAATCCCAGTGTGCTGCTCCAGCAAGAGCTGTCTGGGGTGCAAGAACCAGTGGCGGCTGGGCTGGCTGGCAGGCACACGCTGATAGAGGCAGTCGAGGGCAGCAAATGCTTGGGTGGCTCCTGCTCCTCTGTGGCTGTTCAGGCAGAGGGGGAGCAGGCCTGGCCGGAGGAGGAGAAGGAGGCACAAAGGGGTGGGAACCAGGCACACCATACAGAGTGGGAGATGGTTGGGGCAGGGGGACTTGGGTCTGTGGAGCACTCCCTTGTTTCCATCGTGACCCACCCCACCCCAGACAACCTCCCTGGAATGCTTTGGAGGACAGACGAGTGACTGGAGTTTTGAAGGAGCTGTGCTGGGTGGGAGCAGTGCCAAGCACCCACAGGGCTGCATCTCAAGTGGAGCTGCAGGCTGCAGCCTATGGAGCCCCACTGAACTGGCTGGGGGGAGGAGCTGGGTGAGAATTCCCCTCTCTATATCCTACCTGAGTCTCTGCCCTGTTGGTTTCACACTCGGTGCATTCTCCCAGTGCTAGCTGCAGCCACACAAACAACAAGCCACACCAACGGGACTCCAGGCTGCTGAGCAGGGCCCCAGACCACGGGTCTGCGAGCACTTGTCCCATCGTCACCCACCCTCAACCCCTGCTGCTGCTTAGCAAGGCTCTCTCCACTCCCAGTCTCTTCTTTTGGCACTAGGACAGTCTGACAGATCACACGCAATGAAAGACACAAAGCTCTTCCTTACATCTGGAAGACTTACTCAGTTGGTCACAGCTAAATACAAGATGGAGCGTACTTAGCTTTGACACTACGTTTCCCAGACCTGCAGAAGACCTCCTCAGAAGCTGGAAAGCTTGTTTCTCTCACCAACAAAAGTTAAGCAATGAAGTCATTGGTTCATACCCCTGCCATCGTCTCTCTGGGACAAAAATAGTTTGGTTTGTTATAAATTACACAATCAGCAAGATGAATCAAGAATGATCATGCCATCAAGTCACCCCAGTATCTAGAACTGGCAAGTCAAAGGAAGGAATAAATAAAGGAAATCAGGCAAGTCAAATGAAGGAAATCAAGAAAGCCGTAGTAAGGGTTGTAGCTAGAGTCTTATTCCAAAGCTGACTCTGATTCCCACTCCCAACCCCCAGAAGTAAAACCAAATCTTGGTGTGCTTTCAGATTTGTTCAGGGTTGAGTGTCATGGGCAGCTAGTAACTGACTTCAATATTTTGACAAAATTTAAGTTTCTTGACGTAAATAGCCTTGGTTAAGGTAAGAGACCATGAGTAAAAATGTCAGGAAATGAATCCCATAAAAAAAGTATAAAACTCTGGTTCTTGGTTAATGAGGCCAATGGGGAAATAGTGAAAATAGCCCATACAGTCCACCCATAGCATGCGCTATTGCCAGTGGCTCTGGGGAAGAAGGCAGTACTTAGGGCATCTCTTGCACTGCTGTTGGTTTCCCAGCAGCAGTGCCCACGCAGACAGCCCACAGTTCCAGCAACGATGGGCATCAGGGCAGGGACCTGTTCAATTTCCAGGTAAGGTAACCCAGCCCTGGGCCTCCCACACACATACCAGCCACTCCCAGCCCCCTGCTCTGAGTTCTTCATTTCCCCCGGACCCCACAGCCCCCTTCCCTGACTTCTGCAACCTCATATCCCGGCCTTGACTCCTGCACATCCTCCACACATTCCCATCCCCCTTTCCTGACTCCTGAACCCTCGACTCTCCATCCCCTGCCCACAACCACTCACGCTCCCCAACTCTGATTCCTACACACACCACTATACCCCGAGTCCTGCATCCCTACCCTTGCCCTGAGCCTCCCCCTACACTCTCAACCCCGCCACCTTAAGTCCTGTACCCCCCCGCACACCGCAACCCCATCCTGAGCCTCTCACACATCCCTATCCTGACTCTTACACCCACCACATCCCCAGACCCCTGCCCTGAGTCCAGCACCCCCCACATCCCTACCATCTGCCCTGAGTACCCCACACTCAACCCCACACAAATTTCTTACAGGTACTGTTTTATCCTAACCCCTCCTACCCCTGCCCTGAGTTCTCTCTCAAAAAGGGGGCTGGGGGGAGGTTGTCATAGGACAGTACCTGTAACTAGTGCCCTATTTGTAAAAAATGTACTCAGCCAGCTCTCCCCCTCCCACCTCCAGCCAATCCCATGGCAAGGGCTGCTGAGGTGCCCGTACTCAGTACAAAAGAAGGACTACCTGTAAAAATGTGTTTCTTTCACCCTGCAGTGTAAGTCAGTGAAGACCTGGGCACTCAGATTTCAGGTTGCTGTTACTTTAAGGGATGTGCAGAGAGGTGGTGTTTGGAATCCTTCAGCCTGGACAAATTCCCCTTTCGAAAACAAAACATGTCTTGGGCAGCTACTGAATTATTTGAATGGGAAAATTCTGCCTGTGAAGCAAAATCTATCCCAAGACCTCACTCCCTCGGAGTTATGATTGTTTGGCCTTCCATGCCAGGCAGCTCAGCTTGACAAAGCATTATTTTTCCCTCTTGAAGTGCAGATTCCATCCCACTGCCTCTCCGGCCCCCCTCTCCAGCCCACCAACACAGCAATATGTTTCTGCAGCCTGGCAGGCAGTGACAATCACATCCATTTGTTTGTGTGTAAAAATCACAATGGACAACAGGGCAGCCAAGCAGGACATTCAATTCCGGGGTTTTCAAACTGTTCCTGATGCGCTCGTTGTCTCTTGTCTGATATTGGCAAGGCTACATGCAATTTGTCAGCGCCAGCACCAGGAAACAAAAGGAGCAAGCCTCGCACAGACATCCACCAATGAGATGGCTCCTCCTTTCTGTCCAGATGTTTTCTTGTTTTAGCATCATTTTGAATGGGGATATTTGATCATTTGGAAACATCTGGCTTCCCCCCTCCCCCCAAGTTACCCCATACTTTTCTTTGTTTGGTGTCTGGAAAATACTGAATCCTTGCAAAACCAGCTTTGCTGTGCATGTCATTGTCCTATCCTATCTCTCCAGATAATAGGTCCTAATTCAGGGAAGCACTTAAGCACCTACTTTAAGCACTGGTGTCTTCCTGATAGAGATGGTCTCCAGATGGACCCACAGGTTATGTCTATACAAGAGGCTTTTCCCAGCAAAACTGGGCTTTTGTCAGGAAAAACCACAAAGCATCTACACACAAAATAAGCTTTGTTGGCAGTTTGTTGACAAAACCTGGCACATCTACTGGCAGCATTATACCTCTCCCCGTTGAGGTGTAATGCCTCCCTCAACAGTGTAGACACTCCAGAGCCCATTTGTCAACATTGAGCAGCCCTGTTTGCAGACCTTCCAGTCAGCTGTTCTGTCGAGAGAGGGCTGGGCAGTCTGGCTGCTCTCTGTCAACAGAGTGGATTGCTCTTTCAATCTGCTTTTATGTGTAGACACAATCTGTCGACTGAAGCGTTGCCAGGAAATCCCTTCCGACAGTGACTTCTGTCAACAGAGGCTTCTCATGTAAATGTAGCCACAATGAGTAACTATCTTTAAGACTTGAGCCCTTCCAACCTCTAACTTAAAAGTGTATATAAACTGTAACAACAAAAATTTATGTCTCACATTAATATTTCAGAACCCTATACTGTATATTCTCAGTTGTACAGGGACAGGCACTGGCAACCAACTGGCCTATTGCACAGAAATATCCTGCATACCAATGCATGTAAGAATTGGGAAGTGCTTATAAAATCTTCCTTATTCTCTGTGAAAGCAACTTCCTTGTGGATTTTGCATCTCCATATATTCTCATGATTTTACAGTTCCAAAACAACAAGCTATGTTAGGACCTTTTAAACGGCATCTGCAAGACATGCCCAAAGCAACTGCTGTTTAAAAGCCAATTATCTGTGTTTTTCTATTCTGTGCGGGGGGGGGTGGGGGAATCCATCAAATCCTCCTATATTACAAGAAAATCAACAAGGTTTCAGTCAAGCAGTGGAGCCAACAGCCACCAGGAAGCCCTGCATCCCCACTGGTCTTGTGCTCTCGGAGTCCACCTAAACCATGCCACAATCTTGTATGCCAACTTTGTCCTCTGAACAGTCAAGTGTGATGTCAAGTTTTCCCTCACTGCCTCGTGAAGAAAGAGCTAGAGCAGTCACTTTTTGGGAGAGCTCTGGGAATTTTAGGATATGGACCGTTGGGCTCAGACCCACATAATGCAGTGTAGACACTTGAGCCCCAGGGTTCAACAATTCTTCACCAGTGGTTACAAGGATGCTCATTCCATAAGTTAACAAACCCAGGGTCTGAATATTTAAATTCTGTTAGCCCTGCGCTTACATTGAAGTGTGGACATACCTGGAGAGTTTGAACATCTTACAATAGGTCACGCATAATACTACTGCCAAAGTCAAGAACAGACTCAGTATCACCTGACAGTTGTGCTGTGCTGTAAGCCTACAACATTATCCATCCCTCAGACCTTCCAACAACATGGGGTGTAACAAGTGAGGCAAAGAACAAGTATGCCAGCTGCTACAAGTAACGAACCCAGAGCTCCAGGGATATTCATGTAATTTTAAATATCACCAGGGAGAGACACTGTAGGCCCAAACTGACCACTAATTCCCTGACTACGTAAGGTTTTTATGTCTCTTTCCAATGTCCTTGCAATGTTTTTCATATTTGCTTCTTTTTTTTTTCTTCCCAAACAGCTGCTTCCACTGTTTTTCCTCTATAAATACAGTGTATAATGCCAGCCGCTAACACCCATTGATGACTTCATAATGAAAAATCCAGTCAGGGTGTGCAATGATAGAGAAAGAATTCTGATAAGAAACCCCCTTTTTTTTTCTCAGTCCTCTAAGGGATGATTATTAACATCAGAAAGAAAATAAAGGGTTTCTTTTTAGATTGACAGGAATACCCATGCTGTTGCACTGTAGCCATGTCAAGCATTGCTGAGAATTTTGCCAGTTACTGCTCATTAGCAGTAATTTCCACTTTTTTAGGCACATCTGACATGTTCTAAACTGGCCTGTGAGAGAGATCATTTCCCTGTTATTGGAAGATTGCAGATCCATTTTGATTGCCAACTGCTCATGATGACAGGTTAATTGTCATTCCAGCCTGTCGGATGAGGGAAAGAGTGCCACAATGACAGTTTGGCAGGCTGCTATTACACGCCCCAGACTATTCGTGCTCCACCATCCAGACTACTTTATGGAGACTACTTGGCGGGGAATAGAATGGATCAGATCTCTTCAGTTAGTGATTATTCATGCAAGGCCATATGCTTTTATCTTTGTGTAAAGCAAAAGGTTTTTGAGACAGGGAAGACAGCTGAGCTGTGTGTTGCCAGATTATTTCTATGTGTGGCTCAGTTAACATTGTTCATTTTGAGGAAGGAAGTCTGAAAAATTGGGGTCTTAAAATATTGTTTTAAAAAGGAGATTGTATATGCTTCAAATACAGGAAAGTATTTCCCTCTCACATATGCTTAGAGGGACTTAACCATCAGCCCGTGTACCTATGGATATCAATAGCCCACTACACTTGAAGAGAAAAGGAGAGAACAAGTTGAAAGTTAAGCTCATGATGTTCTGAGTGAAGCACTTTACTCAGACTAATTTAGGCCCCAAACCTGCAACATTTTCCCTGCCTATTTAACTCCACACATTGTGAAGTTACTCACAGTTGGAGTTGATTGAAAAACAGAATTTCCATCCTTCCTGTGGCTTTGATTCGGAATACCATGATGCACTGATTTTCTGGAAGACATGCTTTAATTAACTACAAGTTACTGGGCTTAATACAAGAGTAATAGGATGAAATTCTATGGCCTGCATTATGCAGTGGGTAAGAAGGTAAGATCCCTTCTAGTTTTAAACTTATGAACTGCTGGCATGTATTAGGGCAGTGATATGGGAGTCAGGGCTCAGATTCATCTCTGTTACCAACTCCTATATGACTTTGGACCCATTTAAGACAACTTTTTAAAACTTAGTTTCCTACAGTTAGGTGCCTCAATCTATATTCAGACACCTACTTATGGAGACTGATTTCTAAAGGTCCTGAGCACCTTCAGCTACTCATTGCCTTCTATATGAATTATAGATGTTCACCACCTCTAAAACATCAGGTCACTTATTTCCCTATCTTTGACCCGTAATGCACATATGAATTCTAGCTAATCTCCTCAAGCTGTTGTGAAGCTCTGTTAATGGATATCTGCGAAGGACGGTGAGATTTCTAGATGAAAGTTGGAGTGGAAAAATAAAGTACTGTTTGGAAAGTTGGTCGGGTTTATTTTAGTTGTGATCAGAAGGCCTGATGGCTTCCATGTGAGGCACAGTTATAGAGTTGTGTTGCAAATGTTGTTTAGTGTGCATTATTTATATTAAAATGCTTTACCCTGTAGCTCAGACCTTACAAGCAGCATTTCTGCTGTCAATTCCTTACACTCCTGCTACCAGCGTTAGCACTGGAGCTGTAAAACCTCTAGAACATAGAGTTTAGAACTGAAATGCTACCAGACATTAACTGAAGAGGGATTTAGGACTCCACTACAAGAAAAGGTGCTAAAAAAGGGCCTCAGATTAAACCCTATGGAACACTTTGGAGTACATTAAAGCAGTGTATGGCAGGGTCATCTGTGGCTATACATTGACCTCTGCTGAAGAGCTAGTCATAATGATGTCTAAGATGGTTAATACAAAAGGGTGACCTTACTGAAGACATGAATTAGGTCAATGAAAAGAGCAACAGACAAGTCAGTCAGGAGTTATGAGCTAATGGGATTTAACAAGTCTTTATTTCAGTCTGCATCCCTATCTGGGATGAATTGAAGTTTGACTACAAGTTACCTAAGATTATATCAACATGGCAATCAAGGGATAAATGGTTCAGCTTTTTGGACAAAGGAGACATTAAACTGGACTGTAACTAAGACCTCTTTCTGTCACATCTTCTTGTAACTGAGTTTGGACAAACTCTCGCACACTCTGATGCTTACTTATTACTAACCACATTCATGTGGACTAAAAAGTGACGGCTATTACACAGAAGCTACGTCTACACGTGAAGCCTACATCGAAGTAGCTTATTTCGATGTAGCGACATCGAAATAGGCTATTTCGATGAATAACGGCAACACGTCCTCCAGGGCTGGCAACGTTGATGTTCAACATCGACGTTGCACAGCACCACATCGAAATAGGCGCTGCGAGGGAACGTCTACACGCCAAAGTAGCACACATCGAAATAAGGGTGCCAGGCACAGCTGCAAACAGGATCACAGGGCGGACTCAACAGCAAGCCGCTCCCTTAAAGGGCCCCTCCCAGACACAGTTGCACTAAACAACACAAGATCCACAGAGCCGATAACTGGTTGCAGACCCTGTGCATGCAGCATGGATCCCCAGCTGCCGCAGCAGAAGCCAGAAGCCCTGGGCTAAGGGCTGCTGCACACGGTGACCATAGAGCCATGCAGGGGCTGGAGAAAGCGTGTCTTTCAACCTCTCAGCTGATGGCCACCATGGCGGACCCCGCTATTTCGATGTTGCAGGACGCGGATCATCTACAAGTGCCCTACTTCGACGTTCAACTTCGAAGTAGGGCACTATTCCCATCCCCTCATGGGGTTAGCGGCTTTGACGTCTCGCCGCCTAACGTCGATGTTAACACTGAAATAGCGCCCAACACGTGTAGCCGTGACAGGCGCTATTTCGAAGTTAGTGCCGCTACTTCGAAGTAGCGTGCACATGTAGACACGGCTAGAGAGTCCTCACAGTGTAGCATCCCACATATGGTCTCATAATTTCTGGGACAACAGGATGCACATTTCTCTAAATCTGGGATCTGAATTTGCGCTCATTGACTTCATTGGCAGTTTTACCTGAGCAAAGGCCTAGCATTTGTCCCATTCTTAGTGTCGAAAACCTAATTCAATGAGACCATTTAAAGGCACTAGAGCCAAAAGACCAGGCCTTTATTCAGAACATATAGCTTTGTGTCAAAGAATCTCAAAGTACTTTGTTATGTTAATTATTTAAGCCTCAAACTAGACCAGAGCAGGAAACAGCTTTTCTGTCCAGTGGATGTTTTCAAGAGGTTGAAACTTTTCCCCATCCTGAAGAAGGACAGAAATGCAAAATCTCAAAAATATTCACAGGCCATTGTGTTTTCCATTTTGGGTCAGTCAAAACATTTGATTTCAGTAAATTTATGATGTTTCACTCTGATTTCAATGTTTTTTGTCCCAGTCTAACTGAAATGAAAAGTCATTCTGAGCTGGAAAACCTGAATTTTTCATTTAGAAAAATTTTTCCCTCAATATTTTGTTTTCAAGTTTGGAAATTCATCAAACTGAGCTCAGATTCACAAACAGTTTGGCTGTGGCCACACTAGCCTCTCCTTTTGGAAGGGGCATGTTAATCAGGGATTTTGGCAGATGCTAATGAGGTGCTGCCACGAATATGCAGTTGACAGCTACATGCACTTCAAAAGTGCTGCATTCAAAATGCATGCTGCCCATGTAGCCAGGGGCCTTTTGAAATGACCCGGATTTTGAAAGCCCCTTCTTCCCAAATCCAAAGGGGCTTTCAAAATTGGGGGTCATTTTGAAAGGCTCCTGGCTACATGGGCAGCATGTGTATTGAAGGTGGCACTTTCGAAGCCTGTGCAGCCACCATTATGCTGATGAGGCACTGCATATTCACAGCAGCACCTCACTAACATCTGCCAAAATCCCTCATTATCATGCCCCCTCCAAAAGGAGGGGGCTAGCATAGCCACAGCCTTTTAGTTTTGAGGAACTGGTATTTTGGATGAAAACACTACCCACTGAAAAATTCCTAATCATCTCCACTCACATTACCTTTTCAAGACAGGTTATTATTTTAGTCCTTCTACTGATAGGAAAAGTGAAGCATAGAACTGAGTGAACTTGCCAAGATCATACAGTAAAGCCCTGAGTGGAAGGGATGGGAAAAGAACACGGGAGTCCATTTGTCAAAATCCCTTATCTAACCACAAGACCACATTGCTGTTCTTCACAATTCCCTTTGATCTTGAGAGGTCATTTTTAACCTGGCTCATGTTACTGTAAGTTTTCTTAAGTGCTACTGCAGACAGACAGTCTAGCCACAAGATTATCTGCAACACACATTTGATAGATATTCTTAACTACTTTGGTAGATTAGGCTATGGTACAACTCAACACTCTAAATCTCTGTGGCTACGTCTACACGTGCAGCCAACTTTCGATGTAGCAACATCGAAATACTCTATTTCGATGAATAACGTCTACACGTCCTCCAGGGCCGGCAACGTCGATGTTCAACTTCGACGTTGCTCAGCCCAACATCGAAATAGGCGCAGCGAGGGAACGTCTACACGTCAAAGTAGCACACATCGAAATAGGGATGCCAGGCACAGCTGCAGACAGGGTCACAGGGCGGACTCAACAGCAAGCCGCTCCCTTAAAGGGCCCCTCCCAGACACAGTTGCACTAAACAACACAAGATCCACAGAGCTGACAACTGGTTGCAGACCCTGTGCCTGCAGCATAGATCCCCAGCTGCCGCAGAAGCAGCCAGAAGCCCTGGGCTAAGGGCTGCTGCCCACAGTGACCATAGAGCCCCGCACGGGCTGGAGAGACAGCGTCTCTCAACCCCCCAGCTGATGGCTGCCATGGAGGACCCCACAATTTCGACGTTGCGGGACGCGGATCGTCTACACGGTCCCTACTTCGACGTTGAACGTCGAAGTAGGGCGCTATTCCTATCTCCTCATGAGGTTAGCGACTTCGACGTCTCACCGCCTAACGTCGAAGTTAACTTCGAAATAGCGCCCGACGCGTGTAGACGCGACGGGCGCTATTTCGAAGTTGGTGCCGCTACTTCGAAGTAGCGTGCACGTGTAGACGCAGCTTGTCTGTATTAATAAAACACACTGGCTACGTCTACACTAGCCCAAATCTTCGAAATGGCCCTGCAAATGGCCATTTCGAAGATAGCTAATGAGGTGCTGAAATACATATTCAATGCCTCATTAGCATGCCGCTGGCTGCGGCACTTCAAAATTGCCACAGCTCACTGCCGCGCAGCTCATCCAGACGGGGTCCTTTTTGAAAGGACTCCGCCAACTTTTCAAAAAGGAGTCCCCTCTGGATGAGCTGCATGGCAGCGAGCCGCGGCAATTTTGAAGTGCTGCGGTCAGCAGCATGCTAATGAGGCGCTGAATATGTATTTCAGCACCTCATTAGTAATGTTCGAAATGGCCATGCAATTCAAAGATTTGGGCTAGTGTAGACACGGCCACTGAAATTCATCAGTATATCAAAATATTTGTATCAGAAATGCTGCTACTTCTCTTTTACAGGCACTATAGTTTATTCATATATACTGAACTCCTGTTCTAGGAGAGCAGGATGATGACTATCACAGATTGTGTGTTCCAGGTCTTTGAAAACTATCTCTAGGGTGATTAAGACAAAAAAAGGCAAAAAGTCATGACTGAAAGCTAAAAATTTTGTGCAATTCAAGTGGTAAACTGCCTGCATGTCCCACAAAAATCTATGTCTACAGGGATATTTCAGTTATTCTCCAATGACTGGTTCAGATTATCAGCCAAACTCTTTCCACTGCCAGGCACAGCACTTTATCACTGAGTGAGGCTGTGAGTGAACAGAATATGGCTGCTTGCTTCCTGGTGGGTTATCATCTTTGCTAATAATAGAAATACTATTTTATAACAAGTAAGGTAGTTTCTTAATGATATTCTCTTGGAGTACTTTTGGAGTTTGAAAGTCCACTTACTACTTATTATAATCATCGTCTTTTAGGGAAAAGAGTGTTTTAAAGTATGTGTTGGTTGGAAGAGTATTGCATAGTTAACTATAACAAGTCTGCCTGCCTGTCTGCAATAGATCAGGGCTGTGAGATGACTCAAAATTATTTTTCTGACCAGAAGACAATCTTGGAGACTTCATAGTCATTTGGCTTTTTGAGTTTTTTAGAGTAAAGTAAATGACTCTTCCTATGAATGCTCACAGACCAGTGGCTCAGTGGAGAAGCCCCTGGTGGCCACAGTAGATTTTAACAGATAGAAATGGGCAGAAGCATGTTGGAGTTGATGGATACACAAGAGAGCTTATAGCAGGGCAGCTGTACTGATGCAGCTATGCCCCTGAAAGCTCTCAAATGTAGCTATTCTACACCTAAAGGAAAGAGTTCTAATGTCAGCTTAATTAATCCAGCCCCAATGAGTGGTAGTAGCTCTCCCACTAACATAGTGCTGTCCACACTTGTACTTAGGTCAGTGTAACTCATGTTGTTCAGGTTGATGGCTCGCTCACACTCCTGAAAGAGTAAGTTATTACCAACATAAGTGGTAGATTAGACATAGCCTTAGATAAAGGGGAACCTAGCATTTTATAAGATGAAATGTCTTGGAAAAGCCAGTAACACAATGGGAAGTCTGGAAGGAGCTTTTAGCATGTTGGAAGGGTCTCGAGCCTGCTACATATTGAAGGAAAGTCATGGGAATAAAATGAAGCTGGCCACCTGAGGGAAAAGAGAGTGAGCTTTGTAGCTGGGTCTTCATGAGAGATGTGAATATGCAGGTTCAAAATCACAGACACTATTAATGATGTATGCACGCTGAGAGGTTAAACCCATACAACACATTGTTTTGAATTAAAAGCTTAGCTCAATATGCATCCATCTCTGGATAACAATCTTTGGAGAGCTGTATCAGAGGGGTAGCTGTGTTATTCTGTATCCACAAAAACAAAGAGAAGCCCTGTGGCACCTTATACACTAGCAGAGTTTTTGGAGCATAAGCTTTCACTAGCAAAAACCAAAAAAATGTGGGTCTTTGCCTATGGAAACTTATGCTCCAAAAAATTCTGTGAGTCAATAAGGTGCGACAGGACTTCTCATTTTTTAGAGACCTGGTAAACAGGCCATTCAAAGACCTCAGCACTTTACTATTTCACTTAATGGCTACGTCTACACGTGAAGCCAACATCGAAATAGCTTATTTCGATGTAGCAACATCGAAATAGGCTATTTCGATGAATAACGTCTACACGTCCTCCAGGGCTGGCAACGTCGATGTTCAACTTCGACGTTGCGCGGCACCACATCAAAATAGGCGCTGCGAGGGTACATCTACACGCCAAAGTAGCACACATCGAAATAAGGGTGCCAGGCACAGCTGCAAACAGGGTCACAGGGCGGACTCAACAGCAAGCCGCTCCCTTAAAGGGCCCCTCCCAGACACAGTTGCACTAAACAACACAAGATACACAGAGCCGACAACTGGTTGCAGACCCTGTGCCTGCAGCATGGATCCCCAGCTGCCGCAGCAGCAGCCAGAAGCCCTGGGCTAAGGGCTGCTGCCCACGGTGACCATAGAGCCCCGCAGGGGCTGGAGAGAGAGCATCTCTCAACCCCTCAGCTGATGGCCACCATGGAGGACCCGGCAATTTCGACGTTGCGGGACGCGGATCGTCTACACGGTCCCTACTTCGACGTTGAACGTCGAAGTAGGGCGCTATTCCGATCCCCTCATGAGGTTAGCGACTTCAACGTCTCGCCGCCTAACGTCGAAGTTAACTTCGAAATAGCGCCCGACGCGTGTAGCCACGACAGGCGCTATTTCGAAGTTAGTGCCGCTACTTCGAAGTAGCGTGCACGTGTAGACACAGCTAATATGTCCACTGTGTTGTTAGGAGTTAACAATGAATCCCAAAGTGAAACAACATATCCTTTTGTGACCTACCTTTTGATAGTCATATATCCTTTATTCTCTGAAAATCTATACTTGTGCATGCCAGAGAAAACATTAGTGTGAAAGATACCAAAAATAAGTAGTACTTTGCCATCTAGTCATTATTTACTAAGTTTATTGACTCTAGTGAGGATGCTACTAAACCCACTAGCTCATGCCCATTAAGCCTACTGATAATTAACAATCCATAACCAGCTACTGTTCTTACCTGTGCTTATAGTCTTGGGAAACAATATTCCACAGCTTAGTGCTTAATGAGTTCCCTTGAGCTCTTCAAGGGATTACCCACTGTAAGCACTACACACAGCAATTTGTGAAGGATTCAGCCCCAAAGTACAAAGTCACTGTGGCTATGTCTAGATTGCCAAGAACTGGTCAGCAAAAGATACTCAAATTGTGTAAAGTATTTGCATATCTCCTGCCGACAGTTCTATTGGGAGAGGCTTTATTGACATTTCGCCTGGCCACATGGGGCCAAATGTTGCGGAAAACCCCGTCTGCCAAGACATCACTGTCTGACTTGCTCCATGAGGAAGAAAGGATGTCAGCAGAATACTCCCAGAATGGCAGACTTCTGTCAGGAGACCTCCAGGCTCCTGATAGAAGCCTATAATATAGACATTCCATTTAGTAGCTCTTAGCAGAATTTGATCATAAGAATCACAGTTAGTTAACTGTTGATTATGTGAGTGTTCTGTATTACTGTTATACTTGGTTTCTATCCACTGCCATTATATGGGTCTTCTTTATCCAGTTCATAATCCCATAAACAATCTTATAGAACCATACTAACAAGTAAACTCGGCCATGTGGCTGGCAATAATGTTAAGTAGGCTTTTTAATATTTGTAAGCATAAAAACATAAGAATGGCCATACTGGGTCAGACCAAAGGTCCACCTAGCCCAGTATCCCATCTTCTGACATCAGCTAAAGCCAGGTGTCCCACAGCAATGAAAAGAATGGGTAATCATCAAGTGATGCCTCCCCGTCACCCATTTCCAGTTGACGCTAGGGAGAAACATTCCCACCTTTTCTGGCTAATAGCCATCGATGGACCTATCCTCCATTAATTTATTTAGCTCCTTTTTGAACCCTGTTAAAGTCCTGGTCTTCACATCATCTTCTGGCAAGGAGTTCTATGGGCTGACTGTGTGCTGCGTGAAGAAACACTTCCTGCTGTTTGTTTTGAACCTGCTGCCTATTAATTTCATTTGGTGACCCCGAACAGGACCGAGTAAATAATGTGTTCCCTCATCAGACAAGTAAGAAAAGTTGTTCAGACGAAGAGGAAACTTGAAGAGGCCCCATAAGTGGTGTGGGCAGGGAAACTGCAGCTGGGGATGGACCTAGGATCATACTGAAGCAATTCCAGGGAGTGGTTGCTGGGGAAAGAAGAAGTGACACTGATCTGTAGTTTTAAAATGGAGTGACCCTCCTCCCCTTACCCGTCTGCGTTAGCTAAAGCTTCCATTATCTCAGCAGTTCACAACAGCCTGTGTAAATGGCTTGCCATCCAGATGCTAAACCCATGTTTTCATCTACCTAAAAAGGTATAATGAATATTCAATAAACCAATGGTGAATAAATTACCCCTTTGGAGGAGACTAGGAATTTATCTGTCATGCCTCATTTTTGATCCTGGCTTTACTTTCACAGTTCTAATGGCAAGTGGTGCTCCTGTTGCAGTTTAACATGATTTTCCTCGCTGTGATGCCAGCCTGCTCTATCTTCATACACAAAAGCTCTCTGGGTAACACTGGGACATTCCATCTGTGTAGCAATGATATGTTTAATCATCATTCTCTATGCTTTCAAGCATAAATATCCACAGTATCTAATTCCTGAACTAAACCCATCCATCTTTTACGGACTGCTGCCTTTCTATAAGAGGCAGGACTGAAAGTACCACAGCACGCCACAGGGCTACTCCTGTAGTCAGTAATGCATGCCATCTGCATTGTTATGAGAATGTTTGAGTCAGTAGATCACTCTCGGCCAGTCAGAACAGAAGTGGGCTCAGAGTCTCTCTCATCCTCTGTTGATTGGGGTTCTGTAGTCCTTTGTGCTGTAATTGTAGTTTAGGTCTTTAAACCAAAGGGCAAACAACCATGTCCCGATATGAAAGTGTCTTCTGTGAATTTTTAATCTATTTTCTTTCTTGGTAAATTCCAGTGCTGTTTCTCTGTATGGTTAATCTTGTGAAAGTTCAACCTTTATTTATACCCAAGCAAGTCTTAAGGCATTAGCATTCATTTGTGACAGGCAGTCAGATTTTCCACATTCATAACCATCCCCATCTACTTCACTTCCTTGTGCTGGACAGTAAAACATCATCCCTGCTGTGCTTCAGCACAGAGGACAAGAATGAGCCACTTGTGTGGCACAGCTTCCAAAGTAGATTCTCTTTGCCAATAATAGCCCACTCCTAAAACCATCATGAGTTTCTATTTACCGTAATCTTTGGGCTCCCTGCTGATCTCCATCACATCACTGGAGCACCACTGGAGACAATGCACTGGTGAAATTGAGAGCAAGATTATACCTTCTGTTCTGAATGTGGATTGAGGAGGAAATACTGGCTTCATTCTGATCTCTGTTACAATTATGTTAATCTAGAGTAATTCTATTGATTTCAAAATTGTTTCTGCAGCATAACTGGGGAGGCTGAGCTAAACAGAATTCGAGGGTGACATTTTCAGGATTCATTTCACAATACATGGTGTAAATAAAACATAATTCAAGGTAACATGGAAGAATACTAGTTTGTTCATTGCATGACAAAATTATTTATGGAGATTGGGTTACTTCCTCCAAAAGTAATCAATCATCTTTGTGGGAATCTATATTCTCGGTTTCTTATTCATCTAGAAAATGGGTAGTGGGACTTCCTGTTCTCCAGTACATATGGAGGAAGTTGTGGTCTGGTCCTTGCACAGGTCACCAGGAGAAAAGATGTAATGGGGAAGATGAGAAACACGGCCAGTATGCAGCCAATACGGTATGCTAATCCTGGACCATATTAAAGTGTATATTGGTTTTTGTTGTGTAGGAATTGGAGACGCCAGGGACTTAATGTGTATGGATCTGACCCTGCCTATGAAGGTGGCCATCCCAGGTCTGAGTTGAGACACAGGCTATATCTACACTAGGCAAATTAAGTCAACTGCAGATACACAGTTCTAGCTATGGCAACTGCATCCTTACTAGGCCATCCTTACTGAAGAAGGTTGATGGGAGAGTTTCTCTCATTGACCTCCCTTACTCCTCTCACCTTATGAGGCATACAGGAGTTGACTGTGACCCCTGAAAGGTCGATTTCACATGTCCCTACCAGACACATGAAATCAAACCCCAGAAGATTGACCCTGAGCAAGTTGATCTTCTGGGCTAGTGTAGACATACCCACAGACTGATAAGGCAATGCAGAGGAACCTTGTTCTTCTGCCACCAATGCTGTGCTTTCAAAGAAAACCTCTTTCTCCAAGGCTGTGAATCAGAGCCCGCCGCCATAATGAACATTTCTTTTTAAAAAAATCTCTCGCTTTGCTGAGCCAAGAAAATCCTTATGAAACAAACCGGCTACCAACTCTTTGCAGAGTTGAAAAGAAGGAAGAGGGAGGAGTATGTAGCTCTGCAAGCCATTAGGCATGCTGAGCTCACACACAGCAATTTGATTGTGCCAAAAATCCCCTTTGCAAGGGTCTGGACAGAGGTCACATGTTTGGAAAAAAATGAACTATTGTCTTTATGTTTCGTAAGCACATGAACCATTGCCATGCCGCTGACCCAATGACAAATAACAGTGTGTCTTATTTCTCCCAGGGCTTCCAAAGTGAATGAAGACAGGACCTTAAGGAATGTCAGGCCGTAGGTGCTGAAACAACTTGCACTTAACAGAACCAACAAAGATGGCAGTCCCCATTTGAAAGGAGTTAAACGCATAGACTCTCACTAAGAAGAAACAATGTCAAAAAAGGGACGTAGCAAGGGCGAAAAGCCCGAGGCCCTGATTGTTGCCCTGCAGGCAGCCAATGAAGAGCTCAGGACCAAGCTAACAGACATTCAAATCGAGCTGCATCAAGAGAAGTCAAAGGTGAGTGAGGAATCGATATTAAATGACAGTATCTACAATGAAGAAAAAAGGTCTGGAAAAACTGTATAGCAGAAAATCAAAGGAAGGCACACTTTTTTCCCCAGAAGACAGGGCCTGATTCTTCATTTTTTATATCACCTTTATCTCCTGAAGTAACTCCACTGATTTCAGTGGACTTACTCTCGATTTATGCAGGGGTAAGTTAAAGGAATCTCAGGACTTTGACAAAGAAATTTGTTGAGCTCAAGATCCTGGCTGTATTCCAATTAGATTTATCCTGCCACCCTTATATTCAGTGTTAGTTCTGTGACTTCATTTGTAATGTCTAATTACAGGGTAGTGTCGCTGTGCATTCTCCAAGGATTGCTTTCAGCCTCTCCAGGGAAGGCTGCACTTCAGTGAGTGAAGTACTCATAAATACATAGTGGCTAAGTCTTCACTAGGCAGTTTTGTTGACAAAACCCAGAGTACCCACACTAAAAATACCCAAAGAGTACAGTACTTATTAAAAGAGGAAAAAACAAGTCAGATCAGACAGGGGGATGTGAGCCTTTGTCAGTCTAATGGGGAGACATTAACACCCAGAGCAGAAAAGCTGCTGTTGTAAGCTGCAAGCCACTCCCAGTTTCTGTTTAGTCCATGGTTAATGGAGTCAAATTTGCAAATAAATTGCAGCTCAGAGGCTTCTCCCTCCACTTCATTTTTGAAATTTTTTTGTTTCAGGACTGTCACCCTTAAATCTGCAACTGAGACTCCCTGGACTCCCTCTTTTGACAAGTACTGTTGATACTGGCCCATTTCCACCTTGCTGAATAGATCTTGTCAGCTCTGGCCCTCCCTTTTACTGGGACCCCACTCTTTAAATACCCCTCTGAAACAACCCCCCCCCCCACTCATGCATCTGATGAAGCGGGTCTTTGCCCACGAAAGCTTATGCTCCAAAATATCTGTTAGTCTATAAGGTGCCACAAGACTTCTTGTTGTACTAAAAATACTGTCTACAGAACTTAGCATTCTTGTCAACAGCCTTCTGCCTCTCCCAGCAGAATCTGTCAACGCTTCCAGTTGGCGGTTCTGTTGAGAGAGCAGCCGGGCAGGCCAGCTTCTCTTTGTCAACAGAGAGGATCACCAGAGCGATCCACTTTCGTGTGTGGCTGCAATCTGTCAACAGAAGATTTGTTGGAAAACATCTGTCAACAGATTGCTGTTGTGTAGACGTAGCCAGTGTGTGTGTGTCTCTGCTGTGCCTCTAAGGTGATGCACATGGTCTTGTAAGCACAGCAACATGAGATCCTGGTGGAAGCCAGGGAGAAGCCCTAGCGGCACAGTTGTTTGTCCCCCCGCCTCCCTCAGCTGGGGAAGCCCAGAGATCGAGTGGGGAGCTGGCAGACCAGCTCTGCTGCCTAGCCCCTGAGAACCCCACAATTTTGAATTGCACTGAACTGGCATTAAAGCAAGTCAAACGCAAGTTAAAATAGTGCATATCAGGAGTTTACTGTATGAGATTTTTCGGACTCGTCATGCCACGCCCACTGTTGTACACATCTGAAAGGGACTGGAGTGAGGGTGAAGGATCTCACCCACAGCATAAACTTCTAGCTGCCACTGCATATTGTTCTGCAGAGAGGGTACAGCTCATCTTCCCACCTCCTTTTGGCTGTGCCTACAGAAGTAGAAGGTTTCAGGTTACCAAACATCATCATGCTTTTAGGTTGCTTTGTTACGAAATGTGTTTTCCACTGCCTTGCTTCCTGCTTTCTTACAGGTGGTTCTAGTCAGGAGCACATGAAATTACACCTCTAGGCTGGCATCTCCAGTGCATTTCCAGGTGCAATTCAGAGGGTTACTTTTGTCCTATGAAGCCTGGTACCAAGAGACCTGAGTGTTCCTTGGATGATAGTGAAAGAGTGGCTGGCTTTAGTTTTAACCAGGTGTTCTTTACAATGAGCAAACAACACACAAGTCCCACAATATAGTTGCTGTTGATTTCTTATCACCCACTCCTGAGGTTATAGCCAGAGCCGCCCATCTGCCCCTCCGCCAGCTGATTGTAACTGAAGCCTGTGACAGAAATTCTTTGACTCCTTCACAAATAAGCATGGCCTCAGGCAAAGGAACTGCTGGGTGCCTTGTATTTTCCGAAACCGAACAAGAGAAAGTGCTTTAGTTTCCATCATGCTTTTGATCATGAAAGGCTTTCTTATCCATCTATCAAAGCTAATGGTAATCTCAGGGCCCATCAGCCAGTGGAGCGGAAATCAGTTTCTTTACTTGTAGCAGAAAGAAAAGGAAAGAGTGAACAGACAGTTATGGGTTATCTGAAGTACTGATCATCTCTGGGGGTGTTTCTCTCCTTACCCACCAGTCCAGAGATTTATAGCCATTAAACTGCAACCCATTTTAATAAAGGACAGAATTTGCAAGCAGCAAGGAAACGGACACAGTCCTTTGAATTCACCCTACATTCCAGGCTGACCTCAGAACCTGGACAGGCACAAGGGTTTTTCAAGACATGGGACTGATGCCAAGAGATTAGCTTCTCTTCATAGGAATCATTGGCTGGCTGCCAGGAATTTGAAGGAGTAGCTAACTTCTCTCATACTTTTCACTTCATTTCCTCACTGACCCTCTCTGTCTTGATTTCCACTGCAACCATCGGCTAATAGTACAGTACCTCCATGGTGGTATGCAGTCGGCTGTCAGGGAGATCTGTGAGCATTCAGCTGCCTTGCAAAACAGAGCGCTCACTTTAATATGCCGACATACAGAGCTGAGTGTCTGATTTTAAACACCTAAGTTTGATAGCTTTGACAGGTGATGTTGAAGAGCTTGGGACCCTCAGAACAAAACTGAGTATGTGCCAATAATGTGATACAGCTGTGACAAAAGTTAATACCCTCCTGGAGCATATTAATGGGAGAATTGTATGTAAGGGACAGGCAGTCATTATCCCGCTCTGCTCAGCACTGGTGAGGCCTCAGTGGGTGTACTGCGTTCAGTTCTGAGGATGCTTTACGAAAAACACAGAGACTCCAGAAGAGAGCAACAAAAATGATAAAAGGGGCTGGAAGCCATGTTTAGCCTGGAGAAAAGAAGACTGAGGGTGGACATGGTAACAGCCTTCACATGACTGTGATCATTTGATCTCCATACCCATGAAAGTAGAACAAATAGTAATGGGCTTAATCTGCAGCAAGACAGATTTAGGTTACATACTGTATTAAGCAGAGCGGAAAGTAAGCAGGTGAGCCCTGGTGTGCAGCACTGGCAAGAGCTGGCTGAGCTGCAGCAAAAGCCAGCAGGGAGCTATTTAAGGAGCTGGCAAGGATGGGGCTGAAATAGAGCAGTACCTATAAGAAATTTTAAGTCACTTTCACTTTCTCACTATAAGGGTAGTTACACTCTGGAATAAGTATCCATGGAAAGTGGGGGAATCTGTCACAAAGTGCAAAGAACAGGTTGCTCATCTGTCAGGGATGGTCTAGGTTTAGTTAGTCCTGCCTCAGTGCAGAAGGGTGGGTTTAAGGACACTTTGAGTTCCCTTCCAGCCCTACATTTCTATCATTCTGTAAGTTACTTGTTGGATGCTTTTTACAAGCCCTAAGAAACACATTGCTCTTTTTGAGGATCTGATTAATATTTGTCAAGGTGACTTTGAAGAACTGAAACTGCAGTAAAACTACACTTTTAGGACTCTTTTTCCCCCTGGAGATATATTTTCATTGAGACTGTATCTGAGACTACTTGGGGACAGAACAGAAGAGAAACCACCTCAGTGCATCCTATATATGGCATTCTCTGGCTTTAGCAAATCCCATCCTTCAAATCAATTATAACTGTAAGCAGGCACCTTCAGCATGTCCTGGAGGGCTTCCAGTGATGCAGTATTTTATTATATTATTTGTTTATTTTACCTTTCCTCTTTAAAAGGGTTAATCAGTCGGATTTTTTATGGTATTTTTAAAGGAACTGGCCAGAGAAGTTTTTATCATTTTATCATTTTCTTTTCTCTTCTCACTGTAGATAATAAGCCAGACACGTTCAATCTCTTTCTTCATCGCGTGTTCACATGAGTTTGAGTCCTAGAGTTGCTAACAAGCTCTAAATTATGCACACAGGTTTGTTGGATAAGGTTAATGGAGATTGTTGGTTTGCTCTGTTATTGCAGGGTGGGTCATTGCATGGGCAAGAGGCTTCAGTCATTTGTTCTAATAATCAGCAGAGAAGCACTTGTGTTGAGAAAGAATATGTGGGGACAAATGCTGAAGTCCTTCACTGTGGAAAAACTCCGAACGAAACCAATGAGATTTTTTCCAGAGTAAAGATGGGATAAAAGCTGAGTAAGAGCTTTACAATTTGTCATGCTGAAGGTGCAGCAGTATATGGGTGTCTCTCAGGTGGGCTTCCCTTCCTGAAGTACATGGATACTTCAGCTGGGCACGTTTTATAATTTTCTTAACATTAATTTTCTTTTCTCACTTTGTAGGTCAGCAAACTCGAAAGAGAAAAGATTCAAGAAACTAAGCGGATCAGAGAATTGGAGCAACGCAAGCAGACGGTGCAAATCACTGAACTTAAAGCCAAACTCCATGAGGAGAAAATGAAAGAGCTGCAGGCAGTGAGGGAGAACCTAATCAAACAACATGAGCAGGAAATTACTCGGACGGTTAAAGTTAGAGACAGTGAAATCCAGCGCCTCAAGTCAGCACTTTATGCTTTGCGGGATGGGAGCAGTGACAAAGTAAGGACAGCGCTGACCATTGAGGCTCGCGAAGAGGCCAGGAAACAGTTTGACTCTGAGCGCCTTAAACTTCTGCAGGAAATTACTGAACTGAAATCTGCCAAAAAGCAGGTGGACGAGGCTCTTAACAACATGATCCAGGCTGATAAGATCAAGGCGGGTGATCTTCGGAGTGAGCATCAGTCCCATCAGGAAGCCATCTCTAAGATCAAATGGGAGAGTGAAAGGGATATTCGCAGACTGGTTAGTAATCTCCCCATGCACCAAACAACTGGGGTGACTTCTTACAACCTTCAATTTGCCTCTAGTCTTGATCGGTTTCCTACCAGTCAACCTAGGCACTGCAAATTAGTTGCAAACAGATTAAAATAAAAATTCTCCCAATTACCACAGCTCTCTTGGAATTAGGTGAGATGAAGTTGTCAGGAACAGCTGATGTGAGCTGCTCACAGGACTACTGGCACCCAGGATGAAACATGCTAATGGTATATTCTGTAATGAATTGTTAGTTTGTACACACACACACACACACACACACAACCACTGCAGCCCTTCTTCATACACACACACACACACACCACCACCGCCACAGCTGGAGGTGGATGGATTCTGAGCTTCTCCTTGCTGTGGCTCTATACTACTAGCAGGAATGGTCTTTTAACTCTAATAGAAGGGGCCTGTGCTTTGCAAGCAGGAGGCTCTGACTGGAATCACTGAGTATTTTTTATAAAAATCTTGCCAACTACAGAATTCTTCAGTGGTTGCAGTGCTACACCTGCCCATCCAAAGTGCACCACAGCAGCCATGAGAGCACCCAGATCCTCCTTCCTCAAAAATGCAGGTCCCTACCACTTGTTGTGAACGGAAAATTTCTGTGTGCAGCATAAGGCACAAAACATGCAGATTTATAGCTTTATCAGCCTGGTGTATGTATCATTTCTGCACCCCGAACTGGGCGTAGGTCTTCCTGTTACCCTGTTTGCTCTATGCTTGTCCCTGTGTATTTCTTTTTTACACAACCTACTCAGGGGAAAGTTGAGTTCTCCTCCCAGCTCACAGTGCAGCAGAAGTAGCTCCATCGCAGACAACACTGTAGTGATGTGGTTCTCTGTGCTGATTTTGTCTTCCTTGCAATCTGACACAAAATTAAATAACCTGCAGGTGCCGGGTGTTGTAGCTAGAAGTGAACCAAACAAAAGCCACAGCATTGTACATGCCTGAATTCCAAACCTAGCTCTCTAAGGCCGTTTCTACACAGACCACTTTCTTCAAAAGTGGCATGGTAATACACAGCCCAAAATATGCTAATGAGGCATGGATGCAAATTCCCCGTGCCTCATGAGCATACAGTCACATGATTTGGAGTCCAGAAGACCATTCTTCAGGACTCCAAAATGCCGTGTAGAAGCATGGCCCCTGGGGGGGGCGGGTCTTCCGGAAGGAAGTCCTTCTTCCAGAGGCCCCTTCATCCCAAAAATTTTCTGAAAGAATGGGCCTCTGGAAGAAGGACTTCCTTCTGGAAGCTCCCCCAGGGATGCACTTCTACATGGCATTTTGGAGTTTGGAAGAACGGTCTGCCTGCACAGAGTTCTGTAACTGACTGTTGACCAGGTATTCACAAAGGGAAAAAGCTGTCCTTGACCAGGTATTCACAAAGGGAAAAAGCTTTGTGTGCTTTCCTTCTTCTACCGCCATTGCCTCAGGCAACAAGGCTAAGGCCAGACACAGCGGTCCTCAGGCCTAAGGCCCGGTACCTCATAGTGGACTGAACAAAACCACTGGATTACAACATCCCAGGACTTGGGGGGTGTTGGAAATCTAGATCCAGATTTTGTTGTTGGGGGCATCTATAATTATTAATTCACATGCAAAATAAAATCAAATTTATCTTCAGGAGCCAGCAGCTTGCTGTGGGAAAGTCTCCACAGGCACTTTGAAATTTTGGGGAGTAAAGGCACTTTGAAGTAATGCAGGCACTTCAAAGTGCCCGCAGCTACATGGCATGCCAGCACTTTCAAGTCTGATGCTTTGAAGTTGCCAAGGGGGAGAATTAGCCTAATGAAGTGCTGCATGTTCATTGCAGCACTTTATTAGTAATCTCCCATCAGCCTGATTGCCATGCACCCTTTGAATTTTGGGGCAAGTGTAGACATAGCCCCACTGACAGGTACTTCATTATTTGAGAGAGAGTCCTAACTTTTGCACCAAGGAGCTTACATCCCAAACCCTTACCTATATACAGTATAGCAAATTTATTATCGGCCATATATTTATTATTATTACAAATTAAATGTAATCTAAAAGGAAACTGGAATTCTAGTTAAGCTAATAATATACCTGCAATGACCCAAGCATGTAGCAGATCCATTAATGTCAGTATAAGAGAAAGTTTAGATATTATATTATTTGTTCCTGCATGCTGTGGTTATGTCTCTGTCTGCAGTTGCTATCTACCTGCTTTTCTAACACAAATGATAGTACCGAAAGATGTTAAACAGTGGAGGGGAGATATGTTCTCTGCTTTAGTCTTAATGGTGTCATCAACAGTCATAGAAACGATGAGAAAGGTCACATTCAGTGCTGGTGTAAGTGGCTACAACTCCACCGGTTTCCAAGGAGTTATGCCCACTTGCAACAGCTACGAATTTGATCTGGAAAGTTGAAATGACAATTGGGCCCATAAATGCAAAGAAAACAGTGATCTGAACACTAAAAGTCATTATCTTGTTATTTTAAAATCAGTTGGCTAGATTGGTGTAGATCACAGTATTGCCATTTTCCAGGGTTCAAACAAAATGAGAAATCAGACCCTTGAAATTATCAGACTAGTTTCATAACCATGAGTTTCAAAATAATGAATGCTGGGGTCTTTCGGGTTTGCCTTTTGCCTCTTTTTTTTTTTTGTGAACATTTATGGTATTCTTGTGTCATATTTTCAAGCGTTT
This sequence comes from Carettochelys insculpta, assembly GCF_033958435.1. Classification (NCBI taxonomy): domain Eukaryota; kingdom Metazoa; phylum Chordata; order Testudines; family Carettochelyidae; genus Carettochelys; species Carettochelys insculpta. The sequence continues at coordinate 18,848,911 of NC_134151.1, forward strand.
TTCTACAATCCTGAAGGGTAGGCTCTTCCTTTTGTTCCTAATTGGACATTCAAACTTTCACACAATGCCTCGCCTCCGGTACTTGGGCTTTAAGTTAAATCAGTGAAGCTGTGTCACTTTACACCAGCTGAGGATCTGTTCTCTGCGTAGTAACCTTGCAGTAAAGTGGCCTCATCCTCTGCTCCCTATTGGCAATGTGCAAAATGGGTATACAGACCATATATGCAGCAGGTATAAACCAACAGAGTTTCATAGCTGGTATCAAGCCTGAGCATATTGATTTTGGCTGTTCTACCCTTACTTTGAATTGGTCCTGGTGCAACATCATCAGCTGTGGTCACTCTGACTGGCACTTCATTCCTTCATAGACGGAGCATGATGGATTTTGACAGTGATAAACTAAACTCGGTCTGATTTTCAGAGAAGGTGCATCTCTCATGTATATCAGCAAGCGGCAAAGACCTGGGCACCATATTTTGTGTATAGATATATTTCTGAATCATTGTATTTATGGCCTGTGCTCATCATAGACTGACGCATCTGATGCAATAACTATTTGATTTTTATGATGTTGAGCAAATTTGTAATCCATGAGTTTGGTGTAGTATTTAACAGCAGATCCAGCGGTGAATAACAGTCAGCTGATCTCTCCTTAGTCCTGCAGTGCTGACATTCTGTTGGGCTTGGACAGTAACACTGTGCTTTTATTTCTCAATTCAGATGGATGAAATCAAGGCTAAAGACAGAATCATCTTTTCCTTGGAGAAAGAACTGGAAACCCAGACAGGCTATGTACAGAAGCTCCAGCTTCAGAAGGAGGCTCTGGATGAACAGCTCTTCTTAGTGAAGGAGGCAGAGTGTAACATGAGCAGCCCCAAACGAGAGATCCCAGGAAGAGCAGGAGATGGGTCAGAGCACTGCAGTAGCCCAGTAAGAAGGTTCAAACATAATCCAAAATACAGAAAATAGTCTTTTTTGGGGTTGCAAAATTATTTGCCTTCTTCCTTCATCATTTTCATGTCGCTAATATGCTTAAGGCTTGCTCTGTGAAGTGTCCTCCAGTGGCAATTCTAATTACAGGAAAGAGTTCTTGGTGCAGGAAATGTCTTCTGAACTAAACTATTCAGGATCTATTTCTTTAGTTATGCTTTATGCAAAGTGGGTATAAGATGATAAAGGAAGTTAAGAATTACAGAGTTTCCTTGTTTTCCAGCCTGAGCTTCTCTTTGAAAATAACCTTATTTCACCTGTGTATCTGCTAATATAATACATGCCTTCATGTGCCAGCAATGCCCCACTGCAATATACATTGGCCATACAGGACAGTGTCTGCATAAAAGAATAAATGGACACAAATCAGACATCAGGAATGGTAATATACAAAAACCTGTAGGAGAACACTTCAATCTACCTAGACTCTCAGTAACAGATATAAAAGTAGTCATCCTACAACAACAAGCCTTCAAAAATAGACTCCAAAGAGAAACTGCACAGTTGCAATTCATTTGCAAATTTGACACCATCAGCCAAGGACTGAACAGAGACTGGGAGCAGCTGGCCAATTACAAAAGCAGTTTCTCGGCTCTTGATGTTCACACGTCCATATTAGCTACTGATAATGGGCTACAACTTCCCTGACTGTATTGACATGATTTCTCCTCTCTTGATGTTCACAACTTCACATTAACTGCAGATAATGGGCCACATCCTCCATAACTGAACAGACCTTGACAATTCTGACCCTGCTCTTAACTGGTACTCCCTTCTTTTCATAAGCCCATGTATTTAAACCCTCCTCTGGAACCCCCCACTCATGCATCTGATGAAGTGGGTCTTTGGTTATGCTCCAAAGTATTTGTTAGTATATAACGTGCCACGGGACTTCTTGTTGTTTTTGAACATACAGACTAACTCGGCTATCTCTCTGATACCTCTTAACTAGAGTTGCTCAGAAAAGGAAGAAGCAGGAGGGCTGTTTCTGAAGAAAATTTCTACAAAACTGAAACATTTTCATTTTTGTTAAAATTTTGATCAGAATTTTAATTTTTAAGCAAAAATTGTGAACAGATTTTTTTTTATTCCAACAGCTTGAAAAATTACAAGTTTTCTCTACAGATTTCCTGAAGCTAAAAAATTTCCCTCCCTAAACAACATGGGAAAGTAGACACTTTTGGGGAAAAAAACAAAAATCTAATTTTCCATCAGCAAAGTTCCAGTGGAAAAATTTTGCACAGTTCTTTTCCTCAGTCCATAAATCCCTTCTACAAATCTTCCTCCTCAGATATATCTGCCAAAGAACATCTTGCAGATGCCCTCAAGGCTGTTCGGACACATCCATGTTTCTTCCTAGCAGATATTTATGATTCCCATTGCTTTGAGCAGTTAATGCTTCTTGGGTAACCAATAAACCAATAAACTAAGCTTGCAGTCATCAACATCAGTGCCAAGTGAATGCAAACTGCTACCAACATAAGGTGTATGGGACAGTGTAGAATAAAATCAGTGTTGTTTAAACTTTGGCCCAATACCCCAGAACACGTGACAGACATTGAAAACAATATTAACTTTGCAAATGGGTTTCTTTTAATTACCAAATGATGCGTTAATCTTTATTGTGAGCCCTCTAGTCAACTTGTTTTGTTGTCCAACGGACAGCTTTAGAGGAACTAGAAACTAAGCTGTGTTTCCTTCCATTTACAGGATTTACGCAGAAATCAGAAGAGGATGGCAGAGCTGAATGCCACTATCCGGAAGCTGGAGGACAGGAACACGCTGCTTGTGGATGAACGAAACGAACTGGTGTGTGCTCTCATCTGTGTCAGACTGGGAAGGTGTGGAGCTGTAAGAAAAGGAAAGAAGAGGAACCTCTAATGATGTCAGAGGCAGAAAAAATTTATGCTATGACCAGCAACTGCCTCTGGGGCCCTGGGGCATGTGGGGGTTGGCAATGTCATTGTGGTTGTCACGTAGGCTCTGCTGCTTCAAGACCTAAGCCAAAGCCCATTGAAGTCAATGACAATCTTTCCATTGACATCAAGAGCCCTCAGCCATTAGCCCACCACATTCATTCCTGCCTAGAATTTGCTGTCTCTTACATTCTAATTTAACATACTGCCATATGGTGTGGCTGATGTGGTTAGGTCCTGTGAAGGTGTCACTTGTATACATCTATGGTCAGAGTTGGTGACGGGGTTTGTTGTGAGAATACGTTCCCAGATTAGTAGCAGCAACGAAGGGTCCTGTGGCACCTTATAGACTAACAGAAAAGTTTAGAGCATGAGCTTTTGTGAGTTAACTCACTTCTTCAGATGCAGAAGTGAGTTAACTCACAAAAGCTCATGCTCTAAACTTTTCTGTTAGTCTATAAGGTGCCACAGGACCCTTTGTTGCTGCTACAGATCCAGACTAACACGGCTACCCCTCTGATACGTTCCCAGATTAGTGATTCTGTGGTATGGTTTGTGGCTGCTGATGAGTATTTTCTTGAGATTGGGCAGCTGTCTGTAGGAGAGGCCTGGCTTGTCACCCAGGGCCTTTGAGAGTGAAGGATCATTTTCCAACATAGGATGTAGTTTGTCAATGATGCATTGAAGGGATTTAAGATGGGGACTATAGGTGATGGCAAGTGGTGTACTGTTATCTACCTTGCTGGGTCTATCCTGAAAGTAGGTGACTTCTTGGTATTTGTCTGGCTCTGTCAATCTTTTTCTTTACTTCCCCGGGTGAGTAATTACATTTTAAGAATTCTTCATTAAGATATTGTAGGGTTTTTTTGTTTCTGTTGGTAGGATTGGAGAGGTTGTATCTTAAGGCTTGGCTGTAGAAATGGATCATGTCATGTGGGTTAGATGGAAGCTGGAGGCATGTAGGTAAGACAAGCCATCAGTGGGTTTCTGGTATAGAGGGGTATTAAGGTGGACTTTGTTGATTTGTACAGTAGTGTCCAGGAAATGGATCTCTTGCATGGGATGGTCCAGGCTGATATTGATAGTGTGGTGAAAATTGATGAAATCCCTGTTGAATTCTTCAGAGGTCTCCTTATGTTGGTTCCATAAGATAACAATGCAGGATCTGAAGAAACATTCTAGATCAGCCATAAAAAATGTTGGCATATTGTGGGGCCATGTGTGTACCCAAAGCAAGTGCCACTGACTTGAAGATATAAATTGCGCCCAAATTGGAAATAGTTGTATGTGAGGACAAACTCACATAGCTCGGTCACCAGTGTGCCATGGAATCATCAGGAATGGTGTTCCTGATAGCTTGCAATTCATCCTCAAGTGCAATATTAGTGTAGAGAGCAGCTACATCCATAGTGGAAAGGATGGTGTTTTCAGAAAGATCACAGTCATTCTGTAGTTTCCTCAGGAAGTCAGTGTTGTCTCAAACATAGCTAGGAGTGTTGGTAGCATAGGGTTTGAGAAGAGAGTCAAGAGACCACAATAATCCTGCTGTAGAAGTGTAGAAGTGAGAGGATAGGATGTCCGGGGTTGCCAGGTTTATGGATCTTGCTTAGCAGACAGAATACTCCTAGTTTTAGCTCTGTGGGCATGTCTGCATAGATTTGGTCCCAAGCTGAGGGAAGTAGTTTCTGGAATGGGTGGTGTAGTTTCTTTTGGTATTCCTTGATGGATCAGAAGAAAGAGGCCTATAGAATGTGGTGTTCGTGAGTTGCCTGGCAGACTCCATGATGACTACAGCACTTCCTTTGCCAGCCTCTTTCGTTATAATGTTAGAGTTAGTTTTGAGGCTGTGGATAGCATAAGGTTCTGCACAGCTGAGGTTATGTGTCACATGGTCTATGTCTACTAGCAGATAGGAATAAGGGGATTTCAAAGTTCCTGGGGTCCTTTCGAAAAGGACCCCCATCTGGATGAGCTGCATGGCAGCAAGCTGCGGCAATTTCAAAGTGCCGCGGTTGCCCACATGCTAATGAGGCACCAAATATGTATTTCAGTGCTTCATTAGTAATCTTTGAAATAGCCATTTGCATGGCCATTTCAAAGTTTTGGGCTAGTGTGGACACGGACAAGGTGTATACTACCTACTATTTACAACTGAGAAAAGAATTATGTACAGTCAAGATAACAATAACTAACTGCTAGAGCACTTGCTAGGATAAGCACAGGGAAGTTTCAGCTAACCATCACTGGCAAGAAAAAGGAAATGAGGAGGGGGTGACTTGGCAGGGTCCTGTATCAGGTGCCCCAAAGGTGCCATCCCAGGGGGCATCCAGGCCAACCCCATGGCTACCTGCAAGGGGAAAAAATTTCCAACTGCTGTGCATGCATGTGCATACACACTAAATTGGAATGCATATGAACAATCATGTGAAGAACAACAGTGGAATATTAGAACATGCCACTTTCTACAAATGATTTATTGCTGCTAGCATTGATCTGATTAAAATAAATCTACTGTTTTATACAGAAGGTATATGTTCTGTTGTCCCTCAAGAGCCAAAGATATGGAAGCAATTTTTACTATCAGCATGACTTTGCCCATAAAAGAACCTGTCCAACTCTGTCTTTGGGTAAAGAAGTCAGTAAGGCCCAGTAGCAGGTTCTGTTCCTAGCTCTGCCTCTGGTCTTCTGGTTGACCTTGGACAATTCATTTTGGGTGCATCTACACTTGCATTCCTCTTTCAAAAGTGGTATGCAAATGAGGGAAATAAAAATGTAAATGAAGCGTGTATTTGCATATTTGATGCCTCATTTGCATATTCTTATTTCAAAAGAGCTTCTTCAAAAGAAGAAAACCAGTGTAGACGCTGCTCTTTCAAAAGTAAACCCCATATTCGAAAGAATCCTTCCTCCCTTTATTTAATGGGAAGAAGGATTCTTTCAAAGATGGGGTTTACTTTCGAAAGAGCAGCATCTACACTGGTTCTCTTCTTTCAAAAGAAGATCTTTCAAAATAAGAATATGAAAATGAGGTTCCAAATATACAAATATGCACTTAATTTGCATTTTCAATTTCCCTCATTTGCATACCTCTTTCGAAAGAGGAATGCAAGTGTAGGCGCACCCTTTGTGTCTGTACCTCAGCTTCCCGATCTGTAAAAGAGACATATACATATTGGCCTCCATTGTACACTGTTTTGAGATGTATGGACGAAACATACTATATGAGAGTCAGTTCCATTTCATATTTTTCATCAGAGCTTTGTTGGGATAGTGGTTGCTTGGGAAGGAAAGAGAAAACAAAAGCCCAGATTGGGGGAAGGAAAATCCATTTTTAACTTGTAATTGTTGTTCATTATTACAGTTGAAACGTGTCCGAGAAGCTGAAAAACAATGCAAACCTCTCCTTGAAAGGAACAAGTGCCTCACCAAGAGAAATGATGAACTGATGCAGTCTTTGCAGCGCATGGAGGAGAAACTCAAAGCAATCACTAAAGAAAATGTAGAAATGGTTGGTTCTGAACACCAAGCAAAGATCTGTGTGTGTGTGTGTCTGTGTGCATAGCGACAGGCTTTGATGTGGTCTTTCATAAATTAGATTTATAGGCCTTAATCATGCAAAAAAGCAGAGTCAGTAGGCAATATCTTACTCTGAAATTTTGTTTCCATCCAAGCCTGGCTGTAAACACTTTATAGATGAGAAAATATTATGCAGTACATTTTCAGCCAGCTTCATATTGGCCTTTGCCTCTCCATCTTTATGTGCACACCTGTGGCAGATAAAAAAGCATAATCTGCCTTGCAGCACACACAGAACCCTCACATCAGGCATTTGGGCAGCATGGCTGCATGCATCACTTGTGGGCATTACTACTTGCACGTGGAAAAGTGGTTGTACAAATGTCAAGTCTGGCAATGTTAATTGCACCACAAAGGGGATGTCTGGAGCTGTAAATTTCACCCCAAAGATTTATTCTACCACATGTGGCTGCTACACCTTTTTACATGTGGAAAAGCTTTCTTTTTTATAAATCCAACCAAAATAGAACTGTTACTATTCTCAAACAGGTTATATCAGACTTCTCCAACACTCACTTGGGGTTGCTTTGGTATTAATAAAATGGATAACCAATATCTTTGGCTTCAGTATGGAATAATGCAGCTGGGAACTGAGAAGTCTTGCCCCCCATGGGCAATGGGTCTCATAGGCAGGGGAGGCCAATGCCTTCCCCAACAGCCTTACCTGGCCCTGCCCACACACCACCAAAATGCCCCAGAGCCCTTCCACCATCCTGTGGTTGTGGTGCCAGAGGCTGGTGCAGGTAGGCTAGAGACTGTCCCCCTCTTCTCCCAGCACTGGGGCCACTCAGGAGTCCCCTCTGGCCCACCTGTTCTTTGTTGCACTGGAGCCGGGGACTGTGGCAGGCTGCAGCCATGCTGCCTGTGGGAGATGTAGGGCTGGGGGAAGCTGGGGAGCACTATGCTCTGGCAGGGAGGGGGTAAGGGCCAACAGCCACACTGAGGGAAGGGCTAGCACTGGGCAGGAGTTTGGAGGGCTGGGCTCTAATAGGCATGGAAGGAGTTGGGTGGGGACCTTGCCTCCCCAGCCAATGGGGTCACCTACAGCTCATGCTTTCCCCCATAGTGTTGTTAATGTATCTCACCCGTGATTTGTGATTTCCATTACACACGGCTTGAGCAGGCTGGTTGCTTTTCCACATAGTCTTATCCTAATCACTAGTGGAGCAGGACCTATCTGATTCACTGTAATTTCTTAGGCAAGTTAGTACTTGACATCCATTTTAGCAGAGGTTCAAGTTTCAGGATTAATCTACCCAGAGACCATGTCTACTCTAGGCCAAAAAGTCGATCTAAGATACACTATCCCAGCTACAACAATGGAGTAGCTGGAATCAAAGTATCCTAGATCGATTTTTCTGGCTGTCTACACAACAGGAGGTCCATGGGATAAATTCTCACATTGACCTCCCTTACCCCTCATGACAGTGAGGAGTACCGAGGCTAACTGTAGAGTCTTGATGGTTCAATTTAGCATATCCTCACTAGGCACACTAAATTGAACCCTGGAAGATCAACCCTGAAGGAGTCAATCTTCCAGTAAGCACAGAAATACCCTCAGGCTGTAACCAATCCATGTCCTACAAACAGGCAAAATTAGTGTTGACACCACAGACATTACAATACTTCTACAACTTGACAGACTTCTATCAGTTTCACTCAGAGAATTCTCCCTCATGCTTTCTGTGCACAAGTCACTACAGTGCAACTTAATTCCCTAATATTCCCTGTTTTTTTACAGTTGAGAGAATAAAAAGTAGTAATATGACAATTTTGTAGCTGATGCAGATTTGAAAGAATATGAAAACTTTGCCTGATTTTATACCAAAGGGTGTGGGGGTGGAGTATAAAGTATTGACTCTCATATTATCTTCCTTTCTATATATCTATATTTGTCTTCTAAACACAGAGAGAAAAAATGACATCGCACCCTCCACTGAAGAAATTAAAGTCTCTCAATGACCTAGATCAAGCTAATGAAGAGCAAGAAACTGAGTTTTTAAAGCTTCAAGTTATAGAACAACAGAACATAATTGATGAGTTAACAAGGGTATGTCTAGCCAATCATGAATTAAAAGCAATTATGTTTAACTGACAGCTTCATAACAGAAAGGATTTGAGTGGTAAAGATTTAATAATAATATGTATTATTATCTCTAGGATCTGAATTTCAAAATCCAGTCTCACAGGTACAATTTTCTGAGTACAATTATGTGTGTGCACAGGTTGTGTCATTTTGTAGATAGGTGTAATCCAGTAATTAGATGTCTAAATGATAATTAGTTGTAGGAAAAAAATTAGCTGCAAGAAAGAAGAATGGTGTCTTACTCAAAATCAGGTCCCCAGTGTGTTTCACAAAACAATATCCTAAATATTTACATAATCAGTAATATAATTCCAGGATACAATAAAATAGAAAACAGAAGCCTAAAATATATGCAGTAGCTCTAGAATGTCTTTTACAATTATGTATATGCAATCTACTGCGGTATGCAGATGCTGTATAGGTAAAAGAAAAAATAAGTTTGCAGATGAGAAACGAAGGGTACTCAAGCAGAAAGAGAGAGGATTGTTTCAGATTTTGGAGGCCAAAATAGGAGTAGGTTTTGTACTCTGATATGGAAGACTGATTTCAACTTGGGTCTGGTCTACACTAGGAGATTAGTTCAAACTTAGGTGATTTAGGTCAATTTTCTAAGCAATCAGTCCATATTACAGGATCCGTTCCATCAACTTTAAGGGCTCCTAAAATCAACTTTGGTAAGCCTGCTTTTCACAAGGACTAAGCCAAAAGTGACTTTGTATGTTTGACTTTAGAGTAGTACAGACAGAGCATCATGAAATTCAATGTTCTTGGCTTCCTGGAGGTGTTCAAGAGTACCCAAATGTGACCACTCTGGCCACACTTTCAGCTGTGCTCCTGTCCAGTTGTGCAGGAAATAGCCCAGGAAAGTTTAAATTTAATTTCCTGTTTGGCCAGCAGGGCAAGCAGAGCAGGCAGCACACCTGGCCATGAATTCCCAGGGTCACATTAAAACAGCCTGTAGCTGAACTGCTCCTTCTTTTGGTCCAGGCTGCTTGGTCATGAGCCAAGAGAGCAAGGGGTAACCTAGAGCTCCCAGGATCACTATTGGCATCTCCACATTTCAAATGGTGATTTTCTGGTCCAGAAAGAAAGTTCCATTCTGCAGCTTTCTGAACAGACCAGAGTCCCTAAAGATGCTCACATCATGCACCTTTCTCAACCATTCCACGTTGATGTCAGTAAAATGGTATTTGTGATCTACGAATGCCTACAACACCTCGGAGAACTACCCCTTGCTATTTATGTACTCTGAGGCCAGGTGGTCTGATTCCAAGATAGGCATGTGTGCTCCATATGTCATTCCTCCACAGTTAGGGAACTCCATCATGGCAAAACTGTCCACTATCTCCTGCGCATTTACCAGAGTCACTGTTCTTTGTAGCAGAAGTGACTGATTGCCTTAGCTACCTGGATCACAGCAGCCCCCGCTGTAGATTTGCCCACTCTGAACTGATTGCCCACCGACTGGTAGCTGTCTGGCATTGCAAGCTTCCACAGCGCTATTGCCACTTGCTTCTGAACTGTCAGGACAGGTCTCGTTCTGGTATTGCTGTGCATCAGAGTGAGGGAAAGCAATTTGCAAAGTTCCGTGAAAGCGTTCTTACACATGCAAAAGTTTTGTAACCATTGCTGATCATCCCGTACTTGCACAACAGTGCAGTCCCACCACTCTGATCTTGTTTCACAGAACCAGAACTGGCTCTTCACTGCGTGCAAAGCATGAAGTGCAGCCAGCATCTCCCCCTTCCTCCTCTCAAGTATCTCACATTTGTGCATGTTTTTGTATCCTCCTCATAGTCTCCATCACTCTAGTGGCTGCTTAGCCCCTGCACATACTGTAGCACAAACGCATGAGACGTTCATAGTACTTGCCAAAACAGTTTGAAATAGGACATGTTCCACGCTGGCCTTGCAATGGCATCTGCACAGATACCCAGTGAAAAAAGGGCATGAAAATCCTTTTTGTCATTGCTTTCCAAAGGAAACAAGAGGAGATAAGTGCACTGTGAAAGGCTGATACCACACACACAGAAGCACCCGCAACACTTTGTCTCATTGGACACTGGAACCTTAGCCCACAATGCTAGGAGGAAGTTGGAACTGTGGGATAAATACCAGCAGTGCATTGCTACAACGTTGCAGCTGCCCTCCCTGATGGGGACACACTCTATTGACTTCATGTGCCACTGTGGACAGGCACCCTAGACTTTACAAAAATTGGTTCCTAAAACAAAAGTCGACCTTAACAAATTTGACCTAATCTCCTAGTGTAGACATACCCTAAGAGAACAGGGACTCCTCCCCAGTTCTACACTTGCTGAAAGGGTGAATTCTTCTATGCACTGTACACCCTGTCAGTAATAATGTATGTCTGAATCTTGGGTACATCGGCGAGCTTAAGTGCTGCTGCTAGAATCCCCGTAAGGAGCCTCTGATGTGACACAGAAGCACACGTTGTCAGACAGCCATTCACTAGTAATTTCCAGGACATTTGCAAGATGATATGGGCAAAATCAAATTCCAGAGAAATCTGTTGAATCTTCTAAGACTTAGCTCTACTTGTGAAACCAATAAGAAGTCAACAGTAACACAGTCCAATGACTCTGAGATACACAGATATCAACAACATAACTGCAGCAGACAAGGCAAATAATATACTTCAAATCCCATGGCCTCATCCCACACCTGATAAGGACCAGGCTCTGTACAAACTGTTCAACAGAATTGACAGCAATGCTACCTGAGTAAATAGCTGGAGCTTCTTTTCAGATATCATAACATGTTCTCACCCTTTTGAACTTAAATATCCGTGTTCCACACAAAGAGCTGGATCCTCAGCTTCTGTAAATGAGACTAACTATTTCAATCAACGAAATCTATGAAATATTGGATCAAATAATTTCTTAATTGTACTTTCCAGGACAGGGAAAAGCTCATTCGTCGCAGGAAGCATAAAAGAAGTTCAAAGCCAATTAAGGTAAGTGGAAAACTAGGTTGTCTTATTGTGGGCTTTTTGAGAAAGCAGTCTGTAAAAATCTGATGAAACAGATGATGTTGGGTTGCAATAAGCTCCGTCAGTGGTAGAGTTTATGTACTTTCATGTACATCTGTGTCAATCTGGAAGAGCAATTCATGACTTGTGGTTCCTTTAAAGTGTCTACCAGTGTTTATGGAACTGGTGAACACTGTCCCAGGACAAACCTATGCTTTTTGCCTCCCAAAGCGATTCAGAAACCATATATTCTTCCTGTTTTAGAGACATGTAGTGGATACAGTTTTTGGATATGATGATGACTCCATGGACTCAGAAACCTCATCCATGGCCTCATTCAGAACAGACAGAACACCAGCAACCCCAGATGATGACCTGGATGAGGTAAGAATTGGCTCACCTTCTATAAGTGGAGCAAGATTTTGAAAAGAAATTTTGTTCCCAAAACAAGCAGCCACATCCTTAAAATATGTTGGCTGTGCAGTGGGTGCTGAGCTCTTCTGTCAATATGGCCTCAGTTTTGGATGTGGAAATCTTACAAATCTGGCCCTGAGCTCTTTGGAAATCTAGATCCTAGAGCTTGCAATAAGTATCACTAAATTGCTTATTATCCATTCAGTTAAATACAGATTTTATTTCTTTTGAATTGCTTTGGTGAAAGACACGGGTAGTGGATACTAGTCTGCCCAATCAGTTCATCAATTGCATCCACCAGACAGAAAAGTGAGCCCTGAATCGGTCCTTCAGGTGTAGATCCACTAGTCTTGCTTTCCTCACTTCACCTTGAACATCCATGTCTCAATCCTCCCCATCAGTTTTTCTGAGCCCACAATTATCTCCAGGCCCTGAAAGTTCCTTAATGGAGATCCCAGCACTGTATTACCATTAATGATTCATCACACACCCACTCATGCACTGACACCATGAGCCTCAAGAAGGACAGAACACAAGAGCTTTCACTATTGAAGGCAGAGAACTCACCACCGAAGCCAAAGGAGAGCTCTTTTACCTGTTTGGCAGTGGAAGACTGAGAAACCCCACCAAAGGAAAGCATGCTCCCATATGCCACAAAATGAACCATGTAGTCATTCCAGAAGGCACACACAATGTGGCAGATCTTAGTACTTCTTGGAAAAGGTACTCGGGTAGAAAAATGAAATGGCATCCTATTTACCTTAGACCATTTTTCCAGTAAGGCCAGATAATTTTGAACTATAATCCCATTCTCCAAAGCACTCGCATCCACTCTTGATATCATCTGCCACTGTACTCTCCACACCATTATCTAAATAACTGAATATTTAAGAGGACTGGTCCCAAAATTAGCCCCTGAAGAACCCCGTTTGTTATGCCCTTCCATATGACCGTGAACTATTAATAACTACTCTCTGGGAATGGTTATCAAACATTTAAGCACCCACCTTATAGAAGTCCTAGTTTATTAATGAGAAGGTCATGCTTAGTAAGTTTAGTTAAGTTCCTACTTTATCTACGAGGCTTGTTATCCTATCAAAAATATGATTGTACAGAACATCATGTTCAAACACTTGTTGGCTGTTACCTATCACCTTATATCTTTTAGATGTTTACTGGTGGATTCCTTAATTATTTGCTCCATTATGTTTCCTGGTACAGAAATTAAGCTGACTGGTTTGTAGTTTCCTGGGTTGTCCCTATTTCCCTTTTTACAATATTCACACTTTTCCAGTCTTGTGGAATTTCCCAGCCACCCCTCATCCCATGAGTTTTCAAAGATAATAGCTCATGGCTCATATCACTTGAATCAGCTCCCTGAATATTCAAGGATGCATTTCATGAACTTGTCTAAATAATCTTAACTTGTTCTTTTGCTATTTTAGCTTCTGAACATACATCATTTTCACTGGCATTCACTATGTTAGGCATACCATCAACTTCAACCTTCTTGCTGAAAACAAACAAAGAAGTCATTAAGCACCTCTGCCACGTCCACATTTTCTGTTATTATTTACTCTGTCCTTAGTCTTCCTCTTGCTTCTAATATATTTGCTGAATGTTTTCTTGTTACTCTTTAGATTTGTAGCTAATTTGAACTTGTTTTGTGCCTTAGCCTTTCTAATTTTGTCTCTTCATACTTTTGTTATTTGTTTGTACTCATGCTTTGTAGTGTGACCTAGTTTCCACTTTTGGTAGGACTCCCTTTTGATTTTTAGATTGTTCAAAATCTCCTGGTTAAACCAGGGTGGTCTCTTCCCATATTTCCTATTTTTTCTACAAACTGGAATAGTTTACTCTTGTGTCCTTAATAATATCTCTTTGAAAAAATATCAACTGTCTTCAATTGTTTTACTTCTTAGATTTGCTTCCCAGAGGACCTCACTTACTAACTCCCTGAGTTTGCTGAAGTTTGTCTTCTTGAAAGCCATTGTCTATTTGGTTGTTCTCCCTCCTAGCACTCCTTAGAATCATGAATTCTATCACTTCATGATCACTTTCACTCAAGTTGACTTCGGTTTTTAAATTCTCAACCAGTTCCTCCCTATGTAATTAAAATCAAATCTAAAACAACTTACCCTCAGCAGCTCTCTCCAGCTTCTGAAATAAAAAAATGTCTCCAATACATTCTAAAAACTTGTTGAATAATCTATGACCTGCTGTGTTATTCTCCCAACAGATGTCTGGATAGTTGAAGTCCCCTATCACCAGCAAGTCCCATGCTTTAATATTTTGCTAGTTGTTCAAAAAAAAAAAAAGCCTCATCTTCTGCCTGGTTAGGTGGTTTGTAATAGTCCCATACCATGACATAGAATCATAGAGCACTAGAACTGGAAGGGACCTTGAGAGGTCAGAGTCCAGTCCCTGATCTCACGGCAGGACCAAGCACCCTCTAGACCATCCCCGATAGATGTCTGTCTAACCTGCTCTTAAATATCTCCAGTGATTTCAGCCCTATTTTTACCTCTTTTTATCCTTACCCAGAGATGCTAAACAAGTCTGTCTCCTATGCCGATCTCAACCTCAGCCCAAGTGTTTTTAATATATAAACCAACACTTTCACACTTTTTTCCCTGCCTGTCCTTGCTAAGCAAGCTGTACCCTTTCATACCAATATTCCAGTCATATATTATCGCAGCAAATCTCAGTGATGCCAACTATATCACAGTTGTGTCTGTTTACTAGCATTTCAAATGCTTCCTGCTTATTTCCCTTACTTTATGCACTAGTCTACAAAAACCTAAGAAATTTATTTGATTTTGCCACCCCCACCCCGTGTTCTCCCACATACACCCGTCCCTCCAGTTTCTGGTCTTCCAGGTCTCCATTGTTTATGACCTACCTGTGGGCTTTGGTCATCTGCCCTTCCTGAACCTAGTTTAAAACCTTCCTCACTAGGTTAGCTAGTCTGTATCCAAATACTACCTACTAGGAAGGAGAAGAGAATGACAGGCCTAGAGACAGAATGTATTCTCACTTGTAGCTGTTTCAATCTGGAACAAATTCATAGAAGTCAATGAGCCATATTTACTACCCAAATCCCTCTGGTAAGTTCCCAGGAAGTGAAAGTCAATTTGGGACAGAAGCATACCAATATCATTTGCATAAACCTCCTGCTCTGTCAGGATGTACAAGCCAGAAAGTGGAAGGGCCTAGCTGGGAAGGAGTCAGGGCCAGAATACTGAGCAGAGGTACTGATTCAGTGTTTCCCAGCCCCAGTCTGATTCTAACATTATGTTCATCAATACAAGGCAATGGAAGCATGAATCTCTGCTAGGATTTAGCTGCATGGAATAGCAAAGTGTATCTTCCTGTGCCTCAGCAGGAGAGTCAACCCTTCTTAGGGCATGTCTATACTTACTAGAAGATCAACACGCTAGTGGTCAATCTTCTGGGGTTCCATTTAGCACACCTAGTGGGACCACGCTAAATCAAACCATCAGGGCACTGCCATCAACCCCAGTTCTTCTCACAGTCGTGAAGAGCATAGGATGGACGTTGCTGGGAGAGTTTTCCCTGTCAATCTCCTGCTGTGGGGATGGTGGCAAAAATTATTTAAAATGTCGACTCCAGCTACACAATTCTTGAAGCTGAAGTTGTGTGTCTTAAATTGATTTCCCCCCCTTGTGTCAACCTGGCTTAGTGATGTGGAGATTCTCTCAACTGACACCAAAAACATGATGTGTCCCTGAGAAACATGGTAGAAATCTATAAAGCCTTGTGATCTAAGCAGCGCTGGTCTTTTTTCCTGACATCTTGCTAAAACTGATGTAAAAATAATTCCACAGCCGGAGTATCCATAATCTGAAATAGAACACTGCCAGCACCTGTTTCTTTTAGCGTAAAAATCTGCAAATATTTTCTACACTCCACATCTTTACCTCCCCTGCAGCACACTTTTTACAAATCTATTTTGATTCAAGCGCTTTGATTAACTGTACATGGTAAAGCTGGAAACCTAGCTTGGCCAGAAAGAGCCATATTTTAGGCACTTTACTCTTTTGCAATGCCTCTGGGTCTGCTGCTTATACAGCATGTTCTTTGTGTTTGTACAGAGTTTAGCAGCAGAAGAATCAGAGCTGCGATTTCGACAGCTAACAAAGGAATACCAGGCCCTGCAGAGGGCCTATGCATTACTGCAGGAGCAGACTGGAGGCATCATAGATGCTGAAAGAGAAGCCAAGGTCAGTCATTGTCTGGTGAGGTGTGCGGGGGGGTGGGGGTGGGGAATATGTTCAGCTACAACTAGAAGCCAGTGTATACAAACCTCCCAAAGGGAAGATCAACGTGTCATCTAAGATACAGAGTTGAGAATCCATGTAGTTGATAAATGACAGTTTCACTCATATTGCACAGCTTATTTAAAGGTGCAACATTATTAAAGAGAGTATATCCCGGGACCATCCTTTGTTTCTAGCTGCTGAATCTGGAAACCTTGCATTTATGCAGACCTGTTAAAGTGGGTGATTCTGTACATTGATACAGACAATTCCCTAGGTTGTGCATCAGGCTGCAGGTTTTTGCAGGCACAAAAGGCACCTATAGTAGGGTATATAGGGTGACCAGCCATTCCATTTTTCCTGGGATGGTCTCTTTTAAACTGTCTCACAGGCATCCTGATTTTTAAGAAAATGGGCAAATTGTACCATATTTTGCAGGGCTCCTGTTCTTTGGTGACTTGGTGTCTTGGGGATGTAGCCCCCATTGTCACAGAGCTCCTCCACTGGGCAGCTACCCTGTTCCCTGGTGCCCAGCTCCTGATGCCGGGGAGCTTCTCCGTGGGGCAGCTGCCCCACTCCGTAGCACCCCAAACTGCTACTGCTGGCGAGCTCTGCCATGGAGCGGCTGTCTCATTCCCCGCATCCCATACCTAGGGAAGGCAACTCCTGCTGCCAGAAAGCCCCTCCATGAGGCAAATGCCTTGTTCCCCAGCATCCCCACCTTAGGGAGGCAGCTCCTGCTAGGTGGAAGCTCCTCCATGGGGTGGCTACCACGCTCTGCCCCCTCCTGAAGGAGCTGCAAAGCCCCTATTCTCAGTGCCCCCCTGCCAAAAGTTGTGGAGCCCCCATCCTCTGCTCCCTGCTCCTTAGTAGGCTGTGGAGCCACCCCCACCTCCGACTCCAGTGCTTCACCACAGGGCAGCAGCTCCCATCACCGAGAAGCCCTGACATGGGACAGCAGCCCCCCAGAGGCCAGTGTCCCATATTTGCCATAGGGCAATGTGCTCACCCTAACCTACAGGTTTGTGTGGGTTCAAACATTTCATGTTCTTTTCAACATGTATTTGAAATCCAGAACAAGCAGATGTAGTTATTCTACTCAAAGATACTAATTATGCAGTTTACATTAAATCTTCCAAGGCTAAAAAGATTTCCCATCTGCAGTGTGGGGATAAATTCTTTCTCCCACCCTTTTCCTGCCTTACTATTCAGAACATAAACTCTTCAGAGCCTGGATTGCCTCTTGCTGTGCTTTTGTACATTATCTAACACAACAGAGCCATGGTACTTTTGTACTACAATACACCAAAATGATAAGATTTGGGGCCTGATTCTCAAGTGTCTATGTCCCAGCATCATGATTTATGACAGTGCAAATCAACATAGGCATAAAATGTAATGAAGTCAGACCTGTAGCATTTTACATTCACTTTCCAGGAGGCCAGACTGCTATGCTCTGTTTCGAATGTACTGAAAATCCCAAAAATGTATTTAATATTTAATGGTGTAACTGACTTCAACAGGCACAGGAGCAGCTCCAAGCAGAAGTCCAGAGGTATAAAGCAAAAATCGAAGATCTGGAAACAACTTTGGCAGAGAAAGGACAGGTAGATGCTTCGCAGTTTGTTGTTATGGACCACAGCTAAACTGTGTTTCTGTTCACATATGGATGAATTGAGGCCATCAGAGGTCCTGGGTACAGTATCTTGTTTGCTTCATGAGTTTTGCAGGAGCACAACAAGCGGTTATTACTTCAGTGTAGCCAGTGCTTTTTTTGTACGAAAAGAGAAGCCAGTACTCAGTTGGCTCCCTGCTCTTGCCCCCCGCCCCCCAGCAAATCCCAGGGCCACCAAGGGGCCAGTATTCAGTACTGGCAAGTACCCAAACATAAAAAAGCACTGAATGTAGCTATGCTGCCAGGGCTGGATTTAGCATTTTTAGTGCAGGGATCAGGATTAGATTACAGTTGTCCTTCAAGACAGCCTGGAAAATTTTTAGTAGTGATAGCCGCTAGCAAAATAAGTGATTTGTGATCCCACTACAGTTCACAGAAAGCATAAAGAACTCACATCCTTTCTGATTGTGTTGAGGGGTAGAAACAGTATTATGCAAACAATATTCTATAAAAATTGCTGGGCCTGGGTTTAGGCTAGTATATTGCCATCAATGTCAATGGACTTACTCCAGATGTATACTAACATAACAGAGATCTGACTCTGGCCCTTGATTTTCAGATCTTTGCAAAGCCCAGCTATAATTTATTTAAAGTCCTGTATAAATATACATTAATTAGCCCTCAAAATCCCAAAGTAGATGGGGAGGTGAAGGACTTATTTCACCCACCAGTAAAATGCAAACTTCTGGGTTGAATGTCACATCTGTTTAACCCCACATGGGATAATCACAGAACAATTTAGGATAAGGCATGAAGAACTTTGAATACATTTGAAGCTACAGTGGGAATTTAGGTTGGCAGAAGGGAATTTGGCCAGAACAATGAGATTAATACTGTGGACTCATACAAAATCTGCCACAGAAATCACAGGTGCTTGGGATCCCATTGTGCATCCCAGTAAAACAGGAGCACGGCTAGTGCAGCATCTCTGTGGCTCCATCATGGTGCACTGCTTCTACAGTGACTCCAAGGGGAGGAATGCCACATTCTAATAAAAAGACCTAATGGGTTAAAAAGCGTTACTATTAATTTATAATTAGTTCATAATATATTGTTATGAACAGCTTGCTAGCCTAGATTTTACCTCTTTGGGGTAGAACATGCCTAACACTGTAATACCCAAACACTGCACATGGATGAATCATATTCTGTTTCACATGGAAACCCAGGCTGAGCACTGAACTAGTTACCTGATTATTGTATAACAGTGTTACTTTACCACACAGGATTCCCACTGGGTAGAAGATAAACAGCTCTTCATTAAGAGGAACCAGGAGCTTTTGGAAAAGGTAAGTTCTAAGGATTCAAGTGTTAGGTGTTTCATGGGGTACAATACGCATGTCAATTGCAGCTGTAGAAAGTAGTGCTCACGAATGGTGTGAACAAACACTGCTACTGTATTCTGCACCTCGGCTTTGACACACAGTTCTTCATACATAGCCGACTTCTGATATGCACGGTGCCTGCAGCAGTCCTGTTACTCCAAACCCTGGACAAGGACTGCCAATCATGTTACATTGTTCGAAGTCTTTACCATTGCTATCAAAGGCTGGATATTTTGATCTCATGCCGAATGGAATGAAAAACAAATGTTTCTAGAAATAAAAAGCATTCTCTTCTTGTAGCATCAACACTCTGTACTACATGATCTGTATCAGGTAAATTTGTCAAATGTCTAAGTGACTTAGGAACTTAAGCTTTACTGACTTTAAGTGGAACATATGTGCCAAAATCATTTAAATGATTTTGAAAAATGTTACTTGTAATCTTTTAAATTTAGATTATCATAATTGGTGTGCAAAGTTCCCCTCACTACTGAAATTCAGTGGGAGACGGGAACATATAATTCCTTTGGTCACCTTTGAAACATCCAGCCTTTGCATTCTCTGAACTACACAAAGTTTGTTTATTTTCAAAGTTTATCTGTAAAAAGAGTTTGATCAAGATATACAGCAGCTCTGGAAACATCATCCTATTTGAGGGTTTGCACTGTTCAAACTCTCTGTATATGTGGAGCTGCCAGCTCCTCTTTGTTTTAGTTCTGGTTTGTCTTTGAAACAAATTGTGGTTTTGAAATGGCAGCACAAACCATGAATTCAAATATTTCTACTAGATAGAAAAACTGGAGGCAGACAACAGCCGATTGCAACAGGAGCTGCAGGATGCCAGAGACCAGAATGAACTGCTGGAGTTCCGGAATTTGGAGCTTGAAGTAAGAAACTGTAGTTTCTCATTCTTGGATGAGCTGTTTAAGAGCCAGCAGTGGCTGGCAATAGTGAGAGCAGGGGACTGAGAGTCAGGAGACAGTTTCTAATCAGAGGTGATGTATGACAGGGACAAAGGGTCACATGTCCTCACTTTCCCACCCCAGCCCACTGCCGATTTGCTGCTTGATTTTTAATGAGCATACACACATGGACTGAGCATGTTTAGTAACATCTGCTGAAGTCAGTGCCCTCACTCTGTCATCCTGTCCCTACTATTAGATGTGGCTCTAGACTTGTCTCTACTTTTGATTCACCAGGTAATTTCAGGCTTGTTACATGACCTCTCTGCATCTCAGTATCCCAGTGTGTAAAATGAGGATAAGGAAATCACCAGATAAATGGCATTATACAAAGGCAAATTGTTATCACTGGTTCATAGACAGTTGTCTCAAAACCAGGACAGTGCCTGTGATATGTTTTTCTGTGCTGATACAGTGCCTATAACCAGGGGAAGGGGCCTGGTCCTTAAATGACACTACTGCAGTACAAATAACTAATAGACAATAACAACATTTATTCTGCTCATTAATGGAAAAGATTAGAGGGAACAATGCCCAAAGCATTCAAACAAGTCTAAGCACAGCCATTTTAGAGGCACAAATTATTATATATCTTATTGTACTATAACTACTGCAGGAGAAGCTAGCAAGAACGGTGCAGGTACTAAACAAGGAAGGGGAGTGGTACGGACCAATTATTAACATTAATAAAACAAAAACAAAATTATTTGGAGATAAGCAAATAGGAAGGAAGAACAGTGTAGATGGGATGCATACTGAAGGTAATAGTTTGAAGATGGGTAAATAGGTATAAGCCACTGAAGTTCAGGTTCAGCGTCACTCATGGCAAAATGAAGGTGGCTCTAAACCTATTCTGCCCTTTCTGTTAGTATGTCTGGATCTGCTTTTAATTCTGCTTATTCCAAGAAAAATAATTTTTCATTTTTTCCAGTACTACCTCTGTGGTTTTCTACTGTGGTTTTCAAGTAATGTTTAGGGCTTCATTTGCTCACAAATCAGAGCTTGTAGGTATCTCATTCCTTCCCTAACTCCTGCAAAGAAGAGCTGTGACACATTCTTCCTAGTAAATCTTACAGTCTCAGGTGTCAGCTGTGTTTTTGTTTGGAATAGAACTAAATTGATAAATCACTCAATCAAATGCCCATAAACTAAAGTAACTTTGCATGTTAAATCTGGGGCCCACTCCATTCCTTCCTATCCATGATTGAAGGACTCAGAAAAAAACAATAAGACATGTCTAGAAAACACCTTTCCTCTTGCCCTGAGTTGTATAAACCTGGAAAAGTATTGCAAAATATCTTCAGTGAATATTCACACACATTATTAAACAGATCATTTTCTGTTTTGTCCATGCTCCCTTTGAAATTACTTTTCACAAACATTACAGTGAATGCATTTGTGAGGAGGTGTGTCTGCAGGAATAACAAATATTAACAAAATAATGGAGTTGTAAATGTGAGTATTCTCACCCACCAGAAGTCCAATTCTAGGCCTATGTCTACCCAACAGCTTTGAGGGTTCTTCCCAACATACGTAGAGAGAAATGCACTGTTTCTTCTCAAACTCACTAAAAATAACAGAGTGGTCACTGCTGAATGGCTAAAGCCTGGATAGGTAGCCAAAGGATTGGATGTGATTGCACTTGGGCAGCTAGCCCATGCTGCAGTCTGGGCTGCCGCAAAGACACAGCTGCTTTTAGCTTGCAGTCTTGAACACAGCTTGCCATGTCTCGCCAGGCTCGGAAGCATCCTTCCAGCTGCAGTATAATCATAACCTAAGAGTTACACTCATTTAATCAGGGGAGATAAGCATAGTCTGGGATCAAATCATGTTTAATCATATTTATCAGTACAGCTTGAATTTGGATTCTTTGCAGAATTTACAGTTCAAGAATTATTTACCACCTTTATTTGTCAAATCATTTTGGATCACAAATAAGTCTAATAAGACAATGAGCTGCTCCCAGATTATTTGAAATCAGACAAAAAGAGACAAAAGACATCAAAACTATTAATTGCTGCCTAATATTTGCCTGGGCCTAGAATCCCAGGCCACCTAGCACACTGCATTTTTTAAGTGCTAGCTAAATTATAATGCTATTATTTTTACTTTGTTTTGATGAAAACAACATGCTGCAGAGCATGATAAACCAGACAATGAATGTGTTATTTAATCACTAGATTTTCTACCTATTTTATGTATTGTAATACATTCTCCTGTGCAATTGTAATATGTTTAAAGGAAAGAGAAAGACGGTCGCCACCATTTAATCTCCAAATCCATCCATTCTCAGATGGTGTAAGTGCTCTGCAGATCTACTGTATGAAGGAAGGTGTCAAGGTATGTTAACATTACTATTGGTAAAGCTGTCCATCCACTTTTAATTAAGATTACCCAGCACATCCTGTTATGAGACACCATTTTCTGTTGTTTATTACTTTGCCAAAATTTAATCACATGAGCTGAATATTAAGTAAGAGATTGTCTACAAAGAGACATCCAGGAAAATTAATTAAAGATGTATTGAAGTGGATTAGTTAAACGATATTAAATCCCCCTGTAGATGCTAGCATTCAGAATTACAATGCCCTTAGTTTGCTTTATCTTAAATCACTTAATCTGAATGAGACAGTTCATACAGAGGTTTAATGAGGTTTAACTAATCCACTTCACATTCACGTTTTTTGGTGAATTAGGATTAGTTTTCATGGATGTGCCTATAGACAGGCCCTTAGTGTTCAAGCTGGCTAAGGGGGAATATGATCCATACCCTTATTGGTAATTACTAGATCCAAATCAGTAGTATCTGAAAAGCATGAATATCTTGTGGTTGATTATTTGCTATCACAAAATGTTCTGTTGATCTTGGTCCTGTACCTAAACGCCATACTACCATCATGATAAAACATGCATATCACACCTTTATGTTATTCTGTGTTGTAGGATGTCAGCATTCCAGACCTCATAAAGCAGTTAGACATCTTGGGTGACAATGGGGTAAGTCAGAGACCTGTCTAGCCTTCCTGGTAGGGTAATATTTTGTAAAATAGCACCAGCAAAGTTGGGGGAAAGGGTGACAGTGTATTTACCATAAGATTATTTGTTAGAGAGTCAATTAATAAGGATCATTTTAATAAAGGATCATGCTATTCTCAGAAGCTAAGGATTTGGGGGCTCATGGGATTGGAAATTTGATATTGAGCCTTTAACCTCTAAACCAAACTGAACAGAACTCCAGTCTAACAGTCATTGGTATTTAATAGTCATCTCGTAGCCTCTGCGAATTGAACTGGCCATCTGAGCCATCCACATCTCAGTTAAATTTATGGTACATCTAACTTATAACTTGAGGAGACACACCAGAAATTAAATGGGCAGGAATATACATTATCCCATGGATTCAAATCCTACCTGAACATAGTGTCAGAGGGTTTTGACAAGATGGGTCACAATTCTGCTGTGTAGTTCTTGCTAGATGGATAAATAGACCAGAGGTCAGTTCCCAGGAATGTCTAACTAGCCCCTTTGACAGCACTAAATTCACTTTAAGAAACTGTATAGGAAATTCAAATGACAGCAGCATTGGTACCTACTCAGCTGCGAATCTCACTCATGCTGATGTAAATCAGAAGTAACAGCACTAATGCCTACAAGCATAAAACCAGTGTGACCAGGGAGAATAAGCCCATCCCGTTGACTGTCTAGTTTCATTCTGCATTTCACATCACTCAGTCTGCACTGGTCAGCATGATGCAGAAAGGTAAGAGCTGCCAGGTAGGATATGATTTCCAAGGGGTCCTAGAAACCCAGCTCCAACTGATTTTACATGGGATTTGGACACCTCACTTGGTTATGTTCCTTTGAAGACTCTAGCCATAAATAATCAATTCTCCATAAATTCTGTGTTCCTTGATGTGTTTGTGACACATTGTGCAATATATGATATTTTCACTCAAACACTGGGAAGTGAGAACAGAATATGGATTTTCTTCTAGTGATATAAACATGCTTTTAGAGATTGGCTCTCCCTTCTTTAGCATGATGATCTTCTTTTCCAATTTGCAGAATTTACGAAATGAAGAGCAAGTGGCTATAATTCAGGCTAGCACTGTGTTATCCTTGGCAGAAAAGGTACAATTTCTGTGGCATTTGTCTCTCAAATATATGCACTTTCTAAGGCTTATTCTACAGTAGAAAAGGCTTGTTGGAACAGCTTATACTGCTTCCCCATTTCCAATAAGCAATACTAACAAATACACTTTACTGCAGGTATACCTACGTCCACACTAGAAAAGACCCCTGTATAAAAATGTTTTATAAAAAAATAAATAAATCGCAACCTCACTGACATTACTGTACATGAAGAAGCTGCTAGAATAGATCTATCCTAAGCCATGAATTTAAATCTGTAACAAATGCAGCTTCCACACCAAATATAGGAAGAGACGAAAAGTTATGGAAAGCCATTGCCCATCTACAGTAAAACTAGCAATGGACTGGAAAGCTGAGATTCTGTAAGCCATCTATGGGATATAAACATACAATTCCCATTGAAATCAGATGGGATCTGCATGTCAAAACCTCCTACACGGTTCTGAAAAATCTCATCAGAAATATTTCTGTTTAAACTGATTTGGTTTTTCAACTCAGATAAAAGAGGTGACAAAGCAAAGTGACATAATGGCAGTATAGTCAGCTCTATGGCTCTGAGGGCAGGGTTCCCTCTATGCCAGTGCAATCTCCACGCAGCCATCTAAGCCATTTGTAAAGGAGCACAACCTCAGCAAGGGAATCTGGCTGCCTGATAAATGAAGTCAGACAGAACAGAGTTTTGGCAGGGAACTGTTTTCATGGGCACCTTTTTGGGTTACATTTCTGTGTTGTACGCCCTCTAGTGGATCCAGCAGATTGAAGGGGCTGAAGCTGCTCTACACCAGAAGATGATGGAATTGGAAAGTGACATGGTAGGCAAACATTTTGATATATATCTGTAACAAATCATTAAACGTATAAAAAGATTTGATGTTCCAGAGAGTCAGAAAAAAGCACTAGTTTGTTGTTATGGATAGAGGCCCCAGAGTTCACTGGATGCTTTTCAGACCAGAACATAGTCATGATTCTTGCCTCACAGACTAAATAAATGGCACGTACCAA
This sequence comes from Carettochelys insculpta, assembly GCF_033958435.1. Classification (NCBI taxonomy): domain Eukaryota; kingdom Metazoa; phylum Chordata; order Testudines; family Carettochelyidae; genus Carettochelys; species Carettochelys insculpta. Next base: position 18,874,281 of record NC_134151.1, read on the forward strand.
CTGGGACTGATGTATTGAAGCAGGAAAAGAAACTGAATTGTAACGTTACATTCTTTAAACACATTTTAAATCGGGGTAATCACTTGTTCTTGTTACGGTCCAGATTTCTTGGTAACTGCACAGAAAAAGTCCAGACTCCAGAAAAAAAATAAATAAAAATAAAAAATAATAATAAAAAGTAAATAAGATTTTGAGGTCTGTTCAAAAGCATCTGGCAGTCCAGAGCTGGCCCACAGTCTGCCTCTCGACTACTCCTGATTTAAATCCTTAATATTTTAAAAGCAAGAAATTTGTAGCTGAGTTATGCTTAGTATAACTACAAGATCAGGTTTGGCGTCTCTCTTACTCTCCTTAGCTGGAAGCAATATATCTAAAAGATGAACAAGTTTACATAGTTGGTTCAAATTGTGCTTTTAGTAATAGTGGTCTAATTCTGAGTAATTTCACTGAAGAAAATACTGTTCGGGAGTTACTCCCATATAGACCATAGCATATTTCCAGTCTAATATCTTACCAAAGCAAACATAGTTGGTTTTCCTTCAGACTTCGCTAGATATTAACAACCATGCAAAGTCTCCCATCTCATAAATTCCTGCTCGCAGCTCACATCTGTAGTTGATCAAATGATACGCCCTATGGCATGTCAACTAACATTCATTTTTTTCTGTCAAAATCATCATTCTCTGTAGGAGCAGTTTTGCAAAATAAAAGGCTATTTAGAGGAAGAATTAGACTACAGGAAGCAAGCTCTTGACCAAGCATATATGGTATGTACAAGGAAAATACTACAGCACACACCCTAACAGGACACAGATTCTTACTGGTTTGAAAGGGCAGAGGGTTTTGTACATCCTTCCTAATTTTCTTATATCTACCTTTTTCTATGTTGCTAAACCACTATCAGTCTGCAAAGCCCCAGCATGGTATTTGGCACCTGTACGTCATGTGAAGCCAGATTCTCTAAAGTAGAAACTCTTCTGAGTTAACAGTAGATGTTGTTCATTAGAGTCACCTTGCCAAGTTGGAGTCTTGCAGACACATCTAAAACTAGACATGTGCAGGATCTTTAAATATCTCCTTCAGAGAACGTCACAGTGCAGAGGTGGTCAAGCTGTGGCTCTTTTATAGTTAAAATATTGCTTCCTCCCCACTACATCCTCCTATTCTTGGGGGCAGCTTGGGACCTCTGCCTTGCAGCAAGAAGATGAGGAAGAGGCTTTGCCAAGTGGAGAGCAGGCACGGGCAGTCAGTGACCCAGATGCTTCTGGAGGGTGGTCTTCCACCTCAGGCACCACCCTTCCCACTTCTGTTTGAAACTTTTCAAAATTAAGACTTCCAATGAAAAAAGTAATTGAAAAATACCTAACCCTTTGTTTTGGTAAAAAAAAAAAAAAAAAAACCCGAACCATTTTTAATGAGCTCTGCTTTTCAGTCTCACACAGACTTATATTTAGGAAGCTTCTTGTATGTATGGAGCTGCCTGACTCTATGACCAGAAAAAATCCCAACTATATTTCATTCGGTGTGCCACATCTAATCCAACTTTTGTATTCCATCAACTAGAGAATCCAGGAGCTGGAAGCTACCTTGTACAATGCTTTGCAGCAAGAAACGGTGATAAAGTTTGGGGAACTTCTGAGCGAAAAGCAACAAGAAGAGCTGAGGACAGCGGTAGAAAAGTTAAGACGGCAGATGCTGAGGAAAAGCCGAGAATACGACTGTCAGATTCTTCAGGAAAGGATGGAGCTGCTACAGCAGGCACATCAGGTGGGGCACAAGGACCAAGCTCTTAGAACAAATAAACTCATACTGTTTTGATGTGTACCAATGCATATTATAGTCCAAGGCTTCTCCTTAGCTTATGAGAGGTCCTGATTCAGTTAGCTTGGTTTTTCAGGGCTGAGTTGTCTCGGGATATAAATACCTGCTCTGGGCATGCAAATGCATTTTCATAAACTTAACTGCAGAGGCTGTGTGGGAGCATTTTGACGCTTAAAGTTCAAAACCTAACAACTCTTTCTTCCTAGTTCCTGTTCCATGAACCCAGCCTCATAGCGCAAATCTCAAATACAAGGTATTGGGCCCAATGCAGGAGTGACCCAATGAAATTCTCTGTCCTTTGTTAGGCAGGAGGTCAGACTACATGGCCTAATAGCCCCTTATGACCTTAAAATCAAAAGTGCTCTTAAAAGTATCCTGTGATACGTACCAGTTTCAGTGTCAGATGTGAACAGTGCACAGACAGTTCCTAATCAGCTATTTTGTGCATCAGAGTTGTCCTTAGAATATATGATGACTTGAATAAATGCTAGAATTTGGGGGACCACCCCAGAGGTTGGAGTGGTTTCCATTATATACGGGTTTTACAGTTTGGTTCAATGGCTCTCAGCACTCCCATTAAACATATTGTTCCAAGACCCCAGCTGGACAGTCTTCAAATATATGGCGAATGGGAGTTTCTTTCTAATCTCTTCCATTTCTCCCTTCCAAAGTGGGCAGTTGCTAATTGAGCTCTCTTGAATATGATCGTTTGGTTTCACCCCTTTTATTTTCAGAGATCAATGTGCAATGCTGTGGGCATGGCAATTTGAGGAGAGGGGCAGATAGTGGGTGACAAAAGATTTCATATCAGTACCAAACTGTCTGCTTCCTTAGCTGTTCATTTCCATGCTCTTTAAAATTCGCTTCAGGCAGGTTACCTTTTCAGATGAGCAAAATAGTTAATGTTTCCTTCTCTGTGCATTCAGAGTCTGGAGTTTGTTTATTTTTTATTTCTAGAGGATCCGAGATTTGGAAGATAAAACTGACATCCAGAAGAGACAGATCAAAGACCTAGAGGAAAAAGTTCGTTATTTTTCATGTTTTAATAGATCAGATTAACTTGAGTCTGACATTTTTTTTTAATTAAAAGTCGTACAAATGTTTGCTGACCAAATTGGACTATGTTAGTATCTCTCTTTCTACTTCATTTTCTTTCTATTTGATGTCTTTCATTATATCCGGCCATAATCTCAGATCTGTTTTTTCCCTTTCCTGCAAATTCTCTGTTCTATTAGGAAAACAGTAATTTTCAGTTGGATTATAAACACTTTATTTAAAATACATTTATGTCGAAAATAATGTTAAACCAAATGCTGAAGTCCTTACTCTGTTATTACCTAAGTCTCTTTACATGCAAGCAAAACTCCCATTGAAACACTCAGTGAGTTCTTCCGGCGTTAAGAATTGAATTAAGCTGTGTTAAGATTTCAAGATTGTGCTCCTTTTTCATACATGTTAATAGCCAAATTGTGATACTATTATCCCTGTTAAAACCAATGGGGACTGAATTAAGATACTACACAATGGCTATGTCTACACTTGGCCCCTTCTTTGAAGGGGGAATGGTACAGAGTAATGGGACATTACTAATGAAGTGATACAATGCATATGCAGCACTTCAGTAGGCAAATTCTCCCCCGTGGCCACTTCCAAGTGTCAAACTCTGAAGTGCCAGCATGCTGTGTAGCCGCAAGCACTTCAAAGTGCCCGCGCTACTTCAAAGTGCATTTACTCCCCAAAATTTACACCAGCAGATGATCTGGCCCAATTTTTCCATGTAGTATTGGTTTCATTAATTTTTCTGATAAGTTTACAAAAAAAAAGTCTACTTTTTGACGTGGGAGAAGGGTTGGTATTTACAGAAACAACTGGAAAATGTGTTTTCTGCATGCATAATTATTTCGGGTCTCATGTTAAACTGAGTTTAACTTTGTCATATGAACTGCAAAGAGAACTATACTGACCCTTATGACACTACAGAATGATTTTTTAAACAATCTTCTTTTTTCTCTGCAGTTTCTGTTTCTATTCTTGTTCTTCTCTCTTGCCTTTATTCTTTGGCCTTGATGTCAATGTGCCTCTTGGAAAGGTAAGGCTGCTTCATATATTTCTGTGAAACTAGGGTTTATCCCATAGATTCTGAAGGCCAGATCCTTAGTTGGTATAAGTCAATCTGGGTACTCCCCCTTCAGCGGAGTTATGCTGTTTACACTAGCCAAGAGCCTGCTTTGAGTTTTTAACAGTTTCTAGCTCATGGAAGTAAGGATGGTGGTCTTGTGGTTAAGATACAGGATGATTAGGCATCTATCCGGTTTGGTTCCTCTCCATGGTTTTGTAGTCTCCAGCCAGGATTACTGCGGCCAGGGAACCCCCTTCAGAAATTCAGAGTGGGGCTGCACGTTCAAAATATTTCACTAGTTCTCCATTTTGCATGGTTTTCTGCAGTTCATTTCAAGGTGTTGGCATGGGTGACAGGTGAACCCCTGCTTTGCAGAAGCAAGCCTGTCAGCTCCACCCCTTAATGCCAACTGACCTGGGATGTCAGCACAAGGGATTGAACCTGTGACCACAGAGGCTAAAGCCTTGTATTCTACCACATGAGCTAAAGACTAGCTGGCTCCCAATTAAGGCTGTAGAGCAGAGACTTCACTCGCCCTAGGTCATTGTCTCAGTGTCTCTGGGGATTATGCACCCAAAGACCCACACCTGCAAGCTGGATCCCCAAAGCCACTGCACTCTCTCCCCCACATAACAAAGCCTTGAGGGGTCCCCCAGCCCAAATAAGTCCCAGCCTGCCCACCCCAACCACCGCAAGCTGAAGTGTGTCTTACCCCCAGCACCACTGATCCCCTGCTTTCCCAGCTGGGCCAACCCCTGTGTCTGGCTGAGCTGGCATCGTCCCCGAGTCCCAGAGCTGGCAACCTCCTGAAAATCCCATCCCTCTGAACTGTGGGCCTCAGCAGCAAGTCTCCAGCTCCTTGCATCACTCCTCAGTCCCCACAAAGAGGGACTGGATTCGATGAGCAGTGGGGACCTTTGGCAGTAGGAGATTAAGCGGAGGAGGCAGCATTCTCTGGAAAGCAGGGGAAATGATAACCCATTGTCTGGAGAAGGGTTGGCAGCAGCAGGGAATGCATCCTGTTCCCTGTCCTACTACACCTTGGTGCTGGTTACAATTTATAAGCCTTTTATGGTTTGAGGCCTGTGTGTCAGAGAAAAGCCTCTCTCAACCCTGTGTATCTGAGAGAAGCCTCATGTTCAGCCCCAGCAGCTGGGCTCAACTGAAAAGCTTAAGATGATTGTTCATAGGCCTGTTCCAGGCTTTTCTTGCTCAGGTAAAGAGTGCTAACTCACAGAGTAGCCTCACTGACTGGAATTCCCTTTCCCTTGGCCAGGCACAGCCCAAACTGGGTGATCTTCACACGGCTCAAGCCAATCCACAAAATATAGATTTGCAGTGTGATGCAGCTGGCCTGATATGCAAATGGCATTTTGCATCAGCATTAGCACTGATCAGAAAACATACTTTGTGCCAGCAAAGTTTGCAATAAAGTATTTACTTTCATTGAAATTAATTTCATTGAAATTATTATTCAAAATTTCAGATTTTTGAAGAAAACCCCAGACAATAAAACATCCAAAAATAGAGCCAATTTTTAAAATATTTTTGAACAACCCCCTGCAAAAAATGTTATAAAAAGAGTTGACAGAAATTTCCTCTTTAACAAAAAAGTCATCTTTCATTGAACAAATACATACAGCTGGTTGAAATTTTCCAGCTCCCAGCCTAGACGGATTAATGAATATTTCATGAGAATTTAAGCATGTTATTAGAGTGCCGAGATGGGGCATTGGAGTTTTGAGTATATGAAATAAGACAGAGTTGCTGCAGAATCAGAATTTCAGAGAAGGGCTTTTCAGGAGCTGTAGGTGTAATCTGACATCTTTAGAAAACACACATTTAATAATTTAGAAAAAGTGCTTAGTTTCTAAATGAGATTTCTGATCCCTTAATGTCTGAGAGCTTCTGGAAATATTTCCTTTAACTCTGAGCAGCTGCCTGCCAAAGAAACTCTTCAGAGGGTATTTGTGTGCATGGATTACATGGTAACTTTCAAATTACAGTCTCCTAATTATTTCCAAAACATACTGAAAGATATTCTGAGTTCCTGCTCTCAGACATGTCACCTCCTCCCTCTGCTTTAGAAGAGATGAAAGCGCAATCACCTGGGAAGACCACAATCACCTGGGAGCAAAGTTGAATACAGTAGGGTCTCAGCATTGGCAAACTTGAGGTTCATGAATTCAGTTATTCACAAGCAGCCACTTGTCCTGGGCTCCAGGCAGGAGTGCTGGCGGCTGACACTTCCCAGTGCTCAGGGATAGGGAGCGCCTGCAGCTGCCACTTCCCTGGGGCTCCAGGCAGGAGCACCAGAAGCCACCGCCTCGCCAGGGCTCAAGGCAGGAGCCCCAGCTGCTGGGCTCCGGGGGGTGGGGGGGAGGCTGCCATATTTGCAAAATTCAACATTTGCGAAGGTTCTCAACATGGAACCCTCGTGAATGTCGAGACCCTACTGTACATTTTCATCACCATATTTGGTAATTGCCTTTATGCCAGAGTAACAGGCTGTGTCTACACGTGCCCCTTCCTTTCGAAAGGGGCATGTTAATGAGCAGATTCAAAAGATGCTAATGAGGCACTGCATAATGGCGGCTGCGGTGATTCAAAAGTGCGGCTTTTCGAATCGCGCACCACCCGTGGAGACAGAACCTTCCAAAAGGACCCCCCCAAGTTTTCAAATGCCCTTCTTCCTATCTGGTGATTGGAAGAAGGGCTTTTGAAAACTGGGGGGGTCCTTTCGGAAGGTTCCATCTCCACGGGCGGCACACAATTCGAAAAGCTGCACTTTTGAACTGCCGCAGCCGCCATTATGCTAATGAGGTGCTGCATATTCATTGCAACACCTCATTAGCATCTTTTGAACCTGCTCATTAACATGCCCCTTTCAAAAGGAAGGGGCATGTGTAGGCCCATCCATAGTGGGAAAGATCATCCGTCCAGGTAATGTCTGGCTAGAGAAATCTGATGGGAATGCTTCAGGCTGGAGCTGCTCAATTAGCTGTCCAGTAAAGATCATGTAGAAGATTAATATTTCTGTTGCTTTGCACACTATTGTTCTTTAACCTGTATGTGACCCATCTCAAAGTCCTAGGAAATAATGAAATGTTTGCAGGAATCAGATGCCCTGGCTTGATTACACAGCCATACTGAACTCACAGAGCCGGGGGACAGCCAAGAATGATTCTAACCCATTTTTCTGCTCTCTCCAGCCTAATATGATTAGAGATTTATGCTCAAGTATTCCTTCTGTTGCTCCTCTACTTGCCTGACTGTAGTTACAGGAGCTGAGTCCAGCCAGTAGAATCTGGCATTTCTATGATATGCCATCAGATAGCTGAAGTCCCACCCAAAGAAAAGATCATTCATTTGTTATTTTCCATTGAGAAAATTAGGATCTCACATGCACACCCTTCCCGCCTTCTTACAAGTACGGATGAGGATTCATTGGCTCCTAGGGTCAGGATGTATGGTCTCCAAGGGTCAGTAAAGTTATCACAGCTGTTGCTTTCAGGAACAATGGGCACAGGGTTGAAAAGAGGGAATAAAGTGCTTAAAGGGGAGAAAAACTGAAGAACTCAGCTGTACAAAATTCTCAGGAGTCCGTTGATATGGTAGTCACCTAGTCGAGAGGGTTTGGGAGGGAAAGGTGTATATGTGTAAGCACTTTCTGTTTACATGGATTTTGCACCCTGTGAATTTTACTCTGTTTCAGAATTTAAAGGGATCTGAAAACTCAAAGCAAGGCTCAGCAGAAAAATGCCCATAATACAAGAACTAGGGGACACCAAATGAAATTGATGGGTAGTAGGTTCAAAACTAATAAAAGGAAATTTTTCTTCACACAGTGCACAGTCAACCTGTGGAACTCCTTGCCCGAGGAGGCTGTGAAGGCCAGGACTCTATTAGGGTTTAAAAAAGAGCTTGATAAATTTTTGCAGGTTAGGTCCATAAATGGCTATTAGCCAGGGATAAAGTATGGTGCCCCTAGCCTTCATAACAAGGGCAAGAGATGGATGGCAGGAGATAAATCACTTGATCATTGTCTTCTGTTCTCCTTCTCTGGGGCACCTGGCATTGGCCACCGTCGGCAGATGGGATGCTGGGCTGGATGGACCTTTGGTCTGACCCAGTATGGCCATTCTTATGTTCTTATGTTCTTATGTTCTAATGCCAATTAATAGGGTGGGTAGACTCACCCATCCACCCCAAACTTGGTCCTGACTGATCCAAAATAGTCCAAATTCACTTCAGAGCTTCATGAACAAAGGAGTTGGGGACTGTCCTAAACCAGGACTGCTTTCATGTCTTCTTCCTTGTGAAAGTTTTTTTTATAGCTTTTGTAGAGAGACCTGGTTTAAGTTCTGAAATCAGCTGCAACATTCTCCTAGACTTCTAGGTGTAGAAGTTGAGTTCTAAATCCTTCCTTTTGTCAGTAGAGAGATATAGCTTGCTGTGTTCTGAGGAATACTGTGTTTTAGGTTCTTGACTAAATCCTTTCCAGCAATAGAAGATCACCAAACCCCTGTGGTTGGGCAGCGGGGAGGGAGTGATGAACAGATAGATGCAATCTCTCCTTTTAGCTAACACAGATGTTTTTCTTTTCTCTTTTGTAGAGTGCCAGACTATAAAGATAAGTCCTTAGAAAGGCAGATGCTTCCAAACCCACGGAGAAGAGAATATTGTTTACACCAATTTAAAAAAAATAATAATACACCTGTAGCCAAGACTACAACCACCATGTATTTTAAAGCCATTATTCAAGATTTGTTACTTGACAGTTCCTGTCTAAAGCGACAACATATGCTGCATTTAATGGAGTTCTATATGTCAAACTAAGAAAAAAAAAGAAAAGGAAGAAACAAACTGTGAACATATTAAACCTTTTTAAACAGAATCAGCAGATAAAGTAAAAATGGGCCTTAGGCATGGAACCAAAGTTACAGCAGAACAATCTATCCCTGCTGTGCAGGGGGATCATATTAAATGTAACAATGACACCCCATGACAAAAAACCCATATTAAAGGGACAGAGCAGGAGAAATGCTTTTCAAAACTCTGAGGGGATATTGACAATAAAATATTCAGTTTGAATCATCCAACTTCCTTTCTACAGGGACTCTCTCTCTTTTTGGTTTTAAACTCAGGAACAATGACAGCTGCAATGTGAAGAAGAGGAAAAATGTATGGTTTTGTTTCATGATGGGCGGAACTGCACATGGGGATGTTAACATACCACCAGCTAACATGACAGAGGAAGGGAAGAATGTGAGCAATGGATCTGATGAGGATTTCTGACAATGCTGTAGCCTTATCTTTCTCCATGATCCCTCCACAAAGAGCCACACGGACATTGTTAGCTACTTTTCTTACATTTTAAAGACTGACACACTGAAGAAATGACCACATCTGATTTCACAACTGCTCCTAATAATATATCTAGAATCACTGGAATGGGGCTGAGGAAAAAAATAATGTGGGGGGTGGGGGGAGGAGAATGCCTACGCTATATGATCCCACGAAACATTGATTTTCAAGCTTGTCTAAAATTGTATGCTAATGAACATGTGCAACCAGTATGGATATTTCAGTTTTGTTTGTCCAAGTGATTTTGTCAAGGGACTTTCTGGTCAGTGGTGAAAACTGGGCAATAGCATCTTTATTAGACAAAGGACATACGAATCACTTGCCATTTGCCACAATTAAGAAACAGCAAAAGCAGCTGGCCTTTCAATACAACAATTATCTTCCTGTTGCAATGCACAGGTCCTGATCTTACCTCTCTTAGGACATGTCTACATTGCGAACTCTTTGCAGTAGCATGCAGAGCACTTAACTGCACATCTCCCTTGCAGAGGCTAAATAGAGGAAGGCCTGGTCTATGCACCTTACACAGCTCTCTACACACTCAAGCAGAGTCTCCCTGTCTACACTACTATTTGTAGCAATATAGTGACCTACTAAAGAGTCTTTCCCTGCTGCAGGAAGGAACGGCTCTGGTGGGGGTGAGGCTCCTGCAGTGACCTGTGGTGTGGAGAAGCTCTGACAGCAGAGAGCTGTTAGAGCCTTTCCCCACCACAGAGAAAGGCTAGCAGCAAAGGAAGGTTCATGCAGGAGTAGACAGCAGGGAATGGCTGACCAACTGCAATGTGGGTGCAGTCTGCTTCTCCCTGAGGTATGTAACTATATGTACTCCATGCACTGCCCCAGTGAGCATGCTCAATAAACAAAGCCTTCTTTTGGTAAGCAGATCTTACCCACCCATGTGGTCCTATCCATAGGGTCAAACCTTGAGACATGAAGAATACCTGCAACTCACATGGAGGGTTAAATTCACATCTGAGGGGAGGGGCACAAAGGCAATGTTGTCTAATGAATAGGGTATAGGGGTAGGAATTGGAAGATTTGAGTTCTATTCGTCACTCTGTCACTGACTACAATGCAGCTTTGGACAACTCACTTAATACCTCCAGGTCCATTCCCCTACTTGGCTCATCTTGTCTATTTCAATTGGAAGAAACATCGCTTATTTAGTTTTTGGGATTGTGCCAACATAATTGGGCCTTCATCTTGACTGGGTACTCTACATGTAATACAAAAATATAAGGGGCAGTACACAATTTGTGCATTACTTAAGTCCTCAAAATAAGTCTTAATTTGGTCTTGAATAATGTGTACTTATTTTATACAATGCTTTCCACCAGTAGCTCTTTAAGTGCTTTACAGACAAAAGTAAATATTACCATGCCAATTTGAAAATGGGGAAACTGAGGCATGGATCAAGTGACTTGTCCCAGGTCATCCAGCTGCCCAGTAGCAGAGTTGAGAAGTCCAGAGTCCCATTTCAGTGTTCAATCTACTTGGCCATGTTGCACAGGTCTAGTGGACTTCTATAACATGTGTTTTGCATAGAGAGTTACCGGTACTCTGCATCTCTCAGTGTTTAGCTGCTCACACGTGTAAGGACTATTCATTCAGTTGCAGTATTGTATTCCACTCTACTAAAGGGGGTTAGTCATTTCCTGCATGCCAGTCTGGATGCTATTTGTGAATGACTTTTTCTCCTCAATGTAATTTAAATTATAAACCCACCTCATCTTTGTAAGATTTCTGTTTTAGCAAAGGGGTTGACTGAATTCTGCATCAGGAATACATTTGTTACAGGCCAGCAGATGAACATTTTGAAGAAAAAATGCAATTTCCTTTGTTCAGAGGAAACCCCGCAGTAGAAAAGTCTGTGTAACAGGTTTGCTTGAATCTACCACATGTGCTATCCAAAGGTGCTGCTAGCACAACAGTATTGTGGCTCTGGAGTCAGAACCACTGAGAATCTACTACACATTTACATGTTGTTTGTACTACCAAACAAGATTTAACAAACCTTCTCCCTTACAAATGACAGGACTATGATTCCATTTCTTCTGAAGTAACATAAGGGAATTTCATACTCATTTGTCACACAGGGTCTGCCTGCACTGCAAGTAAAAACCTGTGACTGACTCATGATCAGGGAGTTTAAGATGCAGGTTTGTTTACTGCCCTGTCGACATTTGGGCTCATGCTGGAGTCCAGGCTCTAGGACTCTACAAGTCAGAGTGTCTGAGCACAGCTAAACAGGCCTCAGGCCCAAGTTAGCAGACACAGGCCAGCTGCAGGTTTCTAACTGCAGTGTAGACCTCCCTACACGGTCCTGTGAAATCTCAGGCTGGGCATCATTGCCAACAAATAAAATGCTTCCATTAAATATACCAAATTTTGAACTGGACCCCTCAGTCCTCATTCAGGTGAGTAGGCCAAGTAAATTAACGGGCCTACTCACATGAGTAAGAGCTACCAGAACCTCGTCTTTATCGGGTAATGCTCCATTACATCAGGACAACTCATGGCCTTGGTTTTCTACAAAGAGATCTGTCTCAGCCTAGCCCATTTCTGTCAATCAAAGCATAGATTTATAAAGCAGAAAAAAATGTCAGGTTTTGGAATAAACCCCTGACTGCCTCCAGGACAGACTTCTCAATTTAGAGCTTCTGAAATACACAGTACTTCCCACTCAGTCTTTAGCTCCCTTCTGCACTCAGAAACTCATCAGCTATGTCTATACGAGAGAGTTTTGTCACTAAACTCATGGAGCATCTACACACAAAATACATTTTGTCAACAGAAACTGTCAACAAAAAAAGCCATGTAGATGCTCCAAGGGGCCCTTTTGTTGACAGAGCAGATAAAAAAAATGGATCCACTTTTATGTTTAGGTGCGATCTCTTGACAGAAGTTTTGTCGGAACATCTCTTCTGACAGTAACTTCTGTTGATGGATGCTTCTAGTGTAGCCAGTGCCGTCTTGTTTTGGTGTCTTATCTAATTGGTATAACTCATTCTTCATTTTGGTAGTGTAGCATCGGCTAGTCGTTCTCCTCTTTGTCAGTGACCCTTGGTGGGGGGTGGGAAATACACTTTAAGCTCCACAAATAAGCAATTTTTAAAAAAAAAACAAATTTAAATGGTACTTGTGCACTCAAATCAAGAAGTTAGATATAGAACAGCAAGAATAAGCAAGGTGCTGAGTGCTTCTAGCACCTGTACTTGTAATGTTACTGCAGTAATGGTTACTGCAGTATTACCACTGTAACGTTTGGATCGTTACAGCACTATGCTACGGTACTTCCTTTTTATAACGGTATGTTGCAGGATTGAGTCCTAAACACGAATTCTGCATGTGTTCTTGCCAGGTGAAAATTCATTTGATGGTATATGCAACCTATAGCACATAAGAAACTGCAGCAGTAAATTGAGAGGCAGGAGTGGGAGCACCTTTGAAAATGCAAGGCAATGGGTATTTCCATGTGAACTGCAGCAAACTCAAACCTCATCTGAGCACGCTTGCTGGAGATTCACATGACCCTTCCTCTTCCTGTGATGCACTCCATCAGTTATTCATTTACTGTGTATCAAAGGGCCTGATTCTGATATGTTTCCAGATATGATCATGTATTTGATATCTACATGTTATCCACAGCCTCAACTTAACACATTGTCACTCTCTGAAATTCTCATGACTGGAATGGATCAAATTTTGTCCTTAGACTTGTGCAACTCCATTGACTTCAGCTGGGTCAGAGATTACATGGGCCTGGACATCACACTAATACAACCAGTGTTTAGGGACTAGTTTTACTCCCACTGAATTCAATGGCAACATTCCCACTGACTGCAATGGGAGCAGGTTTCAGACCTTACAAAAGTAACAGAGGAATTGGGATAATCTGGATAGAATTCCCTAGCACTTGAAACCTACTGTAAAAGCTTATGTATTCCATGACTGTTTGGTTACTACAACATGCTATATGTGTGGGCATGCTCTCTCTCGCTCTCTCACACACACAAACACACACACTACCTTTTCACTAGGGCTCTGGAGGTGGGGTAGATAATCCACAGTCACCTGTATGTGGATTGTGAAAGTCCTGTGAGCTACCATTTTGAGTGGCTTGCTGGATTTCCTCCAGAGACTTGAACAATAAAAATATTTACCCCTCTGCAGTATAACACAAACTGTGCCTAAAATATGCCCATTGACGTCAACTATACAAATGTTCTACTTTCAGCTAGATCAAAATGAGTTAACTTTTTAAAAAATATACACACACACTCAAACACAATCACACCTGTACATATATAGATATATATATAGATAGATGTATATATCTCCCCAGTGTATATAGTAGAATATTGTTATAGCTTACAAAAGTGTACTTCCAATCCTAGGAATGAGGAACAACGGGCCAAGGGTTGTTCAGATGACAAGACTGATTGAACTTGTGGTTTAATTTTGCATTTCACCGGCATCTTGTTGCTTTTTTATGGCCATTGTCCTACAGCATTTTTCCTGCTCTCTCCATATTGTTCCTGAAGTTCACTCAGGCAAATAACTGAGAAGCCTCCTTCAACTTAGCCTTGTACAGCAACCAGAAACAAAAAAAGTTGTGAGTATATTGCTAGCCTTTTGGATGGCGAACATGGGCTTTTCAAAGGGCAAGAGGTGACAGGTCAGTTCAGCAGTATTAATGTGAGCACGGGATACCATCCCAAGCTTTCCTTTTGAAATGCCTACAGGACACACTATCAAGCTTTCCAGTCTCTCATCCTAAACTCAGTGGGAATGTCCTCTGAACCACCAAAGCTTCCCATTCCCCCTGTGGACTGAATTGGTCAGGCCTTCATTTCCCCTGAGTCTATGTTCAATAAACTGCCTCATAATATTTGCAACCCAATAGGGTTTATTTTCTCCTGTGTGTCAGCACCTGTACATATTTTGCTCCCATTTTGGTGTCTATTCCAGAAAAGACCTGTAAATGAATTAGCAGAATGACCCTTTGATAAAATCTGTACATGTATATGTACTATACGTACTAACGTGTAGATGAGAATCCTTATTGTATGTAAAGTTTTATGAATGGTTATTTTTTAATTTATGTATTTAATATAGGATTCAATGACCTCTGGTGTTTTAGTTTGTACAAGAAATAAAACAGCAGCATTTTTTAAAACCTCAATTTACATTCACCGATGTGTTCAGAGACTATTTTGAATCTGTGTGAACATGAAATGTAGGGCTGACAGGGACCTCAAGGGGTCATCATCCATCTTCCCTGCACTGAGGCAAGATTATTTATCCCTAGAATCCCTGCTAGGCCTTTGTCCAGTTCAGTGATGGAGATTCCATAACCTCCCTAAGTAATTGTCTCAGCAATCATCTTTATAGATGTAAGGCAGGTCTACACTACAGAGCAACGTTGACCTAATTTAGACAACTCCAGCTACATGATTACCATAGCTGGAGTCAAGATACCTTAAGTTGAGTTACTGCAGGGTCTTCTCAGCAGGGCTATTGATGAGAGGAAATCTCCCATCGACTTCCCTTTTACTTCTGGTTCCGGTGGAATACCAGAATCAAGGAAAGCACAATCAGCAATCAATTTAGTGGGTCTTTGTTAGTCCTGCAAATAAATCACTGAGGAATCAATCACTGCAGCACTGATCCCACAGTAAGTGTAGACAAACCTTCCATTGGAAAGTGTTCCCTAATTCCAACTTGTCTCTCTTGCAGCAAACTAAGTCAGTTACTTCTTTTGCTACCCTCAGTATCCCTGAAGCACACCTGATCTCCAGTTACAACCTTTTCCATTTTTGCAAACTCTTCTGCTGAAGTGGGGAAAGCAGTACACTACAGACATGTAGACATGATTTAATGCTGACAGGAAGATGCCATACTGCACATAAGCCAGGCAGATAATGTCTTACTATAACATAGCATACTCTGACTTCTTTACTTTACTCTCCACTCTCCTTTGTAGTTTAATGGATTGGAGAAACTGGAGCTAATAAATTAAAAAGCAGAAGAAAGGAATTCACTTCCCTGTGAATAAAACTGCTACATTTTAGGGCAGCAAGAAATCCCACCTTTCTTCTGAGACTTGTACTGAGGAGGTGGGTAGGAAGGGGGTTGAAGTTCTGCTGGGTTCTCTAGAATACCTGGGATAAGGTCAGTCTGTTGAATTAGGACATAATTTTCAAGGGATGTTATGCGTACTCTATGTGCTCACAGCTACCTAGTATTTTCAAGCCCTAGCTCCTGCCAGTGGACCTGTCACCTGCACATAAAGGCACCCTGCACCGTGAGGTATCTGCTGCTAATAAGTCACACAAGTGCACACAGAAGCAGCTGTTTGAAACTTGGGCCATCCTTATTTTTCTATTATTTTGTGTCAACAATTCAGCGCATTTTACAAACAAATCAAAGAGCTGGTAGCATCAGTGTAAGCACACCACAAGGGGGCCAGACCTTGCATGGCAAGTACCGCTTCATGCCGCACTGCTTTCTTTTTCATAATTCATTTGATAGATTCATCCTCTATAACATGCCAGGTTCCTGTTAACCACAGTCTTGCTCTAACTGTTTCTTATACTGATCAGCCACCCATAAGCTTCTTACGTCTCCAGCAAACTATTTGGATAGGTCCATGGAAGTTGATAGACTTTCATTTTAGCAAAACTTTTTTATACAGCGTAAATTCCGTGGTGGCCAAGGTTACTCTTTTGCAGCCTGGCTTCTAAACAGTGCTCTAGACACCAAATGATCCTGCACATCAATGAGCTCTGCAACGTTACTTTGAGTGACCAAAAAAAAAAAAAGTCTTGAAACCATGAAGTGAACAATTTTCCCAGCACACAGTGATTATGTTGGTAAAGCCATCACAAGAGATTAAACTCCCAGCAGTGTTGTATGCCCAAAAAGCATAACTTCAGTTTTCCTAGATTAGATCTTACGAAAACTTCTTATATCCATATACATCTATTACATAAGATATGTCAAGTGTGTTGGGTTGTCTCAAAGTGTCTGCCATTGCATATTATGATAGAATGCTGTGTGAAACAAGGGCCCTAATTATTTAGATAACTGATAAAAATTTGGAAAGATAAAGTTTGTACCTACTCTCTCTCTCCTTAAGATGCCCAACTCCCAGACCATCTATAAGGCATGTAGCCACCTGCACCTTTAAAAGGTTCTCTGAGCAGGTGCCATCCTGTTTACACTATCAGATAGTGATCGGCATAAGCCACAGCCTTTGGGAACAGAGATACTGGACTTTGTCACAAGCTACTGTAAATAGTGGAGCCAAATGGAAAATGCTAATCTAGATCTGGCTTTGGATTCCAGATGTTTCAATATCCCCAGTATTCGGGGAAGTAGGGATCTGAACGTTTCACATGTTAAGTTTTTGGTTCTCTCTCACATAGGCGCTTGCACCAATCACCATAATATTTATGTATCACCATTGTCTTTTTGTGCCTCTCTATTTCATGATTTTCCAAAGCCATGGTGACTTGCTCTCACATTCAGTCTTTGCTTGCATCCCAACAAGCTCTAGCCTTTAGCCTTTCCTCCTGTATCATAGGGCTGTCTTTAATTATGCCCCAAATATGACTAAGTTAAATCTCAAACTAGAGTTCAAATATGCCAGGTACCCTTTTTGTGTGTGTGCATGCCTCAGTGCTGATGAAGTTCCCAAGTCTTAACACAAGATGGTAGCATTTTTCTTCCAGTTTCCCTTTTCCTCCTTTCCCTGCCTCCCCCTCCAAGGGTTGGGTCAGTAGAAAATCTGAGGAAGTCAGTGCAGTTTCCCTTGGTGAGTTTCAGTGTGCCAGTTTTATATATCTGCTTCCCCAAATATCTGTCCCTTCAACATACATACACACAAAAAGGATGTTAACCAAAGAACAAAAATCTCACCCTCTCTGCAGCTAGAATGGGTCACAACTGAAACAAAAAAACAAAACCAAAGCCCACTCAGACTCATTTTTGAAAGAAATCCCTACATTTCATCCTGGGAACTGGGCCAGCTAAGCAATGGCAGATGCAGTAAATTAACTTAGAGATCTAACAGACTCAGCATTCTCAGTCAGCCTTGGAACTAATTAATTAAACACACACACAGAGCAATTCAGTCTCCCTCATGCCAGATTGTGGGGACAGACAAGGTCAGTCTGAATCACTCCCTGATTTCCAGCATTTGAAAACAGTTAGTTTTATCTCTGTTTATATGTATATCTCTGTTTATAGAAAAAGTTATTTATTGGGTCTAGCTTTTTCCCCCTGTGAGGTTCTTTTTTGCTGCAGTCATATGATTTTTTTCAGGATCATTAGCTCTAGTGTCTCCTGAACTTTGGGTCAAATTCTGATCTCAGGTATTATTTATGTAAATCTGGAGTAACTCCATGGATTTCAGTTATTCTGGGATTACATCACTAACAATAAGAGCAGAATCTGGCCTGTTCGCCTTACAAATAGGAAGAGCAGAGCAATTAACATGCAGGTGAGTAATCTGCGTGCTGAATTTTCCTTGTTTGAGTTTGTGAATTGTCCATAAATGAATCACAATGTTCTTTAATGTACTTTCAAGGGAAAATTGTTAAAGACAAAATATTACTGCAAATATATCTTGGCCTATAGCTTACTCACAATCAGTTTACATGAATCTTTAATAATCAGGCATTTTAGCTATTTTAATTGGACACCTTTGTCATGTGGTGTTGTCTCTTTTCCCCTCACTGGAAAAACATAACTCATACAATTTCTAATTCTTAATTTGTGAGTGGTCACACAAAACTTGATTCTTTCTGTAAATGTATACACTAAAAATTTACTGTTTTTGCAAACATCCCTACTAGTGAACTCCCCCCACCCCCAAATATTCATAGCAAGAAGAGGCAGAAGTGGCATAAAAATATTTGAATTGCATGTAAATTCAGCTAACACTGGCGGGAAAATGTTTTGCAGTAACTCATCCATCTGTAAAAATACCTAAGCCAAAACCAATATTAATGATGAGGAAAACCAGAAGCATTTTTTCTCCAGGTTATTGCTAGAGTTCACAAGCTTAAGGTGCAGATCATGCTTCCCCCTATCGTTCACAAGCAGCGAACATGTACATTTCATCTGCTACTTATGTTCCGAAAAAGGCAGATTTATGATTAAGATACAGTTATGCCCTTATCCCCTGCATCAGAACTCCTGTGAAGCAATATACTGCCCAGCTTAACGTAAGCATCCAAAATGTCAATACTGGAATCATTCCATCAGCATGTTACCTCATTCTATGCAGGAGAACAAAGGCTGAATAAGTTATCTTTCTGCAATATTCGTGATTAAAACACATCGAGTTAACATTTCTGAAAGAACTGAACCAGGTTTGCTGAGAGAAAACAGCACAACTAAAGCTCCAGATTTCTTATGCTGTAGACCTTTGAACAAAGCACTAGACATGCCCTGAAATTAACACGGCTATTTAAAATGTTTATATAACCATCTCCTGCCATAGGCTGACATACTATAGCAAAGTGACCTTATTTGGGGCCCCAGCAGTAGAAGAACCTTGTAGCAGACTAAACAAGCTTTATGCTGTTTTAACCCTTAGAAGCCTAGCATCTCCCAGACTGCCCCCAGGGGAAACTCCTATAGAAAATGACTTAATTGAGATAGCTATGGGAAGGATTTTCAATAGCACCTATCTGCTTTCCAAAGTCAATGAAAGTTATGTGCTGTCAAAAACTTTGCCTTATGTCTTCATCCATTGTTACCATGGCAATCAATGAAGAAGGAAGAGTTGTCCTGACCCTTTAGACAGGATGTTAAACCCACCCCCATCCCACCCCTTAAAACAAAATCATTCTCTTCAATAGCTTCCCACTAAGCAATGATTCATTGTGATTGGGTGTTAGGCTACTAAGTCAGTCTGGGCAATTCAGTCAGGTGCAGTGTTTCCCAAAGAGTTTTACTATTGGGTCTGCCCCACAAAAGCTCATCACCTAATAAACTATTTTGTTAGTCTTTGAAGTGTTACAGGACTGCTTGTTTATTTTGTGAAGATACAGACTAACACAGCTACCTCTCTCTGCCTATTCACCAAGAGTTTGAGTTGAATGTCTATTAAAAAGCAAAAGATAAAGGCCGTGTCTACACTAGCCCTATATATGTTCAGCACCTGATTAGCATGCCGCCGGCTGCAGCTCTTCGAAATTGCCACTTTTCGCTACCGTGTGGCTCATCCAAACAGGGCTCCTTTTCGAAAGGACCCCAGGAGCTTTGAAATCCCTTTATTCCTGTCAGCAGACCCACTATCAGCAGATAGGAATAAGGGGATTTCGAAGTTGGCAGGGTCCTTTCAAAAAGGACCCCCTTCTGGACGAGCCACACAGCAGCGAAAAGCAGCAATTTCGAAGGGCTGTGGCCGACAGCATGCTAATGAGGCACTGAACATGCATTTCAGCGCCTCATTAGTAATCTTCGAAATGGCCATTTGCATAGCCATTTTGAAGATTTGGGCTAGTGTACACATAGCCAAATAGTTCCTGCTCAAGCTTCAGCAAATTCTCACAACCCAGAGCAAAGCTCAGCCCACTCTACATCAGTTATATTTGGCTCAATCCCTGTTAACACAAGTAATTTTCCCAGCTGCTTCTCAGGATGCCATTTTATAGGGTTCTCTCTTCTGAACTCTGGGCTCTTAATTGAGGCCTTAGCAAAGAGCCCTAGCTCATGACCTTAACTCCTTCCACTTGAGTGAGACTACAGTCACCCAACAGACTATATCCCCCACAAAACTGTCACACAACAAATTTGGCAGATGACAACAGACTGAAATAACCCTGCCTTTCAGCAGCAGCCAGTTTCCTAATGTACTGGTTTCACAGGTTTTAATGATTAAGGCTCTTCAGACGCAAAACCAATATTAAAAGGGACTGAGACAAAGTCTCACCTATGCCTGAAGCATATTTCCTTCTCATCTGTTTTGCTACCATGAAGGGCTGCTCACCCCGAACAAATCTGTATTTTCCAAAGAAAATCATTTCATCAAAACTTTCCTGACCCGCCCTACTCAGCATGCAATTGATCAAACTATATGGAGATTCATTTTTGAAAACAAACATTGATCTGAATTCCAGGGCCATAACCTATTTCTAATAATCATCAGTTGTATTATGGTTAAACATGGTATTTCTCCTAGCCGGTCCATCTTCCCTTTTTATTCAACTCTATTGCACAGCCATCTTACTGCCCATCCATATTTGCACAGCAAAGACCTGGCAGGTTGCAAACCCCAATATTACTTTGCTAAAGGACCACAGAGAACAATGGGATCTCAGACGCTGGACTTAGCAGGCATGAGTGGCTTTTATTCATAGAATCATAGAATACTAGAACTGGAAGGGACCTCAGGAGGCCATCAAATCCAATCCTCTGCCCTCACAGCAAGACCACGCACCATTTCTATCACCCCTGTTAGATATATACCCCATGTGTTCCAACCTGTATCCTGAAATACTAAGGTATACAAACACCGGAAAATACCTTACTTTTGCTAACAGGGCAGACTAAAGAAGAGCTCTGGGCTGGGCACCAGGAAATGTGAGGAAAACCTCATTCCGCCACTGATTCTTTGTTTGACTCTGGCCATGTTCCTTCACATCTGTGCCTCAGTTTACCCATCTATCAGACGAATTGTGAGGTTTAATGCATTAATACTTGGGCACCTAGAAGGGCCAGAGTGAAAAATAAAAAGGCTCCATCCTTAGGCCTGTTCACTGTGACCAACTTGTATGGGAGGTGCTGGGGTCATTGAGCCTTGTGTTGCTCTGTGTCAAAAGTCAAGTAATGTCTGTTGTCAGCAATGCAGTCCAAATCACTGTTATGACAAAGCCTTTATCTTCAAAACACTTCATGCGTGGTGAGAAAGGCATCTCCTCCCACGAATTCTCAGGATGTGGCACTCTCCCGAGGTTCCACAGCCCTCATCTGCTCCCGTAAACAAACCGGGCTTGTCAGGCTTTTGCTGAGGTTTTCATTCCATGGAGAAGAATAATTCTCTTTCATGCCCCTACTCAGGGTTGCAGCACAGCGGTACTCTAACTGCATTTGTTGTCAGAGAGACCAAATATTATTCTGTCTTTCTGGGGAAGCCCGTAATCCCAAAGGTGGAAGGGCAGCTCAAACAGCAGGCACCACAATAGAGCTCTAGCAGGGACTTGCCAGGGAAAGTCTTAGAGAAGCAATGGAAAACACATTTTTAAAGTGTACAGATGTAGTTACTCATGCTGTTTACAGTCTTTCCACCTTATTGTACTCAAATCCACAGCAAACCTAAATTATGTATAGTGTCCAGGTACAGCATTTCCTGATGTAAGTATGTCTTGTTTATTGAAGCTATTACAGTAAAATCTCTATTATCCAGCAGCCACGGGAAACTGGGGGTGCTGGATAATCAAACGTGCCAAATATTGGAGCAGGGCTTGTGGCCCCACTGCCACCATTCAGTCAGCCAGCCGAGCAGCAGCCAGACCCACCCGGGTAACTAGCCCCACGGCAAGCAGCTGGCTCTGCAGCATATGGTCCTGCAGCTTGCGGCTGGCCCAGCTTGGTCAGCCACCCAGGGCATGCTGATTAACACAATGTGCTAGTTATCTGGGAGCCATAAACCATAGGGAACTGGATTTTTAAAGTAAAAATGGTGTCTTTGCATAAAAACAACAAAATACAATAAATTGATCTAACCTGAACAATTCAGATCTGGATTCAAATCCAAATTTCCACAAACCACAAAAAACACATATCTAGCCTATCTATAAGATACTCTTAAAATAAGGAACAGGGGAAAAAAGTCTGGCTACTCACTTTTCTTTGCCCTTATTTACAGTGCAAGACCACAAGGCCACTCACCATTAAAAGGTACACATTTAGAATGGAATGAAAGGAATCTTTGTGCATGTAATGTACAACAGGGCTGGTGGTACTCATGGCTGCATGATTTTCAGAGTAAAATTTAATATTTTGAAGGGACTATAGGAGACATTTATTATATGTGAGAAATAAATCTGAGACACAGATTCTAAATGTGGTATCTGGAGCCAGACTTCAAATATTCCTGAATAAAGCAAACAATGGTATTGTTCAAATCTGAGCCCAACAGAAACTAGCTGTTAAATTTGAATCTGGACCCTGATGTGGATTCTTCAAGGAAATTCAGAGATGTGTGGGTCTCAGGGTGCCTCTTTTTTATACATATATGAATAGGAATAGACTTTGCATAGGATATATTTTATTAATACTTATAGTTCAGAGCATGAACTGATCACCAAATGTGGCCAGAAATAAATTCCGCCCATTGTGCATGTTATTTATTTATCTATCATCCAAAAGCGTACTTGGTTCTTTAAAGCCACATGGTAAGACCTACTTTAAAGAATTTATATGTCAAGTGCCCAACTCCCACCCCACCCCCAATCCTTAATCTTGCAGGCAACGGATTACACAGATTAGGCACAATATAGGGATATTGTAACCCTCTTCTGAAGCATCCATCAAGGAGCATTATTCAGTAACAGGTTAATGACCAACATGAGCCATTATTCTGTTTCAGCATGGCTAAGAAGACCATTGCTTTATTCTCGTACCCTACTTCTTATGTTCCAACTTGATGAGGCTTCAAGCAACTGTCACTGTTTGTCCACAGAGAAACATGTTTTATCAATAGCATTGGGGTCACTGCTATGTAGTGACTATTAGCACCCCAAATCCTGGATGCATTGTGCTACAGTCAGGAGCCAAAGGGCCTGATTCCAGTTTCATACCAGTTTCACATTGGCTGTCTACACTTGCATTCCTCTTTTGAAAGAACACTGCAAATGAGAGAAATCAAAAATGTAAATGAGACATTGAGTTCCATATCTCATGCTTCATTTGCATAATCTCTTTTCAGAAGAGATTCTTTCAAAAGAAAAAAAGCAGTGAAGACGCAGCTCTTTCAAAAATAAACCCCATATTTGAAAGAACCCTTCTTCCTATTTTGTTTCAGGAAGAAGGGTTCTTTTGAAGATGGGGTTTATTTCTGAAACAGCCTCATCTACATTGCTTTTTTCTTTTGAAAGAATCTCTTCCGAAGAGGTTATGCAAATGAAGCGTTATATATGTAAATCAGTGCCTCATTTGCATTTTGATGTCCCTCATTTGCATTTCTCTTTCAGAAGAGGAATGCAAGTGTAGACACAGCCAGTGGGGTGACTCCACTGAGTTCGCTTTTGATTTAATGTAAGTGAAAGGAGCTTTGGGCCTCTGATATTTTAAATGCACGTGATCTCCTGTATCTCTCCAAACCCTGGTGGACAAGTACATGCACAATGGAAAAATCACAATAAGCATTGTCACCCTTGCTGAGAATTTGGGCAAGATGACCTAGAACTGGATGGACCTGGAAAGTGAATGATCACATAATTCCTCCAGGTTACAGCAGGTACTCAGTGTTGGTACACAGAGGCAGGAATGAATGTATAAGGAATTCACACTGTTGTCTGTGATGTACAGCCCACATTTGGTGATCAGTTCATGCTCTGAACTATAAGTATTAATAAAATATACCCTGTCTGCAAAGGCTATTCTTATTCATGTATGTATAAAGAAGAGTTAGGCTTGGACCCAAACACGCTTGAATTTGCATATCCACAGATACATGCGTTATATCTGCTGGTATCTGCATCAATGGGTGTGGGTGCAGATATCCACAGCTCCTTTTTGCAAATACAGATGTGGACGCAGTTACAAATTTTGTGGATATGGATAAAGAGAACCTCAGCCTCCAGCACTAGTGCATGAAGTGGGGCTGTGAAATTTCATAAGGGGGAGGTGCAGCACAAGAGGCTGCTGGGTCTTGGGCTCAGCCAACTAATTAAAAATGTTGAAATATGTTAATGTTTTTATATATGTGTAGTGACAGTTATATACTGTTTAATAAAGTTTTTACATTCTACAGACTTATTTTTTTACACATACCAAAAGGGTTTTTTTTTTAATATGAACATGACCAAAATTTGCATTGGTTTGCTTTGCCTTAGATAGGTTGCAGGGGAGGGCTGCTAACTGAAGGTATGAAAAGAGGGGCCCAGCATAAAAAGTGTGCTCACCCCTGGCCTACGGGACTGTAAATTTGGTCCCATCCAGAGCACTGGCTGCTCTTGAGAAGCATCTGAATATACAAGAGACCAGAAAAGGTAGATTAGGAACTCAGAATTTCCAGACACTCCGGCTATGAATTAACATGATGCTGTTCTGATGACTACAGAGCGCCCTGCTTTGCCAGCCTGTTTCACTTAAAATACCAGCCATGTGCTATATTTATAAAAAGAACCAGTTTTGGAAGCTTGCCATGGATGCTGCAGAAGCACAACAGACAAGTTCCGCCCCAGAGGTCCAGTCAACAAGCTGCCAGTTATCACGCTACTACAGTAGCATGGGCTACACAGAAGGACTCAGCAGAGCCTTCCAAGAAAAGGCAGCAGACTCCAGCTTTGAAACCAACACTTACAGTGCCAAGGAACTTCAAATCTATTAGCCAAATTATGGGCTATGTTGTGCAGCTAATTAGCTGCCTATCAGCCTAAAACATTAATATACTTACATACATTTATTCTTGTTGCATAGGATTCGCATTGTTAAAAACAGAAATATTTGGGAGGCAGAGTTCTATTGCTCATCATCCTCTCAGCACCTGAATGTAAGTGTTATTCCAACTATGGACCTAATTCTGATTGTATTAATTTCTAGGTCTTATCCTGATACACAAGGTTAGCAAGAGTGAAGAAACCTGTAGCAAGCCTGAGTGACTTTCTAAACTCTTGCCTAGTCTATCACAACTAACTAGAGTGAATAATGTGTCTCACACGCAGTATAAATGACTTTTGTAAAAAGAACATAGATACTCCTTGGCTACGTCTACACGTGCCCCAAACTTCGAAATGGCCATGCAAAATGTGAAAGCTACTAAGGCTTGGAAATCCATTTCTTTTCAGTGTTAGGAGGTTCTTCCAGCCCAATCTGGATGCATAGCAGTGGGCTCATTGAAAAACCTTAGGGAATTTATTGTATTCAGATAAACAATGGAAAGCCATTGCAGTCAAAGTTACCTGGGGAGGCAACACCAAGAAACCTTTTATCACACATAAGGGCCGTGTCTACACGTGCCCCAAACTTCGAAATGGCCATGCAAATGGCCATTTCGAAGTTTACTAATGAAGCGCTGAAATGCATATTCAGTGCTTCATTAGCATGCGGGCGGCAGCGGCGCTTCGAAATTGACGCGCCTTGCCGCTGCGCGGCGCATCCAGATGGGGCTCCTTTTCGAAAGGGCCCCGCCTACTTCGAAGTCCCCTTATATGGGATGGGAATAAGGGGACTTCGAAGTAGGCGGGGCCCTTTCGAAAAGGAGCCCCGTGTGGACGCGCCGCGCAGCGGCAAGGCGCGTCAATTTCGAAGCGCCACTGCCGCCCTCATGCTAATGAAGTGCTGAATATGCATTTCAGCACTTCATTAATAAACTTCGAAATGGCCATTTGCATGGCCATTTCGAAGTTTGGGGCACGTGTAGACACGGCCCTTATGTGTGATAAAAGGTTTCTTGGTGTTGCCTCCCCAGGTAACTTTGACTGCAATGGCTTTCCATTGTTTATCTGAATACAATAAATTCCCTAAGGTTTTTCAATGAGCCCACTGCTATGCATCCAGATTGGGCTGGAAGAACCTCCTAACACTGAAAAGAAATGGATTTCCAAGCCTTAGTAGCCTTCATGTTCACACTAGAATCCATCAGCCTGGCTGTGAAAGTACTGACTGACAAATGAAGAAATGGGCAAGAAAGGGGACTTTGTGGGACAGTGGTGGCAAGACCCCGACCCACATGCTGATGTCTCAATTAGACATAGGGGCTCCATTACCAGCACTCATTGTGATGAGATGCATTATAGAAATTGCAGGGGCAGATTTCACTGTCCCTTACCATTAGTTCATGCCCTCATACACCATAGTTGAGCAAAGCTGATTCCAGTTCTCAAAGTAGATTCTAGATGCCTTCTCCCAGTTAGGAAACCCCTATCTGAGGTTGCAGAAGCTGCTATGTTGTACTGCTCCTTAGTGGGGCAATTAAAACAAAAGTCAAGGTAGCTCCCGGGTCTTGTTGAAATAACACACTCAAAGGGCAAGAAGAAGGTGCAGAGTCAATCAGCCCAGGAGATCTTTGTGACATACAGAAGTGTGTTGGCTTTCAAGGCATGAGGAAGCCTGTGAAAGTTTTTCTAGCCATCCTGGAAATTCAGGAACTGACATACGCAAAGAAGGAGCAATAAGGAGCTGGTTGAAAAATGCACACAATTTTTCCACAAAGTTTATGAAGCTTTCTTTAAAATGTCAACCACTCTATATGCTGGTCAAAAACAGTAAAAGGAGCATTCTTCTTGAAGAATTTTGAAATACTTTTTTAGTACATTTGGTCAACATTTTCAAAACAGTTTTAAATTTTGACCAGCTCTTATAGTTAAAAAGTGGGTCTTCCTACTTTTACAGTAGATTTTTCTGCATGTTCATCTAGAATGGGACTGCTCACTTTTATCAATTATATTCAATGTAATGCAGTTACACAACTAGACACACTCCTAGATAACACTATCCTCTCACTGCATAATCTGTGAATGTCTAATACAGTTAGTCGGTCTGAAGGGCTGGAGTTGTAAGGCAGTTGCAACTTCCCCACCAGTGATGGTCCAGCTTCAAGCTAGCACAGGCTTTGGGATGAGAGGATTGGACACTAATTAGTTTGGCAGACACAACAGGGCATTTTGCATGAACAATAAAATCCTTATAAGAACCAACATGCACAGAGGCAAAACAGATGGCAGCTTTACACCAAACGGTCTATAATCTATGGATTAAAGACTCCCTAATTACAAAGACCCTTCAAATTTATTACAGCCATTGTCTCTTTGATACCCTACCATCCAAATGCACGGTCCTGTGTGTCTACCACTTCCTTGATACATACCAATACAATTCACTGCTGTGACAGTGTCTTGTGGGCAATAATTAGGGTGAGCAACCGTCCCATATTGGGCAGGATGGTCCCATATTTGGGATGCCAAAAAGGTGTCCCAACTTACTTTTTTAAAAGAGATAATTGTCCTGTATTTAGGCCCTCGGGGGCTGGGGTGGAAGTACCTGCAGCTGCCACTTCCCCAGAGCTCTGGGCCAGGAGAGCCTGCAGCCTCCGCTCTCCCGTGGCCCTGGGCCAGGAGCTTCCGTGGCCACCACTTCCCTGGGGCTGGGACAGGGAAGTGCCAGCTCCTGGGGCTTGGTGCAGCCGAGAGGAGCAGCCCACCCCCCCACAGCTCCCTGTCCCCTATTTGGGGCAGGGAGATGTGGTCGCCCTAGCAATAATCCACAAATTAAGACCTCCTGTATCTGCACTAACATGACCATACATCAGATCTCTATGATTTCACAACAAGATAGGTGCTGAAAAAGTCAGTCCATCAGTAAAAGTGTATGGCTCCAGCTACACTAGCAAGATCTTTTGGAAAATCCGGCCCTTTTTTGAAACAACATGTGGAGTGTCTACACACAAAATGCTCTTTTCTGATCCAAAATTGAAAGAATGCAGCTCTTCTTCCAGCAGCCCTCTTCCGCTCTCGGATCAGGGAGAGCGCCTCCTTTCAAAACCTTCTTTAATAAAAAAGAGTATAGATGCTCTGTGGGCACTTTTTTCAAAAAGTGCAGTCTTCGTGGTGCCGGGTTTTTTAATCCCTGAACCATTCTTTCGAAAAAGCGGGAGCTGTGTAGATGCTCTCTATCAAGAGAGTGGATCGATCTTCCAATCTGCCTTTTTTGTGTGTAGATGTGCCCTTTTGAAAGAGATCTTCCACAAGACCTTCTTTTGAAAGATTGCTGTAGTATAGACGTAGCCCATCAGGAGCTAAAGGCAGTTGGAATGGAGCGGCAGGCCTTCCCATCTGGCAGAATGGGGTCTGGAGGGTCAGATGCTATAGTCTACCTACAGAACTGCAGGCTTTCAATCTAGGTGATAATTTGCCTTTACATGTTCAGTCCTTAACATACTTCTGAAGTAAATCACGCAGTCTGCAACTGGTGCTTCACTTCTTCACACTGGAACCCATGCAGGGTACCATTAAACAATAATAATCTTTATTCAATGACCTACAGACATATTTCCACATCAGCAATGATCATTTCCCCCAAAACATCTCTTTCAAGATGCAAGGCTACATCTACCCCACAGTCTTATGTAGAAATAAGCTATTCTGGAATAGCTATTCCAAAACAGGGCTTCTACATATAAAAAACTGTGTCATAATAGCACTTAGCTATTTTGAAATATATTGCCTGCACACCTAGCACCTACTTTGAAATAACACCTATTTCAAAATAACTATTTCAAAATACAGCACTGTTAAGACAGGCTGGCCATGTCTACACTAGCCCCCTTGTTTCCATTTGGTTTTGGGAAGAAGGGGCTTTTGAAGCCAGGGGGATCCTTTGAAAGGCCCCTATCTACACTGGCAGCATTCATTTTGAAAGCAGCACTTTTGAATCACGCGTGGCCACCATTATGCTAATAAGGCACTACTATTCATGGCAATATCTCATTAGCATCTGCCAAAAACCCTCATTACCTTGCCCCCTCCAAAACAAGGGGACTAGTGTAGACACGGTCACTACATCTACACTGCAGAGATCCTTCAAAAGAAGCCCTTCCTGAAGATCGCTTCTGAAAGAATGTCTTTCGAAAGAGTGCATCCACACACAAAAAAGTGGATCAAAAAGAGAGCATCCGCATAGTCCCTGCTCTTTTGAAACAAACAGGTAGGGGTCAACAAATCAGGTGCCATGGGGACTACTCGTTCAAAAGAAGAGCCCTGAGGAGCATCTACACACATTTTCTTTCAAAGCAAGGCATTCCTCCTGAAACAGGAATGAAGGAGCACTTTCAAAAGGAGTGCAACATTCTTTCCATTTACTTTTGAAGGAATAAGGAATGCTTTTTGTGTGTAGACACTCCACAGGATCTTTCAAAAGAGCCCCCTTCTTTCAAAAAAATCTTTCAAAACAACTTGCTAGTATAGATGCTGCCACAGGACATAGCACTTATTTAAAAATAGCTATTTCTAAATAAGTGCTATTCCACATCTTATCAGCACCTATCTCAAAATATCTATTTCAAAATAGGCACTATTCCTCCTGCAATGGTATTTACTAATTTCAAAATAATGCACCTGCAATTTCAAATTTCAAAATATCAAAACAAAAACAAAAAAGCAGTCACGTAACAATTTAAAGACTAACAAAATAATTTATTAGGTGATGAGATTTCGTGGGACCAGACCCACTTCTTCATATCATAGCCTCATGACTGCTGTTTTGTTTGGTAGAACACAGACTACATATCATGTTTGTAGTGTAGATGACAGCGAAGTTAGTTCAAAATAACAGCTGTTATCTTGAAATAAATTGGCTGTGTGCCTGTAGTCCAAGTGTCCTACATCACCTATCACCAAAGTCGTGTACCCCGACCAGTGCATAAAGTGCCCAATAATAATGTGGAATGTGGGTGAATCCAAAAAATTACTATGTTCTCGAATTAACTCATATGGGGAAATTAAAGACAAACACAACATCACCTGACAGTGAACATTTTTCTCAAGCAGTTACTCTGTATCTGACTTCTCAGTCCCCACCTTCAAAGGAGACCCGCACAACACTTCGAAAAGATGAGCCTAGGAGCTTAAATTCATAACTTTGCTAGACACTAAAAATCATGCACTGTGTATCATCATCATCAACCTCGGTCTCAGTGCCTGTTGGTGTCTGATGCCTCCCTCACTTTATTTCCTTTCTTCCTTCCCTGTCCAGTGTGGAGTGGATTAGTTTTTGTAAACTAACTCCACACCAATCTACTATATCATATACCCATTCTCTGTGGGGTCTGCCTCTCCTGTTGGAACCATCCATTATGCCAAATACCAGGATCTTGACTTTTCGGTCATCATTCATTCTGCAGATACCAGTATCTCTCCATCTCCTTTCGAAGCAGCTCTACCTTTCCAGTCACCCACATTTTTCAGACATTGCACATGCCATTTGATATGCGTTAGTTGTAATTTTCTCTTCGTAGCCAACTTATTGACCCAGCCCCAGTCTCGATTAGTATCTCAGACCATGTTTATCCAGGTGATGTCTCAGCCAGTATCTTTTCTTGGTTAGTCGTACTGGCATCAGATTTCACTCGCATTGTTGTTTTATGACCAGTGTAATGTCACTAATCTGACCAACCCTCCCTCTTTATCCAGGTTTGGGAATGTCATGAAACCCCAAGAAGCTTAATGGTGGAGTTATGTGCCACAGAGACACTGGATTTATGGCTTATTAAAATATAACTCACTAACAGCGCCCCCATCTCTGACTTTCCCTTTGCATCCCTTTCTTTTCCCCATGTGACTGGGGGGATATTAATGGGCCACTTCACCTTGAATAATCCCTTGAAATGTGTATGAATTTCTTACATTATATTGTTCCATTTGGTAGTTAGCTGTGACACTGAGCACATTTCCTAGACCTGAAGAGTTCTGTGTAAGCTCATACATTTGTCTCTCATCAAAAGAAGTAGGTCCAATAAAAGATATTGGCTGAGTCACCTTGGCTGCGTCTACACGTGCACGCTACTTCGAAGTAGCGGCAGTAACTTCGAAATAGCGCCCGTCACGTCTACACGTGTTGGGCGCTATTTCGAAGTTGAAATCGACGTTAGGCGGCGAGACGTCGAAGTCGCTAACCCCATGAGGGGATGGGAATAGCGCCCTACTTCGACGTTCAACATCGAAGTAGGGACGTGTAGACGATCCGCGTCCCGCAACATCGAAATAGCGGGGTCCTCCATGGCGGCCATCAGCTGGGGGGTTGAGAGATACTCTCTCTCCAGCCCTTGCGGGGCTCTGTGGTCACCGTGTGCAGCAGCCCTTAGCCCAGGGCTTCTGGCTGCTGCTGCTGCAGCTGGGGGTCCGTGCTGCATATACAGGGTCTGCAACTAGTTGTTGGCTCTGTGTATCTTGCACTGTTTAATGAAAGTGTGTCTGGGAGGGGCCCTTTAAGGGAGCGACTTGCTGTTGAGTCCGCCCCGTGACCCTGTCTGCAGCTGTGCCTGGCTCCCTTATTTCGATGTGTGCTACTTTGGCGTGTAGACGTTCCCTCGCTGTGCCTATTTCGACGTTGGGCTGAGCAACGTCGAAGTTGAACATCGACGTTGCCAGCCCTGGAGGACGTGTAGACGTTATTCATCGAAATAGCCTATTTCGATGTCGCAACATCGAAATAAGCTATTTCGAAGTTGGGTGCACGTGTAGACGTAGCCCTTGTCTCGCTGATATCCTGGGATCGACACAGCTACAAAATTTTGTGCTCCTTGACATTTTGATTATGGAACTTGTATGATATTGGTCTGTTTCCAGGGGGTCCTGCAGGGATCTGTTTTTGGCCAAAGATCATTTAACATTTTAATCAAAAGCCTGTAAGAAAATGTAAAATTATCACTGATAAAGTTTGCACAGGGCACAAAAACTGGAGAGCGGTAAATAATGAAGAGGGGAGGCCACTGATTCAGAGTGAACAATCCCACCATTGGTCCTTCCTGCCAGATAACGTTGTGGTATCATCTTGCACTGAGGATACCTCTCCCAGGAAGAGAACTCCAGTCATTAGGAAGAGGCAGGTATGAGCAATAGGGGATTCGATCATTAGAAACAGACAGCTGGGTTTGTAATGACTGTATAGAAAGGATGGGCTCCACCTAAATCAAAATAGAAACAGACCTCTGGCACCTAACATTAAAAAGGTTGCAGAGCAGTTTTTAAACTAAGGTCAGGGGGAAGCTGATGCGTGTAGAGGAGCATATGGATTGGACAGAGACATCTCTTAGGGGAGGGTTATTAACAGGAATCCTCTATGTTCTATTAAGGACGAGAGAGTCAAAGATGATGAGAAACAATCAAATGAAAAAGAGTCTAACACATCAGGAAATGACAGACAGATAAATAGTGACATAACATTAAAGTGCTTTTACACAAACACTAGAAGTCTAAGAAATAAGATGGACTAGCTAGACTGCTGCATGTTTATTTCTGTTCCCTAACTAGAAACTTATATGATGACATTTGAACAGTTTGAGCTGTACATCTGTTTCATATTAAATATTTGCATTTCACGGTTGAAGATTCAGTGTTGTCACATCTACTCTATAAAATCATTTTGGTGAATATTTGATCATTCAGAGACTTGCATTAAAAAGACAGAAAAAGTTACGTATTTGTAATAGTAAATTTCATTCTGAATATACAAGGAACATGAATACCAAAAGGGGCATGAACATAACCATTAAAAATAGGAATGTATGAAAGTAACATTGCATGGTATTTATTTCTACTTCTGTTTCATGTGAAGGGGGCTGGGGGATCTTCAGCCACTTCCCAACTGATAAACACTAAATGGGAAAATAGCAAGCGAAATCACCACCACCGTCAGCCAAGGATCCAATGGGAGATGTACTGCACTCCTTTCTTCCTCCCTCCACCATAAAGTAGTCCCTGCAAGTCTGGGACATAGCACATTGTTGGAACAGGGAAAAGGGCTTGCTGTACACGAATTCAGGCCCCTCAGCCCTAAATTCACACATGTTCGTTGGTGCCTGATGCTCAAAGGACTCGAAGGGTATGTCTACACACTGCAACTAAATACCTGGCACTGGCCTATGAAAGCTGACTTGGGGTAAGGGACTCCTTGATTGCGGTGTGGATATTCAGGCTCAGGCTGAAACCTGGGCTCTAGGACCTTGCACAATGTGAAGGTCCCATTATCAGCAGTGCAAATAATCAACCTCTTAATCCAAGCCCCAACAGGCAAATCTTATTCAGCTGACCTTGGCCAGCTGCAGCCATGCCACAGGTCTTTTATTGCAGTGTAGATGCACCCTAAGAGCAGTATATCACACAATAAGATGACTTGCAGAATGAGTCTGTTGCCCAGCGTCATCTGGTTTCCATTAAACCCACAAAGCACAGCTGCAGAGTTATTGCATTCTTCTTTGATGTCTTACATGAAATCATATTATTAAGCTCAGAGACACAGCTGACTGTTCTCTGCTTCCTGGTTAGTATATCATGGTCACCACAGTAACTTCCACAAACAGTCTCTGTAAGCTCCAAGAATTGGCCTGCTCAATCGTAATAATTCTCCCTTTCCAGAGGGAAGAGAGCCTCACGTCTGAAAACAAGTGGCTTCTTCCCTGAGTTAAACTGCCTTTGGACAAGAGGAATCAGAAGACGACAGACAAAAGTGGTGAGTTCTGATGAAAGAAGAGACAGAAAGACCATGCTTATATGGGAAAGTTTCCTTCCAATTTGAGGCATGAATTTAAACTGAAATACTTATACCAGAGTAGAACACAGTAACATGAATACCTGTATAACTATATTGGTAAAACTGCTCTCTATAGACAAGGACCCACAGAGAAGAGCGTCATGATTGCTGTCTGGAGGGGCTGCAGAGGGGACAGCAGGAGGGGCATCCAGGCCAGGAGCTCCCTGAAGGTGCCCGCCACATCCCTCAGCGTGCCCATTAGTTCTGCCCAGGACCCCCAGATCCAGGTGGCCTCACCCTCCTTGAGGCGGAGACACCACTCCACCACCTCCACCTGCCAGTGGACAGAGGTGGCAAGGTAGTGGTCTGCTGCCGCCCACCTTTGGCCCCTCTGGGAGTGGGGTCTCCCTGTTTCGCCCGGTGGTGCCACAAAGTCCTTGTCCCTCGTCTCCAGGGGGCTGTCAGGTGCTACGGAGGGTGAGAGGCTCTCCTGGCCACCTGATGGCACAGCTGCAGAGATAGGAGGGAAGAGAGGGACAGGTCATGAATACTGACCCTTGCCCATGCCCCTCATCCCCCAGTGAGCAGTGGGTCCCAACCTCTGTCCAATGGCAGGGTGGTCCTGGAGGCCCATGTTGGTGGCGGGGGTCCCTGTCCCCCTGGGGGCAACTCCCTTGTGTGGTCTGACCCTAGCCATTCCCTCCCACCTCGGAGCAGGCCACGGCATTGTCCATGGGAGTGGGTGCTGAAGGCCACTGGCAGCCATGCCACCGTCCCAAGGGCCACAGCCTGGCTGGGCTTTGGCTGGCCAGGGTCCACTGAAGGTCGGGGGGGGGGCCCCTCCAGTGAGCATGCAGCCCCACCCTGTGGTCCAGGGTGTGCCCTGTTGGGTACGTACTTGACGTTCCACCGTCGAGGTTGGGGGATGCCTGGCTAGCCGAGGAACGGCTGGAGGTGCAGGAGGGGAGATCTATGATGAGGTCCCCCTCCTCACTAGGCCACTCCGCTGCTGCTGCAGGCTCTGGCTGTGCTAGGGTTGGGCTGCTTGATGGTCCCAGCTCATTGGGCTCTTCTGGCTGGGGCTCTGCTGTGGAGGTGTCAAAAATGGAGGGTGGGGAGGCAGTGTTCTGTGGGCCCAAGAGGCTTCTGAGCTCGTGGTAAAATGCACACAAAGTGGGGGCATCCCCCAACAGGCTGTCTGAGTCCTGAGCCCAGGTGTACCCCTGCCGCAACTCCTTGACCTTGCTGCTTACCTATTCCGTAGTGCAGGCAGGGTGGCCATGGGTTGTCAAGCCAGCTGGACGAAAGCAGCCACATTCCACTGCTTCGTGCCCATCTCACGCAGGACCTCCTCCTCCTGCCATAGGCCCAGTAAGTCCCAGAGCTCATCCTCCATCCAGGAGGTAGCTCTCTTTTTCCCACCCTGGCTGGCCCCCTGGACAAACTCGGAGGCAGGTGCTGTGGGGCTTCCCGCCTCGCTGGCTGCTGGCCATGCTGTGCCAACAGCTGCTGTGGGTCTGGCTGAGGCATGCATGGGCCCTACATGCAGTGGCTGCTGCCTGCACAGTCTCAGCTTCCTGCAACGGGGTTTCCCAGTGCGTGAGCCTTTAAAGGCTCCCTCATGCACAGACCATAGAGCCCTGCCGGCGCTGGACAGTACGTCTGTGCCTAGCAGCTGGTCGCTGCCATGGCGGACCCTGCTCTTTCGAAAGAGCAGGCTGCAGAATGTCTACACGTGACTTCGTTCAAAATACGCTTTCGAAAGGGGCAGCTTTTCTGATTTCATGTTTGGGAGGGTGATTTCATATGCTGGGGCACGTTCCTTCGATTCCATTCTTGAAAAAGTGCACAGCGCATGTAGGCCCACCACGCTCTTTCAAAAGAGGGCCCAGGCTTTTGGAAATAATGGAACGATAAATATATTAAAGCTGAAACTTTTGCATTTCATCAAAAGACACTGGCTGAAACTTTATGTCAATTGAAAATTCTTGGTATTTTGCCATTTTTGTACATGTTGGAATTGCAAAAAATATACCAGTAAAGCTGTGAAAATAAGTCCCAGGAAATTTTGTAGGGTTTCTGATTGCTTTTTACCCATTCTCTTAACTCGTGCACTACAGCAGAGGAACCAAGTAGAATGTGAGCCAGTTAGCAGTGAAGCTTTCCCAGTTCAAAACGAGAAATGAGCAGGTAAGTAAACCTTGTCTTATTAACCTCTCATCCCTGTAATGGATAGGTGAGTGCTCTCATGCCAATAACCTCTGTAACCCTTGCCATTTCCCTGATTTTCCAACTCTCAGAAAACTAACAATAGTCTCCTTAACAGCTGCAGATTAGCCTGCAGTAGAGGAAATGACTTCATTACCACTATGTACACAAATTCCCTTCCTGCAGCCAGACTACACCATGATGAGCTAACTGCTCTTGTACCTCTTTAAGCTAGTCACAGACCTACTCACAAAGACATAAAATCTAAATCATTCTTCCTCCTCTGGTGCAAGAGGCCAATGGAGCAGGACACAGAACTTTGCCTCTACATTCTTTGCATAGAAAAAAGAATTTCTTCTGTGATATCGTAGTCCAACCCAACATGTCCTTCCCAGTGGCTCCTGTCCCAACTCAATCAGCTTCTTTAAATATTAGCATTCATTTGTATTACGGTACAGTAGTATTGAGGACCTCTTGTTGTGGATCAGAATGTCTTTGTGCTAGGTGCTGAACACAGAACAAAAAGACAGTGGCACAGGAAAAGGCTTTGGAGTTAGGAGAGCTGAGTTGCACCCCTGCCTTACTCCTGTCCCTCACCACCCCCAGACCTGGGGCTGGCAGCCAGGAGGGCTGGTAGCCAGGGCCACAGCCCCGGCAGCTTGGTAACATGTTGGGTCTGGCAGCAAAGCCAAGGCTGGCAGCTTGGCAGAACTTTGGGACTGAACAGGGCACAGAGCCGGCAGCCGAGTGGGACCCAGAGCCAGCAGCAGACCCCCAGCCAACAGCATGCCCAGTGGCTGGGATCCCCAGATACACAGGGCACCAGGCTAGCGGCAGGGACCCTGAGCGGCAGGGGAACAGGGCCAAGACACCAAAAACCCGGAGGTGCTTCATCACCCCACACACCCACGCTTCCTGTCCATAAGACAATCAGGGCAGACGACCAGGCCGTGCGCTTTTGGGGGCCCTGCAGCAATCACCTTAACCATCCTATGGATAGGAGGGACCCAGGGGATTACAGGGCTGAAGCATGGTGGCAGCAAAGTATGCCTCCTCCAACTCCCATACTCACCCCCCGGGAGGACCAGTGTTTCCTGCAAGCTGAGCCTAGGAGAGATTCAGGTGCCATCCAGCTGATTAGCAGAGCACCCACGGCTGCCCACAACCAGCAGCATGTGTCTCTATTGGTGGTGCACATCCACATATACCTTTGTGCACACAACAAGATTTATTCTGCACATGGGTGGAAACAGACTGTGTCTACACTGGCACAAATCTTCAAAATACCCATGCTAATGGCCATTCTGAAGATTACTAATGAGGCAGGGAATTGGATATTCAGCACCTCATTAGCATTAGCACGCTTCGTGCAGCTACACGGGGGTCCTTTTCGAAAGGACCCGCACCTTTCAAAATCCCCTTATTCCAATCAGTGAGTGGAACAAGGGGTTTTGAAAGGTGTGGGGGTCCTTTCAAAAAGGACCCCCGCGTAGCCACGCCGAGCCATGCACTTTCAAAGAGCTGCGGCCGGAAGCATCCTAATGCTAAAGAGGCACTGAATATTCAATTCAGTGCCTCATTAGTAATCTTCAAAATGGCCATTAGCATGGCTATTTCGAAGATTTGTGCCCATGTAGACACACCCTTAGGGAATGGGGCAAATAGATGTCAGGGATGGGACCTGGTCCTGCAGAGAGGGCAGAGGACCGGACTAGATGACCTCTCAAGGTCACTTCCGGTTCTAGGAGACGTGTGTCTCCAATTATAAATTAAATAAATTAGTAATCTTCAAAATGGCTATTAGCATGGCTGTTTCAAAGATTTGTGCCAGTGTAGACACAGCCTTAGAGATAAAACTGGAGGGGACCTCTGCTGCTGCCATGCCAGGCTACCATGTTGCTCGAAGGGGAGGGGAGGAGCAGGGAGCAGAGGGAAGTTTGGGGGAAAGAGTAGATCTGGAGAGGGGTGGAGCCTGCAGGGAGTGGGAGTTGTCTTAGGCCCTGCACCTGAGGCATGGGGGAGGTAGGTTTCCCCAGGCCCTGTGGCCCCCTGAGGACAGGCCTGCTTCCTGCAGTTATGCAAAAAATGATGCCTGCTCCAGAGAGTTAATGATCTAAATTGTAATATAGGGAGAGATGGTCCCAGCTTCTGGCTCCAGACACTCTGCCATCCCCAAACACTACAGAAATTCACCTCCAAACTTTACAGCTTAGGGACAGCTTTAATTCTGAGAAGAGTCCGCAAAGTATCATTTCCTGAATGCTTTGCAGGAACTGGACTGCTGCATCTGATTTGGAAAAGGACTCAGAAAACCTTGCCTTGCAATTGAGCAGCTTGTTTTCTTCATTTCACTCTCTTCCTGTCACCTCATCAGATATCTGCAGTGCTAAATTAATGGTTCTTCCTTTGCCAGCAGAAACTGGTCACAGCTGAAAGCCTGGATTGACCCAGCCCCAAACACTGCATCCAACCCAACCTCCAAAATCCTCTCTCAGGCCCTTCTCTACTTTTTGGAGGGGCTTGTAATACCCCGGCCATGGCTATGCTAGCATGCCCCTTTCAAAGGGGGATGCTAATGAGCCACTTCAGCAGAGGCTAAGGAGGTGCTACCATGAATATGCAGCATCTCATTAGCATAATTGGGGCCACATGCATTTCAAAAGTGCTGTTTCAAAATGCGCACCGCCAGTGTAGACAGCGGCCATTTGGTTTTGTGAAGAAGGGGCTTTCAAAATCCAAGGGTCCTTTTGAAAGGCCCCCATCTACAATGGCGGCACACGTTTCAAAAGCAGCACTTTCGAAATGCATGTGGCTGCCATTTTGCTAATGAGGTGCTGCAAATATATGGCAGCACCTCCTTAGCATCTGCCAAAGTAGCTCATTACCATCCCCCTGTCGAAAGGGGGGTGCTAGCATAGCCACGGCCCCTGTGTTTTCTGCCTAGAGGCATTAAACTAATTCAGGTGTTTTTTTTAGTTTGGTTCTTAGTTTTTGCCTTTGCCACACACATGGGCTATGTCTACACTAGCTTCCTCCTTTCAGAAGGAGCATGGTAATGAGGTGCTTCCATGAATATGCAGTATCTCATTAGCATAATGGCAGCCACATGTGATTCAAAAGTGCTGCCTTCAAAATGCACGCTGCCCAGGTAAATGGGGGCCTTTCAAAAGGACCCCTTGGACTTCAAAAGCCCCTTCTTCCTAAAACCATATCAGAAGAAGGGGCTTTCAAAATCAGGGGATCCTTTCTTTTGAAAGGCTCCTGTCTCACGGGTGGCATACATTTCAAAAGCAGCCCTTTCAAATCATGCGCAGCTGCCATTATGCTAATGAGACACTGCATATTGATGTAAGTGCCTTATTAGCATCTGCCAAAATCCCTCATTACCATGCCCCTTCCGAAAGGAGGAGGCTAGTGCAGACACAGCATCATGAACAGCCCCTTGATTGCCCAAGGTCAAGGTTGAAGCACATTGTCAACCACTGGTGTGTATAAAAAGCTTATACTTTGCTCCAAATTTTCTAGTTCTGTCCAGTGCCAGACGCATAATACTGGATTAAATGGGCCACTGGTTTAATTTGATTTGGCAGTTTCTATATTCCTTAAGATAGGACTTCAATTTCCAGGACTTTCAAAAATTAGCCACCCTCCCTCTACCCTACATTCTCCTGAACATTACAGCTAAAAATATAAAGCTCTAGAGAGAAGCTTTTATTAATGACCTAAGAGGAAATACAGCAAGCAAGCCACAGAAAATTTCAGCACAACAAGCGATCATTGCAGGAATTTGGGGCATTAGGTAAAAGAGATTGAGATTTATGTGCAACTGTCTTGAAGGGCATATATATATCAAAAAGGGCAAATTTCCCTCAATTATGCCACAGGTGAGCAAGGTATTTAGTATCTGCCTAACTTTAGCTATTTGAATAGTCTTATTTCTGTTAGTGGAAGTGCTCACATGCTTAAAGCAATATATACTCTTAGGTATCTTGCTAAATCAGTACCTTTATTAGATTTTTTCCAAAAAGTGACCTAAATAAGCAGAAGCCTTACGGGAGACCAGCATGGGAATTCTATACCACTTAAGCTAGAAATCAGGGTAATAAATTAGGTCTGACTATAAAATGGTGTATCCTATGTGGACTGTAACAAGTCACAGTCCTTCATAGTAATCACAGAGTAATCCCTGTGATTAATGACCAACCCTGGTCTAACACATGGTTATGTAAATGTCTGAATGTAGGACGCAGGCAAGCACACAAACCTTTAGCACAGTCTGCACTCATAAGTTTAGAGCACTGGAAGAGGCTCTGACTTTGAAAGGACTATACCATCAGATTACTAAATCCTCTCGGTTTAGCAGCACATCTGGTCATTAGGATGCTGAATCGCAGGTGCATTAATAGAGCAGAACTGAAAATCTCAGTCCTAATATAAAAAAGAGCAAAACTAGCTCAATAATAGGGCTCCATTTAGTTATAATGCCATAATTGACTTATGTGCTGAGATGCATTTGGTCCAGGAGCATCCAGGAGGAGGTGCTTTTTGTTTTCACAAGGCATCCAGTCTTTTACCACCACAGAAGTTCAATAATATATTAACATTACAAAAAACGTACCTAAAATATACAAGTATTGATCTGGTTTGCAAGATTTCATGTGAGCGGAATGTAGCCCCAGAATCAGCTATGAAAGATGGTGCAGAATATCTGAAAGCAGAGTGCCCCTCCACCCCAAAATCTTCACTAATCTCGCAAAAATATAACTGCCAATCTTCAGAATTTTCTAACCAGGCAGCCTTAAGTTAGATGTCTAAATCCAGGCACCTAAGCATAACTGGGTGTCTTTTGAGCATTGACATACACACATGACTTCCACTGAAGCCGAGGGATCTGAAGGCCTTTGGCACTTAAGAGGATCAGACCATTTTTATGTAGGTGTCTAAACAGGGATGTAAACGCCTAAAGTCAGACACCCTTGCATAGTGTCCCCCTTTCTAGCGGCTTTTGAAGCAGATCCTCCCTCCACCTACCCAACTTGGCTTGTCTATTCCCCAACCTCCACACCTAAAGGACTACCAACTGCTGATGCCCTGGAGAATTAATCCAGCCTCCTCTACCTCCATTTCCTCCTTTCTCCTAATGCTGACCCATATTTGCAAAGTGCTCTGAGCTCCTCAGATGGAAGGCACTATTAAAGGGCATATGATTATCACTGTAAACATTTCTAGATATAGATGCAAATAAACTGCAGTCACCAATGACAGGAAATACAGAAAATGTATATGATCTTTAAATGTGGTTTTGCTACAATGACACACTTTTAAAATGGGCCACAGGAGAGCAGTGGTTAGTTATCTGAGATGGAGTTCATATGTTCCTGAGATGTTATGATTTCCATGATTAAAGTTCACAGAACTCTCCTCCCAAATTCTCTCATTCTGGGCCAAAACACTTTTCAAACAACACTTGTTTTTAGACATAACTGGAAAGCGTTGGTGTTTGCTTTCTTTATAACTATGGGGAATACAGATTTAATGAAGGAGATGATAAACCTTTGGAACATGTTTAAGCTCTGAGGAATGGCAATATCCACCAAGTATTTATATTAATAAACAACCATGTACAATAGTTGAATAGTTTAGATTCCTTTGTATATGACAAAGGAAAACCTTAAAATAGCCAGCTCTCCTGAAATTCCTTTCTAAGCTCAAGGTTAACGGGCCAACACAGTTGTAGTTATTTTATGGATACAGGTTGTGAAAAATAATTTAGATATTCCAGTTTGGCCAGAAAGTAAAGTCTCTGTTTCATATTCTCCTACATTCTAAATACAGAATTGCTGAAACATTCTAAATTCACTGTGGTATCTCCACTTGGCTTTATAGAAGTTGACCTAGTATTGGATGAAAGATCTAAATGGCTGAATGATAGATTCTCTGGTTCTAGGAGCTATAAAACCACACGCAGAGATACACACAGACATGGCTAGAGACAGACACACTGGCGCCTACATATAAGGCTATACATGTGAGAGATGGTAAAAAGGCAAAAGCAAAACACAACTAGATACTAAAACCAAATGGCAAAAGTAATCAGTGGTGAATTATACCTCGGAATTTCTACATACATGGCCAATTCCTGAAGCTTTTACTCAGCTCTGGGCCAAACAAAGCTGAAACTGAAATCAGTGGGAGTTTTGTGGGAGTTAAGACATGAGGGCTTCAGGACTGGGCTGTGTACCAACCCTCCCTAACCCTGAATTAAATGGGCCAGTTACCACCAAGAGGTGTATATAGTAAAGGACCAAATGTAGATGCAACCATGGATTTTAGTTTCATGTCACATCCTGGTTCAACATACTCAGATTCTTGATCATTGAGGATTATGGTTCTGATTACTGTTGACTAGCAGAAGTACTCAGCGTTGTTCGAGTCTTTATCTGAAGTTATTTAACTGGCTTGATGGTAGGGCGCAACGGGTAGTGGTCAATGGCTCAATATCTGGATGGCAGTCGGTTTCAAGTGGAGTGCCACCAGGCTCGGTTCTGGGGCTTATGTTATTCAACATCTTTGTTAATGACATGGATAAAGGACTGCATTGCACCCTCAGCAAGTTTGCAGATGACACAAAACTAGAGGGAGAGGTAGATACATTGGAGGATAGAGATAGAATCCAGAGTGACCTGGATAAATTGGAGGACTGGGCCAAAAGAAATCTGATGCGGTTCAACAAGGAGAAGTGTAGTGTCCTGTACCTGGGGCAGAAGAACCCCAACCGTTGCTATAGGCTGGGGACCAACTGGCTCAGCAGCAGTGTGATGGAAAGAGACCTAGGGGCTATGGTGGGTGAAAGGCTGGATATGAGTAAACAGTATGCCATTGTAGCCAAGAAGGCTAACGACATACTAGGGTGCATTAGGAGGAACATTTTGAACAGATCTAGAGAAGTAGTTATTCCCCTCTATTTGGGACTGGTAAGGCCACATTTGGAATACTGTCTCCAGTTTTGGGCCCCCCATATAAAAAGGATGTGGATTTGCTGGAGCAGCTTCAGCAGAGGGCAACAAAAATGATTAAGGGGCTGGAGCACAAGACCTATGAAGATAGGCTGAAGGAATTGGGCTGGTTTAGTTTACAGAAGAGAAGACTTAGGGGTGATTTAACAGCAGCCTTCAACTTACTGAAGGGGAGGTTTAAAGAGGAGGGCAAGAAACTGTTCTCAGTAGTGACAGATGGCAGAACAAGGAGTAATGGTCTGAAGTTGAAGAGGGAGAGGTGTAAGTTAGATATTAGAAAAACTACTCTACCAGGAGCGTGTTCAAACATTGGAATGCGTTGCCTAGAGAGGTGATGAATTCTCCATCCCTCGAGGTTTTTAAGTCACAGCTTGACAAGGTCCTGGCTGGGATGACTTAGTCGGGGGGTTGATCCTGCTTGAAGCAGGGGGCTGGACTAGATGACCTCCTGAGGTCCTTCCAGCCCTATGATTCTGTGAAAATAAATCAAAATGCACATGCTTTTCAATATTAGTACTTTTCAAAAATGAGGAAAGATGACTGGAGTGAGGGCTCAGAGGTGAGGAGGGGCATGGTGGGTGGCTTAGGGCGGAAGGCTGATGGGGAAGCTTAAGGCAGAGGGTGAGTGCAGAAGTCAAGGCAGGTGGGAGGTGCAGCAATTAGGGCAGGAGTCTCAGGTCAGGGGCTGGGAGGTGGGGTTACTAGGGCTACCCATGGTAGTGTGGGTTGTGCTACTCTAGTGGTAGCTCCTCCCAGGCAGCCAGGGCAGCACACCCCAGCCAGTGACTCCTTCTTGGAGGGAGGGATTGGGGGCTGTGGCTTTGTGGGCTGGCCCTGGCCTCCAGCTGCGCCCCCCCCCCAGCCTTCAGCCTGTCTGGGGACAGCCCCAGCCTACTGCTGTCATCCCAGGTCTGCAGATGATCCAGGGGATCTTTGCTTGGGGTAGTGGCCATGCCACCCTGTAGCCTGTTGGAGGGGAGCACTCTTCTGGCTGATCAGGGCCTCCAGCTACCCCCTTCCCCCAACCCTGCACTGGTTTGGGGCAGGCAGCACTTGGGGAGCTATCCACAGCATCCACACCTATCCTGCAAACTGTTTTGTGGGATGCTCCAGGGACTAGCCACATTTGCTCCTAGTGAGGCCAGGTCTACATTACCTGGAAAAATCAATTTAAGATACACAACTACGTGACTCTTCCAGTGAGTGTAGATGTACCCTAACTAAGCTAGTTACCCCCGATAATCACTTTACTTCATGAACCAGAATTCTAGAGCCACAGTACCCCTCACACTTCTGCATATGTTGAGTCTGCATCCAGCTATACATTTGAAATGTACAACTTGCACACGCTCTGTAATCAGCCCAAATCAAAATCCCAGCTCAGAACCTCTCCAGTTTGGAGATTAACCTAACCTTCACCACAAAGGCTTGTCTCTATGTCAGATCCCACAAACAGGAGCATTTACAGAGTAATGGTGCTCAGCCTAATGATATTTTGTGGTTATATTCACAACCCACCACTAACTGGGCCAGGTTTGTGACATGGTGAATTAGGTTAGTTCCCTTCAATGCATTCTACAGTTGATACCCTACAGGTGAGCTATTTGTTTTAGGGATAAAAGCATCTATGACCAACATCATCAGACAGGAATCTATGATGAAGCCCTTCAGTTGGAGTGGAAGGAGGCTATAGAGAGAGGCACGTAGTTTCATGTGGGAGCTCACACCAGCAGCAAGAGTCTCCAAGGTGGAGCCGGGGCTAGTCTGTATCTTCACAGAACAAAGCAAGCTGTCCTGTAGCATCTTAAAGACTAATAGTTTTATTTAAACTGTTTAAATTTAAAGTTAAATAAAACTGTTAGTCTTTAAGATGCTACAGGACTGCTTGCTTTGTTCAGCAGCAAGGGGTTTGTTTGTTATCGTACAAGAGGACCTGCTGATTCTAGAGGTGGCAAGCTGGCCCTATGACTAAC
This sequence comes from Carettochelys insculpta, assembly GCF_033958435.1. NCBI lineage: Eukaryota > Metazoa > Chordata > Testudines > Carettochelyidae > Carettochelys > Carettochelys insculpta. The sequence continues at coordinate 18,919,211 of NC_134151.1, forward strand.
TTTACCTTACTGGACCTAACCACACAGTTACATGATCAGGGGTTCATATTCCTGCACTTCCACTAATGTGACATATGCCATCATGTGCCAGCAATTACCCCTCTGCCATATACATTGAACAAACTGGACAATTCCTTTGTCAAAGGATGAATGGACACAAATCAGACATTAGGAATCTGAACATGCATAACCTGGTAAGTGAGCACTTTACCTTGGCAGGACACACTATTAAATGACTTTAGGGTCCATGTATTACTTCAAGAGATTTTAACACCAGATTACAAAGGAAAACATATGAATTGGAATTCACTTTATGACAAGGTATCCCTGGCTCTGGCCAGAGTCCCATGCTTCTCCCTTCAGCTGGAGGGGTTAGGCTGCACCCACCTCTGCCCAACCTAGGCCATCTGGTCAGTCCTTTCCCCACTTTTGCACAGCCAGGGCTTCAGTTTCACTGGGGGAGGGAAACCTGGGCACTCTCCCATTAAGCTACTCCCTTTCCCCCTCACTGTCTTTTCTCAATGTTATTTTCTCTTCTCTGCTCTTACCTCAACCACCTCCACTTCCTGACTTTGTCCACCTCTTCTCTTCTTCATGCCCTGACTGGGACTGCGTTTTAAACCCTGACTGCACTCTGGCAGTGAGACCAGTTGGGCCTCATTAGCTAACTGCCACCACTCCCTATTGCCTCCACCTGGAAGCTTAACTGGCTCTTCCTCTTTTTCTCCTAGTGCAGGCTGTGCCCAGAGCTGTCTTTCACCCTTCCACCTGCGGTCTGCTGCCCAACTCTGTTACATTTGCAAGTTTGATATCTATCACTGTGGACTTAACAAATATCTCAATTATCTTACTCATTACAAGGACAATTTCCCCACCTTTGATATTTGCAGTGATGGCAGACATCCCACTTAACTTAATTGACAGTTCACAGTTTTTTTTTTCCTCTCTTCTGCTCCTTCCTTTCCCCATTTAGCTGGTTTTCTCTCAGTATTTTCTCTCAGTACTACTCCAGATGGCACCCCTTGGTCCATTCCTTGTTGTTGTGAGGTGGCTTATGTGTCCAATGACCTGGAGAGCTATGCTAGTGGGAGCTACAGCTCCTGGAAGAGTCACCCATACCGGACAGGTCAAAGGGTAGAAACCAGACAAATTTGGATAACCTCTCCTAGAGGTAAAAGGGGTTGGCTTAGGGTTAACAACCTTGTTAAAAAAAAAAAGTCACAGAAACATCTACAAAGAAACCTATCACTACACAAGAAGTTGGCAATTCACACCAATTGAGTGTGAAACTTGGCAGGAAAAGCTGAAAGAAAGCTGACCCGCAGATGACACTTCTCTCACCCAGAACAACCACCCACTTCGGTACGTGGAACATTCTGACCATGTATCAAGAGGGGGAAGACAAAACAGACTGCAACAGAGATGAAATAGTACAAGCTTGCAGTTTTGGGTTTGTGTGAGACAGGATGGACACAATCTGGGCAGCTACGACTTGCAACAGGTAAAATCCTCGTCTACTCAGGACATGAAGAAGAGAGCGTACAATACACAGAAAGAGTGGGCTTGATGTTATCAAAAGAGGCATCCGGTACTTTAATGGAGTGGACAGCAGTATCACCATGCATCATCACAGCCAGATTCTACATTAAAATGAGGAAGGCACTGATTGTGCAATGTTGTGCACCACCAGCAAAGCAGCTGAGGAATGTAAAACAGATATGCACTTCTGACAAACCTTATCCTGGAAGTTGCTACCATGAAACAAATTTGGGAACATACCAAAACAGCCTGGAAAGAGACCTGCATTAAAACATTGGGAAAGAGGGCAAGGTGTCACAAAGAACGGATCACAGCAGAAATTCTGAGACAAGTGAAGGAATGAAAGGACAGAAAACCAGCAATCAACAATAGCAAAACAAGGTCAGCCAAGGCAGAAGCTCAGAGACTGTATTCATAAGCCAAGAGAGAAGTTAAAAAGTCTGTAAAACAGGACAAGAAGAACTTTGTGGAAAACCTTGAACAACAAGTGGAACAAGCTGCAGGACGGAGAAACCTGAAAGAGCTGTATGACATCACATGGAAGTTAGCTGGATCATCAAGTACAGCGGATCAGCCAGTAAAGGATAAGGAGGGGTGTGTGCCAATGAACCCAAGTGAGCAGCTCATTAGAGGGAAGGAACACTTTGAAGAGGTGCTGAACTGCCCTGCCCACATGGAACTTCCAAAGTTACCACCTGCAAATATATCTCCGCAAATTAACAGCAACAGACTACAAAAGAAGAAATCAGGAAAGCCATTGCCTATTTGAAAAGCAGAAAAGTACCTGATCTAGCCAACATCCCCCCAAAAGCAATCAAGGCAGGTAGTGAAACATCAGTCAAGATGATGTATAATGTATTTTGGAAAATGTGGAACACTGAGGAGATCCCCCAAGAATGGAAACATGACTACCTTATCAAGCTTCCAAAGAAAGGCAACCTGAAGAAATGCAAGAATTGTAGGGGCATTGCGTTACTGTCTACACCAGGAAAAGCATTCAACAGAATTTTCTTGGAGAGAATGAAGACAGATATTGATAACACAGGGAAGAACAGGATGGCTTCTGAAGTGCAAGATCCTATAGTGACCAAATAGCAACTCTCAGAACGATTATAGGTCAGTTGAGTGGAAGTCCCTCCTCACCATACATAAACTTCAAAGACTTCAAACAAGTCTTTGATGGTGTTAATAGAGACACTTTGTGGAAACTGCTGCAACACCGTGGCATCCCGTCCAAAATTATTAAACTGATCTGTTCAGCTTATGAACCCTCAGCATGCCACGTTGTTCAGAATGGTGTCTTGATAGGATCCTTCAGCATACTCTCAAGAGTGTGAAAAGGGTGCCTACTGTCACCTTTCCTATTCTTGATCATAATGGACTGGCTTATGAGCAGGACAACAGATGGCTATCAATGGGGCATTCAGTGGGCACTTTTCAAACAGCTGGAGGACATTGGTTTTGCTGACGATGTTGCCCTCCTTTCACACTGACATGAAAGTATGGAAGAAAAGGTCACAACACTAGACAAAATTGCCTCAATGACTGGACTGAGCTTTAAAAAGCTAAAGACCAAGACAATGAGGATCAACTAGTCCAACAACAGCACCACACTGGGAGGGGACGACCTGGAAGAAGTGGAGCAGTTCACCTACTTGGGGAGTATTAAGGACAGAGATGGAGGAACAGATAAGGATATCAATGCCAGGATAGGGAAGGCAACAGCTGCATCCAAAGCCTTTGTCCCATATGGAGTTCACAGAAAGTATCTGTGAAGATGAAACCGTGGATCTTCAACACAACTGTGAAGAGTATGCTCTAGTATGTGTGTGAGATCAGGCGTACAAAAAACCTTCAAATCAAAAGCTACATTCATAAACTGATGCCTGAGGCACATCCTTCATATCAAATGGCAAGACTTTGTCACAAATGAGTAGCTTTGGAACAGAGCAGGAGAAGAATCACTTGACGTTCAAATCAAGAAAAGAAAGTGGGGATGGCTAGGCCACACTCTCAGAAAACCATCATCCAGCATAGTCCGTCAAGCTCTTGCAATGAAAACGCAAAAGACCTTGGACTACATGGAGAAGATCTACTGAGGCTGAAGGATAAGAACTGGGGACTCCTGGAATCAGCGAGAAGTTTCGTCTTGAGACAGAGAGAAGTGGAGGAGACTTGTAGGTGACCTATGTTCCACTCGGAGTACAAGGGTTTATAAATCAAGTAAGTCACTACACCAAATATGAAGAAGTGGGATTTTCCCATGAAAGCTCATTATATAATATATAACATTGTTAGTCTTTAAGGTGCTACAGGACTGCTTGCCTTTGTTTTGTGAAGATACAGACTAACCTGCCTCCCCCATAAGACTATTTAACTTACACTGTGCTGAATCATCACACCTGAAATGCATACAAGTAGCCTAATTTTTCTTGGTCTCACACATGTGCAGTCATTTACACCAACGTCATGTAGGAGTACAGTGCACCTAGTCTGATCTGATGGGCATTTTACTCCCCCTTGACACTAGTATAAATTACTGAATGGGAAATCATGGAGATAAGACAGTGAATACAATCAATGCAACCAGCAACAGGTGGATAGGAAAATGAATGTGGTGCCATGTGACAGACGACATAAGCTCTCTGTCTTTTCATGTAAACTGACTATCATCAGGTGATGGTTAGAGATAAAAGGTTGGTGTGAATATTACAATCACAGGTGAAGCCATGACTGACAATTCCATTCACCAGAGGCTGGTGGAAAGCAAAGAGAGCCATCTGACTGGAAATAACATTATATTGCTTCTTGCTGGCCCCAGAAGAAACAGATTCTAGGGGTATGATCCTATGCATATGTCTTGCTTCTATTATAATTTATTGTACACGCCTTATTTTCATACACATTGGGCCAGATTCTTAGCCACTATGAATGGTCCAAAGCATCTGGAAAGCTTTCCTAAAGACACAGCTGAGGATTTTCCTGGTATGCAAGAATCCCCTTGTGGTATAAGCTGGCAGAGCCTGCTCTACTCCACCTGCTCCCAACACACATTGTTAATACTGAACTCAGTTACCCCAGAGAAAATCTGGAGTAGCTCCAATGAATTCAGTGGAATTAGTCCAGATTTACTTCACAGCAACTGAGACTAGAATCATCTGATCCTGTGATAGAGGTCTGGGTTTTGTGTGAGAAGTAGAAGGAGGAACTGGAGGTAAGGAATCTTCCCAGAAGGAACTCACAAAGAGAATGGGCAGGACATGCTCCCAGTAAGATTTTGTTTGTTTGTGGGGTTTTTTTTTTTCATTAGACACATCTCTTTCCAGTGTTCCCTGAAAAGCAGACTCCACAAATCATAGATTCACTTCTTTCCACTACTCATTTGGCTTGTAAAGTAAGGGGGATTATCAATGTTTGTCCTGATTTGACCATCTCTGCCAGGATGATCTTCTATGTCCTTATGACTCCTTTGGTGACCATTTCAAAAGAAGCCAATGGAAAGCGAGTGCAGAATGAATAAGAACACTAGCAACACAAGAACAATGAAGAAAAACTTAACTCAGAGGGCTGCTTGCTGTGAGTGGGTTAATTCTTTGAAGGTTGTTGTTTTTTTTTTCCCTGCTTTATTTCTTTGCCTTTATACTGTGTAAAATCATTCAAGCTTTTGTGTCCAGCTTCGACTGGGGAAACAAAAAGAAAGGACCCCGGATGTCAGGAGTCTTGAGCTCATTAGCTTCTTCCTTGTGTGCTTTCTCACTGCATCCCAGACAGTCTCCTTGCTGTGCTTGATTGATAAAGTCAGACAGCTCTCCTCCACTGGTATACTCTGGAGCCAGTGAATACTACAATAGCTTCCCATAAAACAGAGTGGGGCTGACTGTAAATTCACATATGCTGGTTTTACTCTGGCTTAATTCCAGTGGAACAGATTCTGATCTCACTTTCACAGGTGTAAATCTGGAGTAACTCCCTGGAAAGAAATGAGGCTTCAAAGGTGTTATGCCAGATTTACACCCATGAAAGTGAAATAAGAATCTTGCCTAAATACTTATTCCATTCTAGTATATAAGTAAGAGCAGAATCTCTCCCCAAATCAGCAGAGTCTGTCACTCTCCTACCCAGGCTGCATCTGATTACTTATTCCTTGGACAGCAAATAGCTATGCTGTGGAATGGAAGTAAAATACTGGCTGGTAAGTCTTATAATCAATAATAAATTTCAAAAATCAGCCCCTTTACAGACACCAGCAACCTCTTCCATCTTGCTCCTGTCAGAAGAGAAATAGACATATGTCCATTGAGGGACTTAGGCTTTGTCTACACTGATAATTGAGTGACAAAGCTTTGTGTTCATAGGTGCTTAAATTCTTTGCACCCTCCCAAAACAAAAGCTTTGCTTTTGCAAGTAATACTGTAAACAGTGCTTTGTCACCAGGAGAAAACACCGCTCCTAGGAGATGTAATTTTTTTGCATACAGTGTTTACACTGCCTGACTTTTAGTGACACAGCTGTGTACATGTCCCTAAAAACTGTGTAGTGTGTAGACAAAGCCTTATAAGTTCAGAAGTCATTAGGAAATGGCGGTGTGAGTTAAAAAATGCCCTTAGCCAATCAGAATAAATCCAACACTTCTTTGGTGCTATTGTGCCCTCCTAAGGAAATCAGAGCCATTGCTTTCGTCAGACTGCAGAACTCAGGTAGAGATCCACACCTATTAAACAATGCAAATTGTTGTCCTGGTGCCTAAAAAGGAGGCTGTCAGTCTCAATCAATTCCATCATTTTCTTCTGGAAATCACTGACGTTAGCTTACAAATAATAAGCAGTCATGTGGCATCTCAGGCTATTATCTAGATTAGAGCGATTTGTGGACAGAATTTTTTGGCAGAAGATATCTTTTGACAAATCTTCTGTTGACAGATCATGGCCAGACTGCCAAGTGGATCTCTCTTTTGATCCACTCTGTCAGGTGAGAGATGCTGGACTGCCTGGCTGCTCTACCAGAAAAATAGCCACCCAAAACCCTGTCAGACAGGGTCACAGGTCAAAGTGCCTTCCAGAAGTCCTGGTGAATTGCTCCCTTAAAGGGACACCTCTGTCTCACAGACACCAATTTCCTGCCTCTGCTGCAGGCATGCCTCCCTTCTTGAGGGACAGCACGGCTACAGAGGTGCTTCGACTCTTTCTGGGAAACACAACTCAATCCAGGGAGGTGTTTCAGCCTTACACAGAGGTGCTTCAGCACCTGCTGCCCCTCCTGACGGGCATCTTCCCCTTCCCCACCGAGGGCAAGCCAGACACCACCTGCAAGGACCTCGCCACGGCTGCAGGATGGTCACATCTGCACCTGCCCTCCCCCTGCCCCAAAGGCGCACAGGTTGATCTGGAAGCACCACATAAGATCTGACTGCTGGGACTGGCTGGTCATGGGGCAGTGGGATGACCAGCAGTGGCTCCACAACTTTCACATGCGGAAGGACACCTTCCTGGAGCTCTGTGCCTGGCTTGCTCCTGCCCTCCAGAGACAGGCTACCCAGCCATGCCCCCTATTCCCCTGGAAAAGTGAGTCACAGTCGCCCTGTAGAAGTTCACCGCCCCTGAGACCTATCGGTTGGTGTGCAACCAGTTCGGCATGGGGAAGTCCACTGACAGGCTGCAGTCCCTGCACAGGGGGTTGTGTGTGTCCAGCCAAAGGAGGACCCTAAGGACATGGGGTCGGGAGCATGGGGGTGGAGGAGTGCGGGGGAAGCCCCGTCCCCAGGGAACTGAACCATCCCACCCTCACACAGCCCTGCTGCTGGGAGTCAACCTCACAGGGGGACTCCCACAGAGCTCTGGGGTGGGGGAAGGAGGCTGAGGAACCCCCCCATGGCCAAGGGAGTCCCTCCCTCAGCCCCTGATGTGTATGTTCACTCCCCTCCCTCTGCAGGTTGTGATGGCCATCAACACACTCCTGCCGGACCTTGGGGGACCTTGACCAGGTTGTGACTGGATTCGCAGCCCTGGCATTCCCGAACTACATTGTGGCCATTGATGGGACTCATCCCTATCTGCATCCCAGAGCTAAGCACAGACAAGTACATCAACTGTGCACAGTTAACGGACATTTATGTTGAGTGGGTGGGCTGGACATATGACACCCATGTGTTCCGCGACTCAGGCCTGTGCCAGAGGATGGAGGCAGGCACATTCGTCCCCTGCCATGGGCCACTGGCTGGGGATGTGCAGATGCACTCTGTATCATGGAGGACACGGCCTACCCCCTCATGCCCCAACTGATGAAGACCTATACCAGCCAGCTTGACCCCAGCCGAGAACTGTTCAAAACCCACCTCAGTCAGGCCAGGATGAAGGAAAAGTGCACCTTCAGCCACCTCAAGGCATGCTTCAGGTGGTTGCTCACTCACATCACTGTGGGGAAGAACAATATCCCTCATCTTGTGGCCATGTGAAGAAGGAGAAGGGGAAGGCCTTCCTCCTAGGGTGGGTCGTGGATGCTGGCCACAAGTATGAACAGCCAGGTGCAGCTGTGATCTGACAGACCCATCAAGATGGGGTGTGGATCCATGCGGTGCTAAGGGAGAGCTTCTCTTATGGCCCACAGTAACCACCCCCAACCGCCCTCAGCCGTACCCTGTCCCCATTACGACCCCTCCCTTTGCCCCTTCACTCCTCCCCAACCGCTGCCCAATACAGACGTACACAGGTGTGGTGCTCAAATAACTATTTTACTGTAACAAAGAAAAAACAGTGCAAAAGAAATGGTGTAAAAACTTACCAACTGATGCTGCAGGCGCCATGCTAACCAGTACACACAGTGCAGTGAACTATTTATAATGGGGGGATCTTGGGACATGGGGTGGGGGTCATCAGAATGTGGAGGGGGGCTTGGGAGAGGGGAGCAGGGGACCCTCAAAACATAGGAGGGTGGAGCCACAAACCCAAGGTAGAGCGGGACCCTGGGGGGCATCAGCCTCAGGTCTGGGCTGGGGCTGGAGCCAGGGAAGATACAGAGGTGGTGGGGCTGCCATAGGGTCTGGGTTGGCAGGGAGAGCAGGGAGGCCTGAGGGAGATAGGGGCCTGGGTGGCAGGCATGGCCCTTAGTCATTGAAGGAGGTCCAGGATGCTCTGTAGAATGGCCAGTGGGGGCAGGGCAGCTGGGCGGTGGCAGCAACAGGGATGGAGGTAGCAGCCATGGGCAGCTGGGTCATCATGTCCTACTGGATGCTGGTGATGACATCAAAGCAGGGCATGAATTGGTCCCAGGTCCACGGCTGCCATTCCCTCTCATCCCACAGACAGGCCCCACGAGGTCAGTCATCCTCCAGAGGATGGCATTATGGTCCTTCTGGAGGTCCTCCATGCCCCAAAGACAGCTAGGGCTCGTCCAGCCTCTCATGAGGCTGGCAGCAGGCTGGCACCCAGGCCCTGGGGCTGTCTTTTGGGTCCAGGTGGTGCATACTATCTTGCACATGGTTCCAAGTGCTGGGACCATAGCACAAGTTCCTGCCTGAGCTAGCTGGGTGATGCTCACAGCATACCCCATTTGCATCCAGCTCCCACACCCTGGGGTATGTGATGCATGGGGTACTCACCAGAGGGACCCTTGCTCAACTCACAGTCAAACCCTTTTTAAAATATTAAAGTGAACTTAGCCAAAATGAAAAATGTCACAGTGCCAGGATTTGAGAACAAGGTCTTTCTTGTATTTCATCAAGAAGAAAACGTAACATGGGCAGAGGCAGTGACACTAGGTTGGCACTCCCACAGCACTGTACCCCTGACCTGATCTGATTTGACCTTCGCTAGGAGCAAGCAAGGTGCCAAATGCAATGGTGGTCTATGTGATGTGATCATCCTGTGATCTTGGACAAGTCACCTAGGGTGTACTTACTACGCAGGCCTGGATTGACTCAAGCTAACAGGATTCAAGTTAATGGGCTGTTTAATTGCCATCTAGGCAGATGCCACCAGAGATCTGGGACCCTCCCACCATGCAGGGCTGTACAGCCCAAGCTCCACCCTGAGCCTGAATGCCTACATGGCAATTAAACACCCCCTTAGCCTGAGACTCATAAGCCTGCCCAGGTGAGCTGGCATAGACCAGCCACAGGCTTTTAACTGCAATGTAGACATACTTTTAGCCATAGTGACCCTCTTCCTCAGAGCCATTTAGGCAACTAATTCCCTTGCACAACGAGGGTACGTCTACACTTAAGGAAGAGCGATGCGCTCGTGGTTGATCTTCAATTTGATTTAGTGTGCCTAGTGGGGCCATGCTAAATCAAACTGTCACGATGCTACCGTTGACCCTGGTATTCCCGACAGTCACAAGAGGTAAGGGAAGTCGATGAGAGAATGGCAAAAATTGATTTCAGATAGATTGACTCCCACTACACAATTCTCAAAGCTGGATTTGCATATCTAAATTTGATTTTACCTCCTAGCATAGACCTGGCCTGAGAATTACATGCCTAAATACCTTTGAAGAACTGGGCCAGTGTGTCCAAGCTTCCACATCCATAAAAAGACAATGATGACACTTACTTGCCCCATATGGGTCTTGTGAAACTTAAACAACATATGCAAAGGGCTGCAAGATCTTCAGATAAGAGGTAGTCTGTAAACAAGTTAAAATTATTTTTATAGAGTCTTGTGGTCATTACTGTGCTGGTTAGATTTTAACCAGTGATTTAAAGGTGAAAGCATCTGTATGTTATTACTCATCCCCTCTGCCAGCTACATGAAACAAAATACTATAGTAATATTCTATGGCACTTTCTGCTCATTGAAAATTAACATTTCTGAAATTTGAGGCTGTAAGAGGAGGATCACTTCTGGTTCCCCCCCACCCTCTCTTTTTCTTCTGCTTTCCTTGATGCATAAATCTCCTAAAGACTCTGCTTTAGTTTAAAATAACAACTACAAAAGGGTTTCATTTTCACGTGTGATGATTCTGTCTGCAGTGTTTTATCTCAACAAACAGCAATTTCAGCCAATACTTAGGTTCATTCTCTGGCCAACCAAGTATAAACATTTCTCGTGTTTACTTTTCTGTTTTGCTTTCATATGGATGGAAGACAAAACCAGAGAGTTAAGTACATGATTCTCTTGCAGGATTTGGAAAGAGACTGGAATCCTTTAATTCTTGCCAGTTTGTATTCAGTAGCATGTTTCAAAGCCGGGATCGGCTTTGCTTTTATTGCCTTTGGTTGAATCCTTTACTTCCCAGTCCTAAGGGCCTCACGTTGCAAGCCACAGAGGGTTTTATTTGGTAATGATGATGACATAACATGTTTTGAAAGTTCTGACTCAAGAGCCTGACATTTTTAAGAGCCTTGTGCTGACAGTAGCGGACAAAACTCTCCAAATCAGCCTTATGAGCTTTTATAGTTATGAAAAACAAAATTGTACATGGTTTGCAAGCTCATTGGAGCATTATATTTTGAAACTATGTGAAAAATTGCAAAACCCAAACAAGGGTGGATCAGGCAAAGGAGAATTTGCCAAGAAATATTCCTCTGAACTCCCAAAATTTTATGAAAACCTTAGGATTCTTTTCAAAACCAACTAATCCCAAAATCAAAATGAAGACTTTTGTATATGCCCTTATACCAGTCTCTGCCATGTCCTTATTGCACAGCACATACCCAAAGGAAAAGAGGGAGACGTGGGGCATTCCTATGTCTGAATGCTGCTCTGTTTGCCAGGCAGTGGTCCATCTCCAGTATCAGGAGCCACAAAGATCCCTAAAGCTACCTTTACTCCTCCAGTACTGTGTAACACCCTAGACACAGCTCAGGACCTAACCCAAAGACATTAAACACAAATGACCCATAAACCGTACGTTGGCGCTAACATACACAGACTGATGCCAGCATTGTCTTGCCCCTTAAAGTGGTTGCCTTGTGGAATGCACACGTACGTTATTGGTGAACCAGCTAAAGTGATATGACAGGGCCCAAATTTCTCGTTTCCTATTAATCCTTTCCTTGGCTCTGTTGCTTGTTCCACTATAACAGAGAGAGGCTTATGATCTGAGAAGTGGTGAGCAGAGACATAAAAGGCAAGTGTTCCCTGTGGCAGGCCACTGAGGATGGCACTACAGCTTGCTATTATCATTTAATTTGAAGAAGCAAATATGGAGAGCTGGGCATTTTGTTCATTTCTGGTACACTGCATAGTACTAGTGAGCAGCTGTCAGTGGAAAACATGGCCTTAACAGTGCTATGTAGTTTTCCAGAGGTGTTTACTGAGCTCTTCAGCGGACTTATCATAGAGCTAAGACACAAGCTCCGATAAGCAGTATGGCAAATCAACATCTCACAACATAGTACATGAGGGGACACGGCTGGCTCTCTAGAGACAGCATAATATGCACCCGATGGACAAGTTCCGATATGTGACTTGAATAGTCACTGGCTTGGCAGGATAGGGAATTAATTATAAAATGAAGCCTAACAGAGATAAAGGAAGAAAGAAATAGGGATCTGGAGAAACATGTCATTCAAAAGAGGTAATAATTTTCTAAAGTAAGTTAATAATAACTTATCTCTACAAACAATTATCTAATGCTTACAGCTCTCCTGCAAAGGTGGTAATTATAATTAATACCATTTTATAGACTGGAAAACTGGGGTACAGATTAGTTGAGAGAATTGCGCAAATTTATACAATAGGGCAGCAGCAGAGTGCAACGTAGTGATAAATTCCTGGCCCCACTGAAGTCTATGGGAGTTTTGCCATAGACTCAAAAAAGTCAGGATTTCCCCTGAGAAGTCCTAAGCTTTAACCAATAAACAGTACTCCCACATCCCTCTCTTTATAAGTGAAATTCGCCGGCATGTTTTCCATGGAATGCTACACAGTTGCAGCTTCATCCTGTATCAAACCCAGATTGTGAGGAACACTGTTCCCTCTGGATGCAAGAGTTTCTCTGATAACCCAAACTCCTTTTAAGGTATACAACATTCACTGAAAGGAAGTGATTCTGCACTGACATTCAGGAACTCTTCTGAGTCAGTCCATTCAAGACCTGGCTCTAATCTGCTGATTGTTCTGAAGTCTGTTGTTACTATGACAAGCCTGCTTGTTGCACGTACTATGTCTACTGCTAACCATTCATTTGTGTTTTCAATTAAAGTTAATTTTAATAAATGCACAGCACCAGGGAACAGTAATGTGGACAGTTGCTCCTCTCACATGTGATGGTTTTGCTCAGCTGCTGTCAGTGATGTCACATGACATGAACACAGAGCCAGGATGACAGACTCCTTGGCAGGCAGGCTGCTCCACCTTGAAGTTTATCCCACTACAATGAAGCTGGACAGTGGACAAAGCTCTGCTGACACGATGGGTATTGTGTGGTCACTAAGTGTCGTCTGGCTTTCCATGTTATCAGATAATATCCCTTTTATTCATTTCCCATCCTAGTAGTAGGCATCCTTCAGTCTGCATAGACTATGGATCGCGCCCTTTAAAGTTTCAATTGAGGACTTCATTTACAGCGTCTATTGTGACTATGAAGACCCACACGAGAGTGACAGTCCTTGCTGCATCTCTTGCAGATGTAGTGGGTGTCTGGCAAGTCCTTATTGTGCTTTCTGTGCGCTCGCTTCTCCTCTGCTAGCTGTCTGATCTTCATCTCGCCCTTCTGAAGGCCCTTGTGTAACCCCTACCTCCATCTGCCGCGGTCATCTGCTAGTTCTTCCCAGTTGTCCAGCTCGATGTCTACCTCTCTGAGGTGTCTCTTGCAGACATCTTTGTAGTGCAACTGGGGGCATCCGGGAGGTCTTTTGCCAGATGCTAGCTCACCATACAGGATGTCTTTTGGAATCCTTCCATCATTCATCCTGTGGACACGGCCAAGCCAGCGGAGTTGACACTGCCTGAGGAGGGCGTGCATGGTTGGGATTCCAGCTTGCTCGAGGATGGCGGTGTTGGTCACTCTGTCCTTCCATGATATTCCAAGGATGCGCCTGAGGCAGCGCAAGTGGAAGACGTTCAGCCTCTTTTCCTGGCGGGCATACAGGGTCCAAGTCTCACTGCCATAAAGGAGGGTGCTGAGGATGCAGGCTCTGTAGACTTGCATTTTGGTGTGAGTGTACAGCTTGTTGTTATTCCACACTCTCTTGCTGAGTCTGGACAGAGTTGTGGCCCCTTTTCCGATCCTCCTATTTAGCTCAGTGTCCAACAACAGGGTGTCAGTGATGGTGGACCCGAGGTAAACGAACTCGTGGACAACCTCTAACGTATAGTTGTCAATGCTGATTGATGGGGATATAGCAACATCCTGACCGAGTACGTTTGTCTTCTTTAGGCTGATGGTAAGCCCAAAGTCCTTGCACGCTTTGGAGAACTGATCCAGCAGTTTTTGAAGCTGGTCTTCTGTGTGAGACACTACAGCAGCATCGTCTGCAAACAGCACGTCTCTGATGAGGACTTCTCGCACCTTAGACTTAGCTTTCAGCCTTGCAAGGTTAAACAGTTTCCCATCAGATCTTGTGTGCAGCAAGATGCCCTCTGTTGAAGATCCAAAGGCATGCTTCAGGAGGAGTGCGAAGAAGATCCCGAACAATCTGATGAAGTCATTGCTGACAAAGCCAAACAGATGGAGCGCTGGGTTGAGCACTACTCTGAGCTGTACTAACGCGAGAACGTTGTGGTTGACGCAGCCCTCGATGCCGTCGAGCTCCTACCAGTAATGGACGAACTGGATCAAGAACCGACTGTGGATGAACTGAAGAGAACCATCGACAGCATTGCAGCACGAAAGGCCCCTGGTCAGGATGGTATACCACCAGAGGTAATCAAATGTGCCACGGACACACTCCTGGAACCCCTACATGAGCTACTGTGCCTGTGCTGGAAAGAGGGTGAGGTTCCACAGGATATGCGTGACGCTAACATTGTAACGTTGTATAAGAACAAAGGAGACAGAAACGACTGCAACAACTACCGTGGAATCTCCCTCCTAAGCGTCACTGGTAAACTGTTCGCTCGCGTCATCCTTGGCAGACTCCAGAAGATTGCTGAGAGGGTGTACCCCGAATCGCAGTGCGGATTCTGCGCAGAGAGGTCTACCATTGACATGGTCTTCTCTCTAAGGCAGCTGCAGGAGAAGTTCAGGGAGCAGAGGAAGCCACTCTACATAGCCTTCATCGACCTGACCAAGGCCTTTGACTTGGTCAGCAGGGATGGTCTGTTCAAACTGCTCCACAAGATAGGCTGTCCTCCATGGTTACTCAAGATGATCCAGTCGTTCCACGAAGACATGAGAGGAACCATCCAATATGACGGCGCATTATCGGATGCTTTCAGAATCAGGAGCGGCATCAAACAAGGATGCGTGCTTGCTCCCATCCTAGTAATTAGCAGATTATCACGGAATCCTATTCATTGCAGACGTGGTCCAACCTCATTGAGACACATGCTATGCATCTTTCTGTTTTACAGAAAATGGCTTTCCTCTAAGCTATATGGAAGTTAATTCAATGCAGGATTTACAGCCTGATTCTACACTCCTTACATACCTAATATACCTATTGAACTTGGTGCAGGTACTTTTCCATGCCTGAGAAATGCAAGATAGGGACAAAAATATTGTCTGGCAAAAGGAATGGCATCATAACTAACAACATTCTGCCCTGCATTGGTGAAAGGGTACATTATTAAGTTCATCCCTTGGCCACTGTATTGAGACTCCCAGAAAAAATGCCTGTTACAGTAGGTATCAACCCCACACTGAATCAGAGCAGGCTAACCTACCTCACCCGGGCAAGGAGGCCCTGCCCCTATTGCCTTCATGGGCATGCTGCAGTTTCAGGCTTGCTGTAAAGGCCTGTGTAGCTGGTTAGTCTGGGCTGGTGGCTGCTGGGGAAGGAGGTACTTGTAGAGCTTCATAGAGGGAAACTGCCTGTAGACCACACCATGGAGGCTAGTCAACCAGGGATGACCAGTGAAGCCCCCAAGCTGGTAGGGCCCTATCCCTCTCCCAAACCCTCATTCATGGGGTTTTCCCCGAGAGAGGGGCCTGGCTGTATAAACTTTGTCGACTAGACCACACTGCCTTGCAGAGAGGGTTTTGGTATTGACTCTGGCTGTTGGTTTATGCAGAGGGAAAAAAGGAGGTTCTGAACAAACAACACCCTGACAATGTTGTTTGGGATTTTATTATGTAGATTGCCCACTAATTCTATATAGATCAGCAACTGGTAATGATGTCTGGATCACACATCCATTTACAAACAATTTATAAAGAGTTAATACACACATTGCTGATGTATTAATAAATGTATAACTGTTATAGATTACAACAGTGCTTTTATTCTAGGAAAAAAAGGTGCTGGAACTCAAGCCTCAACCCCACCCCTACCCCAAGGCTTAACTCTCCCTTCAGCCCCAAACTGCTTCCAGGCTTGAAACTCTTGCAGCCCCAAACCCCCTCCCTTTCTACATCCTGGGCTTAACCCCCCATACGGCCCCAAACCGTCCCCCAGGCTTAAGCCACCACATGGTCCCAAACCAACCACTGGGCTTAAACCACGGCACAGCCCCAAACCGTCTCCCCACCCCCAGGCAGCTTAAACCCTTGCAGGCACAAACCACACGCCCATCTTAACTTCCCCCAAAGCCCAAAACTAACCCTCCAGCCCAGGATACCCCAGCCCCCCGCATCTGAATGCCCTCCCCTTCCCCAGAGCCATGTACCCCCAGCCCTCCCATCTCCCCACAAGTGAATGCTGACAACTTACCAACTGATGCTGCACACGCCATGCTAACCAGAGCCGTGCCAGGCCTCCAGTACCAAGTTGGGCCTCCAGGACTACACCGGGGTAGCAGGAGCAGCACAGATCTTAGGTGGAGACTCAGGAGCCATATTTGCAGGAACCACAATGAGACTGAAGGAGTGGCTCCCAGCTGGAGCCACACATGTGCAGAGTGACGGGAGGGGCACTCAGTGTGTGCGGGAGCATATCAGACAAGCCATATGTGGCTCAGAGTTGCCCAGACACCTTCCAAAATGACAGTGCTGGGAAAAAAGATGCCAGAATGCTGTTCCATGGCATTCCGGCAAAAAAAATCTCTGGATTATAGAATTCAACAGGTTGCTTGCAACCTTCTAAAAGCACCTATGCTGATGTGTGTTGCGTGTGTATCTGTAACATGTCTCAGGGGAGTAGCCATATTAGTCTGTAACTTTAAAAACAACAAGCAGTCTTGTGACACCTTAGACTAACAAATTTATTCGGACATGAGTTCTCATGGGTAAAATCATTTACCCACGAAAGCTCATGACCTCATAAATTTGCTAATTTCTAAGGCTATGGCTACAATACACTTCATCCCTTGGCCACTCTATTGAGACTCCCAGAAAAGATGCCTGTTACAAATGTATCCTGAAATAGCAACTCCCTGTTTAAACACCACTCTTTAAATAGCAGTGCAAATAGTGTAAATTATTTCGAGTTACAGCTAGCCATAGCGTAAGGTAACACAGGACTGCTTACTTTATCTGTAACATGTTGATAACACCTATTATTTATCCTGGATAAAATATTTGCTAGAGAAACCTTAATCTAAAGTCAGTCACTCTTCTGATTGCTATCGACATGCAATGAATTCAAACCAAAAACCCAGGGGTATGGTGTTTTGATTTTTTGTTTGTTTGTTTCTGTAATCCATTACTAATCCTGAGTCATCTGGACCTTCTAGTTAGTGAGACAGAATGGAATTATTATAGGTGGTGAATAACACTAAAAAAAAAATCAAAACTAGCAAAATGAGAATTTAAAACCATTTTAGCTATGTTGAATGAAATCAGTTGTGACCCTAGATCTAATATAAACTGGTTTTAGCATTGACCAAGGAGCATGATCATATGCTGCAAAAATTAAGGCGTATACTGAATTGAATGGAATGTTCCTACATTAAAACAAACCCATTTGCACCTTTCCCACAGGAAATAAGAACTTATCAGTTTTGAACAACCTAGTGTTTCATGGGTAAGTGGAAAAGACCAAAAAGCTAATCTGAGAGAACTGAAACAGAAGCTCCTGAAAGTATATCTCTTTTCCCAACAGAAGTTGGTCCACTGAAAAAAAAATTACTTCCTCCTCTTTGTCCCTAGCGTTATTTCCATGGGTTCATACTAAGTCCACAACTAAATGCAGAGGAGTAAAGTTGTACACTTAGATTATAAAAGTAGTTGAGGGTAGAAAGTTTAGTCTAGACAAATTTAAGACAGAGAGGATCCAGTCTTGCATTGTCAGCCAGTCTCCTTATCTTGGACTTCACCTGGACACAAAGTATGAAAAGTCTACCTGAAGTAATGGCTAACATTTTGAAATTTGAAAGCCATTGCAGCTGGCAGGAGAAATTAAAAACAAAGCAAAAAGCAAACCAACTTTTTAAGTTGTAATATCTCATTTGAGTACTACAGTAACAAACTTTTACACAAGTGAAGCTTGTGATTTCTGTACCCTACAATGAATGTAGTAAATTAATGAAATATGAAATGCTCCACAAAATGAATTTCAGTGGCATTGCAGGTCAATCAGTGAAACATAAAAGTGCTCCATCTTATGTTGTAACTTGCTTTTTGATTTCTTGCTATCAGTGAGTACAGGTTGAACCTCACTTGTCCAGCACCCTTAGGACCTGACTGACACCAAATGAAAGAATTTGCCAGACCATGAGAAGTCAAGATTGTCTAGCAGCATTACAAACACTTCCACTGTATGCTGGGCTCTTAGAAGACAGTTAGGGATAAATTAGAACTAAATAACAGCACAGAACACTGAGAGCCAGGACTGGATGCGGTAAACAAACTTTATGGGACCACGGGAAACTTGGCCACACCCATGACACATGGTCATTCAGTTAACTAAAACTCATGCTGGATTATGGATGTTGCAGGACAAAAGAGGTCTGGATTAGAGAAGTTCAACCTGTGGTAATACAAGCAGAAGTTAGTTAAAATGGGAAGATCTTGAGTTCTCTGTCTTAAGCTATACTGAATGCTAAAAAACCTGGGCTTTTTTAAAATAGGAGAAATCAGCCTTCTGAGTAAGCTTTACAGATGTTTGCAGTCTTTCTTCAATTTGAATTCCAAGTGAATAATAGCACCTGCAGTATGACCTGTAGCTTCATAAATTACTATTTAGCACTTTGAGTTAGTCAAGAATTTCCTGTTGCAAAGATTTTCTAATGGAAAATGCAGTTTCCACAAAATCATATTTTTCCAAAATATGTTCATTTTGCTGAAAAATTTACGTTCTATTAGGAAAGTAAAATTTCCCTTTTGGTAAGTTTAATCTCTTTTCATTTCCCTTGTTTCATGTATTTTTACCTGATCTGGAGAGTTTTATTTTGAACTGGTTCCAAGAAATCACTAAATGGTACTTCAGCTAGTTCCAAGAAACCACTTCCTTGAACACATCTTATTGGAGTTGTAGTACAGATCCATATTTCCTTTTATGGGCTGGATTCCCAGAAAGCAAACAACTCTAATGTACTGATTTCCATCTGACTGAGCTCGTACGAGCAACAAGACTCTCAGGACCTTATGGGAGGCTTAGGGTATATCATTGAAAGTCCACATGTGTGAATGCTGTTTATTGGCACTTTTACCAACAAAATACTTCCTCCCCCAATGAACAGGTTTCCTGATGACAAAGCAATGTTTTCACTTGCTAGGGCAAATGACTGACATTCCTGGGAAATGGGACAGGAGGAAGAGGAGTTACACATCCATGAACAACAAACGTTTTGTCTGTCAAGTGCAAGCACAGGTCTGGCTCAGTATAATCCAGCAACATACATGGGCCAGCATGATTTTAGTTAGACAGATGACCATTTATCATGGGTGTGGCCAATATGCCACGGGATATACTGGACTGGATGGATTTAGAAATGACCAGCAAAGAGTATCTTAAGTATTGAATCATAAATTGGTAAATGATGGAACCAGACTGCCTACCTAGCCAGGGAACAATGGAAAGAGATTCTGCAAATTCACATAAAGCTTCTCGCTGTTGTTTTCATTGTCATCATCAATATAGTTAGATGAGTGTTGACACATTTTTGACACTAGTGGCATTACCCCTCTGCTGAGGGACAGCAGGTGTCCAGGGCCTTTCAGGAAAGAACAAATCAATGACATGGAGTCTCTAAAAATAACTCACTTTGATTACATATATACACAAGTTCTGAAATGACTGATACAACCGAAGACAATGCAGGGCAATTTCTTTTTCCAGGAATCTCAACCCAACACCTATGCTGGGTTACCAGGGAGAAACTTTGCTTCAAAAATTGACTGTAATCAGAGCTCAAGGCTGAGAGCAAACTCTCCCACTAGTCATAATTCACTCTTTCCCAGTGATTCTTCTGCACGAAAACCTTGCATAATCTAAAATTATCATCAGTCAAAACTTGCTCCAGAATGAAGAAAAAAGACTTGACTTGAAAGACTAGGTTAACAGTATCATCTGATAACACTTACCATAATAGTAATTTATCCATATGCCTTTCACAGACCTTTCCAGAAATGCATGATCACCTTATATGCTAGGACAAGGGTCTGCAACCTGCAGCCCTCTTTAAGGACTTGTTTGTGTCTCCTAACGCTGTAACTGCAAAGTAAAAACGAAAAAAATTCCTCCTGATTTTCAATACAGTGAACATCTAAAAACCCCAAAATGAACTGAATAATTCATATCTAAATAGCAAACGACATGTGATCTCAAAACGTTGGGTAACTCCCCCTAGCGTCCTCCAGAGAGAGAGAAGGTTTAGGAGTGAAAGTCAGGAACAAAGTGGTACAAACACACAGGTAAAGTATGAGGAAATAGAATATTTTAAAAGTTTGTGGATGTCCTGCAGTGAACGTGTACCACATTACAAATAATTGTGTGTGTGCTGTTCATAAAATAGGGGCTACAAAAAGTATGGCTTGACGTTATTTATTCGGAACTGTCTTGTATTCACATGCATTGTGGCTCTTGAATTATTGAGTTTTTACTGAATTGGAAAAAATGGCTCTTCTTGTTATTTTGGTTGCCAGTCCCTATGCTAGGAAAACCTGTGAGGGCTGGTGTAATGAGAGATGTAGTGAGAACCACTACTATAGCTATACTACCATCCCACTTCCCATTTTCTGCCACTTCTAACTTTCTGAAGCTTTCATCTTCGGGGTTGAAGTTTTCAAAATTCAGTCAGTTTTAGTAGGATTAGAATAAAAATACTTTCTCCAATATAAAAAATTGTGGGTTTTTTTTCCATTGTTGAACGGCTGGGGATAGAAAACTGAAATTTGGCATGCAAATACTCCTCACTTAGACATTGCTTTGAGTATGCCACTGGTTTTGATTTAAATGATTTACAATTATTTGAAAATCATGTGCTACAGACAAGCAAAAGAATGTACATACATTTTCTAACTATTTGCATACAGCGCACAGTTATTTAAGCAAATTCATCAATCATGAAAAGGAGACATTGTTCTGGGCTCCGTAAGTCAATTCAGCAGTCCTCAATTATGCAAATTGTTCTAACTCATGGGAATAAGCCCACTGTGAGATTGAGGCCTCAAAACTGGAATCTCACAAGCAAGGCAGATGTCTCTACTTCCTTCTCAAATCTTGCGTTCTCGTTCCAACACAAGTCTTTGTAATATCATATTTTCAAGCAAAACTTTAAAATGATATAAATTTGGCATCTACCAATGCATGTGTCATCTGACTACAACAACATACATATTATCTTGTCTCAGTTATTGAGCTTTGTTAAGAAACTAATAAATATTGACTCAGATTGAGGCAGCCTTCGTGTAGCCTTGTGGACCTTAGTCTTCTTTCCCACATAGGATTCAGGCAGTACTTACCCACTTAAACAGCTGTATTAATCTCAGTGAATTTATTTCAAATCTTTGTCCTAATGCTTTGAAACAGACTAAATGGTATTTGCTGTACTACCAAATGAGTCTGGCCATAATGTGAAGAAACTAATGGATACAAGAGTATCAGATAGCAAAAGAATTGTTGTGACGGCTTATTTGATTGTACATTAAAATTTGTGAATAAAAAAGTTTATTTTCATTGAAGAAAGTTTTGAGGAATTTGATGTAAACCCCAAACCACATTTTCTTCAGTTTTAAAGCTGAAACATTTGCAGGTATTGGAATCTTAAAATTGAGTTTGAAAAAATATTCCAAAGTTGAATTTTTCCCCACAAATTTCCATTTTATTTAAAAAGTTCCATTTTTCCCTAAAAAGAGTCAAATGAGAAATTCTGAACACCTCTGTCTGGCAATCTCAGCCATAATGCAGAAGATTGGATGGACCAGGAAGAATGAACTTCTCTTGTCAGCTCAAAAAGAAGTTCTTTCAAGTCAGAAGTGAGATCTGGACCATGCAGGAGAAAGCTTGCATTGATGCTTTCCAGAGATAAGAAGAAGGATGAAATTTCTG
This sequence comes from Carettochelys insculpta, assembly GCF_033958435.1. Lineage (NCBI taxonomy): Eukaryota > Metazoa > Chordata > Testudines > Carettochelyidae > Carettochelys > Carettochelys insculpta. Next base: position 18,941,220 of record NC_134151.1, read on the forward strand.
GGGTTATTAATGCATTGCCTTTTGTGAGCATGACATTTCTTAAGCTAATCATGAATCTAACTCAAAGATCAGCATATATCAAAAATGAAGTCTCCATTCTACCTTTAGTATTTTGAGTTGAAGCATTTTGTAATTGATAATTTAAAAAAAAAACTTGAATGTATGTAGCAAAGATAAGAGTTTCCTCTTGGAATCAAGCTGCTATTCATCATCTCATAATGATAATCATAAAAATAACAATTTACAACCTCCATTTTAAGGCCCTGTGAATAGTTCCTATGAAGTCAATGGTCATCAAACTCCTGATTTTCAAAGCTTCAAAATTATGGGATAGATCCTTAGCTACTGGAAGTAACCCCTTTGAAAGCAGTGAAGTCGTGCCACTTTACACTTGTTGAGACCTAGAAAAAGATCTTTAAGCAAGTGGTGTTACCACCCAGCTCTTATCAGAGGACAGATGGACCCACACATATGCTGGATAGGGTCAACATTTAACCCTTTCCAGGGAGTTAGTTTACTTTTAACATAAATAATAGCAAACAGATTTCTTAGAGCTGGATCCTTGATTGGTTTGTTTGGATTTTTGTAGAGTTGCTCACTATCAACTCCTGTCTCTCTTCCCAGTTGTTGATGAAGGTCCTCCTAGTCTGGCAGCTACAGTGAGTCAGCAAAACAGTTCTATTTATCTATGCAGTTTCTTAGCAGCTGACAAGGGTTGTCTATAATAATAGTATGGTGAGGGATCACTGTAAAGAAGGCTCCAAATTAGAACTGGATAAAATAACTATTTTTATTATTGTTAATAGATACACTGGCATTTTTAGAAAGAATCCCATACTAGGTCTACAACAGAAGAAGGTTCTTTCTTCTGGCCATCCCAATTTCTTTTTATTGCATTTACAAATAAACAGCAGCAGCAGATGATCTATGAAGCCAGATGTATATCAACCATGCTAACAAAGTTATATCATCATTATGTTCCTTTCATGCACAATTACAAAGGTCTGCTGTCTCCAGGCCTACAGGAAAAGCAGGGTAAACATGTTTTACATTGATTTGACATCAAGGACGGAAACATCCTCACTCAAGACTTGACTTTCAGGAGCTCAAGCTTAGGACTGGGTGGGGAAGGGTTCAAATCTCAACTAATGTAAACAGCCAAATTCCTTTAAATAATAGAAGATTATTTGAGTTAAATTATTGTGAAAAAACAGTTATGGTACTTGCAGAGTGCACCCATATAACTTCCTAACCCCTCTAGAGAAGGGAGTAACTGCAGAAAAACACTGAAAACCCAAAAGTAAAGTTACATGTCACAGATATGACTTTCTACCTGCCAGAACCTTTACATTTCTCATTTTTGATGGAAAAGACAAGAAAAGCCAATAACAGAAAGCTAGGACATGACAGGGTGAATCCCAATTTTGTAAAACAGCATAAAACAATTTAAAAATACAGTAAACCCTCAGTTTAACAGACCCCAATTTAACAGACTTTGGAAATAACAGATGCTGTCCTCCATCCCTCAACCCCCTCCAAATAAATGCTAGCAACTCACCAGAGCTGCCAGGGTTGGAGGAGCCGCCAGGGCCAGGGCAGCTGCTGAGATGGCTGGGGGCAGAGGAGCTGCAGTGCTGAGTGCGCTGAGAGCCATGGGAGGTGGAAGGAGCCAGGCCAGCATGCAGCTCCTCTCCCAGTTATTGAGAGAGGGAGAGGGAGGTGTGAGGGGAAGAATGAGGCAAGGGGAGGAAGGGAAGAGGTGGGGCAGAGGCCAGGAGTGACTGATGGGCTGGGAAGGTCAGTGCATCATCATACAATATAACCATTTGGCTATAACGGACTTTGGGCATTAACGGACCCCCCCCCACCTATCAGTCCATTAAATTGAGGGTTAACTATATCTAAAGCTATGTGTGTGAAATCATGGGATCTCTCTCCATGACTCCTGTGACAGCCGTGGGAAAAGGTCAGACCTTAGTCACACCACAACTACTCTTAGTAAGCCAAAGCTATTGTCCCATTGCTGTCCCCACTGAAGTCAAAGGCAAAACTGTCACCGACTTCAGTTGCAGTTAAATGGCGCTCTTTAAAGTATAAGAGCTTTGGACAAGGAAGGCCTACTACTCATTTCTGTTTTGTACAGCCTGAGGACATTTTTGACACATCATAAGTTCTCATTATTAGAAAAAGGAATGACAATTACAGAACCTGTATCCAGTGCCCTGAACTTTGAAGAAGTTTGGCTTGATATGCAGTTCCAACCAGTATAACAAGCCTGAACTGGAAGTCTGAATTCAAACATCCCCAAGCTTTGGTCCAAAATAGATTTGGATGCAGTTCTGAATCCAAGCCTCTCAGCTTGAGGGCGTCTCTCAGGTCTTTCTGTAATAACAATATAATGAGCACAAAAACACTAGTAGGGCCCACTGCTGAAATCCATAGCATTAACAAATCTAATTTACACATCAAGGGTCAGATCCTGCAGATTCACAATAGAGTTTATGCTTATTGACAGGAATAATTCATGCTAACGTAGGAAGCAGAACCTTAATAACTGAACAAGACATTGTTTTTAAAAACAAAATAAAACAAAACTAGCACACTCAGCACACTATTGTACAGTAATGAACCAAAGCCCTGTAGTAACATGGTTGGTCAATAGAATTTGGATTATTGATTTTAAATACTGTAGCATTATTAACAAAGAACATTCAGGAAGAAAATAATCAAGCCGATGATTGATTCAGAACAGATGCTAATACAATTCAGTGCAATAGTTACCGGCTAGTGGATTCTCCTTCAGTGCTTTGCACAGGTGTTGAATCACATAACAAAGATAAGTAGAATAATCTCCACAGTAGTCTAGCAAGCCGTTTCTAGCAGCAGTTCCCTAGCACTGCACATAGGTGATCTGTACTGGTGGAACAGGCCCTTAGCCCCACCTTGACCTCTTATGAAGTAGTATCAGCCATAGTATGGATAGTAAAAAGAAATGAGAGATTCCCGATAAAAATACAGGAGCTAAATGACAGCTCTTTTGCGGCAGGGACCATTTTTCCATTCTATGCATGTCTTATCTAAGTGCATTTAATGTGTCTACAAAGATGCAAATAAAAAAAGGCCTGCTCCTGCAGAAGTCAATACGTGTTTTGAAGCCTGCAGCAAAAGTGATCAATGCAAATCAATGTCAAATCAATTCGTAATCATTGCAGTGGGGAAGTAGTTCCTCCACATACATGCCCCTATATCAACCCTGGAGGAGCAGTCTATCTCATAGTAGCATCTTCAATGCATATTTTCATATATTCCCACAACTGGAGCCATGGTGCTTCAAGTTCCTCTCAAAAAATCTTTCTACTTTCTTTGGAAGCTACTTCGTGGCCCAACTGCATCATTTTCTTCTCCTACCCAGCCAATGCAATTAAAAAATTACCATGTCAATAAATGTAGCCTTGTACTCTCTTAGATGGTGCCCTCGGGAGATGTGCACCAATAGAATACCACATAAAAAATTACATGTTTGTGATATGCAATTACATGATATGCACCTTATGCTCAGCATGATGAACCAACGCTTGTATCCACATTCCTTTCCCCTCGGACAAACACAACCCAAAGAAGGGTTTGTTGTGGGCAGGAGCAGGAGCAGACTCTGTGACTGGCTGGAACAATGATGCTGTGAAAGGATGCAGTTCATCAGACATTTTCTTGAAAATCCTTGTTGTGTTATAACCAGAAATATAGCTGTGAAAGCCATAAGGCAAGTAGTTGATACTGGACTCAATTAATAATTAAGGAAGGTAATATAAATAATCCCTATCCGTTCTTTAAAGAATGGACAGGGATGAGCTTTGCCGCAACTCAAGAATTGGGACATGACCACAAAAATGGAGGGATGCTATAAAGAGCGTTGTCAGGAAGGTGCCCCAACAAACTCGGTCAAGCGACTGATGATGATGAATATAAATAATGCCAACCAACATGGGGGAACTACAAAGTAACTTTTTGGTAACGACAGGCAGACTTGGTGAATAAAGATAGTAAAGTTAATGTAATACACCTAAGACTTCATAAAGTATTTGACTTGATACCACACAACATTTTTATTAAGAAACTGGAATGATATAAAATCAACATGACACACACTAAAATATTAAAACACTTTAAAACTGGACAACAGGTTTATAAATGTAGTTGTAAACAGAGAATTATCAAGAAAGTGTATTTATAATGGTTTCCCACAAGGCTAGGTTCTTGGCCCCAAGTTATTTAATGTTTTCATCAATGACCTTTATCAATTATTTTAAAACAACATAAAATCATTACTGATGAAGTCTGTAAATGACACAGGTAAGGGAAGTGGTAAATAATGAAGACAGCCACTGTGACTCATTTTTATCACCTCCCTCCAGCAGCTGTGACCTCACCAGTTGTGATTCATCTTTAATTGGACTTAGCTCATCCTATGGGTACACAAAGGAGCCCTGAGTTCTCCACCAACCAGTAGCCACTGCAATAGCGAGCTAACCACAATATTCTGAAAATGTAAATAATTTTGTCAGACTTTACAACAGAATGCTTCGATTTTGGTTCTAATCATCAGAAATCATCACATTTTGTGAATGTAATGAGTTTTGAGATAGCCACATGTGGGTAGGGGTAGATACCATCTTTCAGACCCAGCATGGCCCAGTAACACTGTGGCTAAAACGGTTTAACAGCAGTGTATTAAGTGAAAAGAGGAAGTTTACATTACTTCTGTACTAGATATTGGTGCAATTGCCACTGGAATATTATGGCAAGTTCAGGTATCCACACTTCAAAAAGGATGTTGATAAATGGCAAAGGGATCAAATAAAGAGCCATGAGAATATGTAAAGTACTGAAATGTTTTCAGTGAGAAGCTGCAGGAGCATGATACATTTAGCTTATCAAAGAGAAATTTAGGGGGTGTCTTGATCTCTGCATAACAGAGAAATCTGCCCCATTAAAGAACTACAGATGTTCTTATTGGTCATAAAATGATCCCTCCTTTTATAAAATCCAGCTATTGTTTTCAGCACTCTAGTTTCATAAAGTGCTTTTCCTTATTAAGAAGCTCCAGGAGCACAATCCATTTAGCTTACCAAGGAGAAATTTAAGGGGTGACAATCACAGAAATGTGCTTGTACCTTAAAACAAAAACAAGGGCTGACATGCATTTCATTTTATTAATGAGAAAATGGAAAAGAAAATCAAATCATAACCCCAACTGCACTTTCCAATAGACAAGAGACAACGGTAATAAAAAGAGGAAGCCAATGATTTGGAAATGACTTTTTTAAAATCTCCATTCTTTTTTTATTATAGACAATTCCATTTCAACAGAGTAGTTGGGGGAAAAGGCTACCAAAAACATTTGTTGTTTCATAACTAACAGTTTAATGAATCAGCTAATCATCCAACAGCGCAAAACACTCAAAAATGGTTTAGACAAAAAAATAGAAAAATATACAGCAGGGTCAGGAAATGACTCTGTCTTGGCAGACAAATATTTTAGATATCCTAATAAAAAATTATGCATAACTTCTCAGTTTATGTGATTCACTAAGCAGCTGTAACCCTGCCGTCAAGCAGTGATTTAAAAGACTGCAGTCTACAGATTCATGTAAATGAAAAATACACATGAATGTTGCACCATGTTTTGTGCATCACATTGACTATTTCAGCATATTGGTTAGTGATCATCTCGACTCCGTGATTTCCCTAACTAGGTACTAACTACTGCTCTGACAGCAGAAGACAAGAAAAACAAAGGAAAGAAAGGGGCCCAGTGTACAAAATTAGAAAATGTTAACACCAGGCCCAGTGATTATGTCCCATCTCACTAACTAATCCTGTGTCAGAAAGGGATTTGCTTAAAGGGCGTTTCTAAGAAGGCTGCATCTCATCACTTCATTCATAATTACCACTGTTAGACCTGTAACACAACCAGTGACTAGTTTCCATCTTTGAGTGTCAGGGCTAAGGAAAATGTTATTCTTATCCAGTTGGAAGGGCTATTTATTATCAGCAATAAAATCAGATATATGCACATCAACACAATGGAGCATTTCCCAAAAAACAGTGTTGCTCCCTGCATTTATTTGTTTCAACAGATGACCAAAATAGACCAACTAGAGGAGTGAAACCTAGATTCTTTCCACTAAAACAAAACCACTATTGTTCTATGATCATGCAACTGTTCAATTATTGAGCTAAGAAACTATGCTCTAGGACTGATGTGCCCACATTGTATGACCTTATGTACTTAAGGACAACGAAGATCACCTGAGTGATCTTCCTTTCTGGGTCAAGACTCATTTGGGCTCAAGTTTAGAACACAGACTTTTCAGTGGAACTACTTTCAAGTATTGCCCCAGAGCTGTCTTTTGACTTCCATTGTTTCCAACTATCTTGTGCAGTTGGCAACAGGAAGGTAGGTTTGGTAGTAGAGCTCTGTTGCCTGGGCCTCTGTGCCTGGCTAATGATTATAAAGTGCTATTTTTGGCAGAGGGCAAATATATTGTTTAAATAAAGTTATATTTATTTAATTAATTAATAGTTGGTAATTTTACTATTATATAATGAAAAGCCTTTAAACATGTCTGGAATTTGCATATACAGCACTTGCAAGAGTGGAAGCAGATCTCTCCAGCTGGCTGCTTACCAGTAAGGAGAACCAAAGTGGAATTTGAGAGTGTACGGGCTTCTTGGAGTTAAAGAGCTCCCCAACCCTAAGCATCACATAATGTTTTCCATGGAGATACTCCTGCCATCAAGAGAGCATGTGTATGTTTAGTCAAGATGCATGAATGAAAGATACCTTTTACAGAGTTACATAGCTAAAAGCAGCTTCATTTCAAAAGGTAGCTATGATCAGCAGATAAGTCCAAATTCAGTCTTCTATGGGGTTTCATTGGTATAACTGAGGGTGGAACTGTGCTGACAGTGCATTCTACTGAGTGATAAATGTGATCCTATGAGCATAGCTCCCCTAAGCTCACCAATTTCCTTTGGTCTCATATTTCTTTTTGCATTTTGATCAAGTAGCATTTTGAATGTCCCATAACAATTGATTTCACCCTGTATTTTCCAGTAGCCTGTTCAGTACCAGAAACTAAGAACATTCTCCATCCCCAACTTTCCTAAGCTGTATTGTTTGGAGCTGCAGACAGCTCTATCCGGAAATGACTGTGCATTCAGTAGACCTGTATCACCCCTCCTGGCATACAAGCCACAGAGTGGTACTCTAAATGACACTTCATTCCATCAGTGGGAACTGCTGCACCTTGAAAATGTGTTCATTCCGAAGAGTCAGATACTTTTTGTGCAGGGGAAGGTGTTAGCTTGGAGAAAGGTGAATAGCAGAAAAAAGGATGCACAAAGGACATTCTGGATCAATTTTCCAACTGGCTCACTTTTAGGGCTATACTATCAGATTTATTTCCTGCCATAAAGTGGGGTTTGCAGATGCACTCCCCCTATAGGTGGATGTTTTGCTACTGAGGTCCCTACATCCTGGGTCTTAGGGCTTGTACAAGACAATGCAATTTGGGGCTGAATCAATGCCTGCATTTATAGCAATAAAAGTACTGCATGGTTTTTGTGATGACAAATTGGAGAAACGACAACTGGCACAGAGCTCCCACATATGGGGCGAGGGTGGAAGGATAAGCTTTACTGGGGTCCAGAAGCCCTGCGGGGCTTGGCTCAGGCTGCATATTGTGGTTTGTGTGTGGGAGTGGGCCTATGTTACACATTTCTAATGGGTCCAAAAAATTATGCTTGGGCCCTGACTGAAAACACATGTATGCCTGAAGACAGTTGATCTGATATAACATCATAGTACTGTGTATACCCATTATTATACCTGATAGAGTGATCACTGATCAGGAAAAGAATGAAAAAAATCTAGTTGGATCACAATTGTTACAGTCTGACAAACTTGGCAGATTTTTGCTCTAGTCTGTTAAATACTCTTCTGAAATATATAAACTTTAATCCTGTCTGTACAACTGCCCCTAAGGTCTTTGCTTTTAAACAAAAGCCTCAATGTGATCATCAAAATTCAGCATTTACAAGCACATATGTGTGCACACGTGGGAAATCGTATGATGGGGATGAACATGTATTTGTGTACTTGTTCTTAGACTTAATTGTATCATGAATATAAGTCTGATTAGGAATGGCTTGCTGGGGATGGCTGTGGGGGCAAGGACAGCCATTTGGCCAGGGCCTCTGGAGATAAGATGGCCTCAAATTTTGAATTTTTGTACCAAATCATTTCCATTTTTAATACACCTTACAGTTATAACTGCAACAACAAAAAAATGACTTAAATCATTGTGGGACCTCGAGCCTTCCTCAAATTTTCAGTCACATCTGAGTTTTGATCTGTGTGACTGGAGACTCAAGTAACTTCTGTGATAAGTGATTCTATGTTATGAAATACTGTTTACAGTGTCTGCATAGTTTAGAGGATTTGAAAGTAGTAAATTCTCTCACTGTAAAGTGATTTTGCTTGGTCTGAGACTGAGTCTAACTTTGCATTAGATGTTTATCTCTGCATAGGAGATTTTCGTATTCCTGTTTTTTCTTACGTGTCTTTGTATACAAAAACCATATCAAGCTGAGCTATAAGCTACCTCTTTTCCAGTTTTGGATTCATCTTTAAAAGCTTTTTTTGTGATTAAAAAATGTAATTCTAGTTGGTTAATAAACTTTATATCTAATCAGGTGATCACTCCATGCTCACATTCATAATAACGCACCAGTTACTAAAGGAATTTAATATTGGGAACATGTTAGCAGACGAAATTTCAAGACTTTGAAATACAAGCAGTTCTTGTTATAAGTCCAGGTTATGTTCCTAAATAATGCAACTTATAGGGCTTGTCTACACTACCTCCCTACTTTGAAGGGAGGATGGTAAACAGGGTGTTCGGAGTTTATTAATGAAGTGCTACGCTGCATATGCAGCACTTCATTAAGCAAATTCCCCCCCGCGGCAACTCCAAAGTGTTAAACGTTGAAGTGCCGGCTCGCATGTAGCCGCAGTTCACCCGCCGGTACTTTGAAGTCCCTCTACTAAAAATTTTGAGGTAGTGTAGACACAGCCATAGTGAAATGACTTATAAAGGGGAATTAACATCCATAAGGAATAATGTAATTACCTTGAGATATGTTCCCAATGCATACAGTTCACATGTGTGGTACACATAACATACCTATAACCCACAAAAAGCAATAAATAAATAGAAATAAATAGACTAAATACGTAGATAAATAAATAAATAGAAAAAGATAACACGGCTCCCCGCCAGCTCTTCACTGACTTCCCGCAGCTGATAAAAGTGGATCATACTTGCTAAGAAGCTCAGGTATACCATGAAAGTTTCCATTTGTAAGGTCACTGACATGTTAACTGGAACCAAACAAAACAGTCCCCATTCAGAAAGAAAAAGAACAACATTAAATATACGATCAAGGAGTATTTTGCAGTTATCAGTTTCTGTGTTAATTTCACTTAGGAGAAAGTTTCCCAGTGAAACAAGCCATGGGGAGCTGGGAACCAAGAAGCAGCCTGAATCCTGGCTCCCCTCTGCTTGCAGAGCTGGGAAACTGACCAGCTCCGAGGAATAGAGAGGAGCTGGGAGACAGGCTGCCCCTGGTTCCTGGCTGTCCTTCACTGGGGCTGCTGCAAAATACTCCTTGAGTGTATAGTTAATGTCATTCTTTTTCTTTCTGAATGGGAACTGTCTTTGTTTGGTTCCAGTTAACATGTCAGTGACCTTAAAAATGGAAACTTTCATGGTATACTTGAGCTTTTTAGCAAGTGTGACCCACTTTTATCAGGCCATGGTAAGTGTGTTCATTAATCATAGGAGAGCAGAAAACACATACAAGTCCATTATCCATCTACCAGAATACAAAACAAATGTATTGAGCTGAGTGGGACATTTGTGCAAACAACAATTCTTGAAGAGATATAACATGTGAAGTACTTTTCAATTATTATTCATGAAAATCCAACCTGTTCTCATAAAGAACAGACAACCTTGGTTGTTTGATATGTTAAAATTGCAGGACGTTCAAAGTTTTCAATTGAAGAATAATTCATTTTGTTTGGTTATTTCGCAAAAAAAGAAAAAAAAATGGAAAAGAAATTGCCACTCACGTATTAGACACTCTGGAAGGCTTCAAATTTAATGTTCAAGCCTACATTCACCAAGCCTATGACAATGGATCCGGTATGGCTGGGAAGTAGAACAGAGTACAAGCAGACCCTCTTGAGCAAAATCCAAACTGTATTTCTCTGGTTGTGGCAACCACCTACTAAATCTTGTCAGTATACATGACACTGAAGGAACCAAGACGCAATCGCACACTTCAGTAGCCGTCTTCAAAAGTGGGAAATTCTGAAGCAGCATCTGCCTGTTTCTCTTTACAGAATGTTGACAAAAATATGGTCAACATGAATTGATGCCATGAAATCAGTTGCATAGCATTTGGACTCTGGGAGAACAGCTTTAAGTAAGCTTGAATCTCTTACTGTCTCAGCCCAGGCTCACATAGAGCTTAAGTCAATTCCGAAGTGTACACACATCCCAATGTGAATACATTTTAATGTCATCCATGTGGATGAAGCTGCTAAAAATGATTCACAGAACTAATCTTGTAATTGAAGCATGCAATGCTACATTAGATGTTGAGAGAGGTAATGCTGAATCACTTTTTTAAAGATATTCAAAAGATTCACGATCAATGAGATGCAAACCTTTCTGAGCCCATATTGGTAACACAAGGTATTGATATTTCATCTGAGCGTTACATAAATTGCAGCCTAACATTTCAATCTGATGCAGAAAGGCACTATTGAATCAATGTTTTTTTTTTGTTATTACTGACTCAATCAAATCTGATCTTACGCATCGATTTAAAGTCACTGCTACAAATCTGTACCCTTTTTGGATTCCTTTGGGAGTTCAGAGAACTAAGTGAAGAAGATTATATTCAGCAGCTGAACAGTTTCAACAAAGGTACAAAAAATGTAATTTCAAGAGATCTCTATGACAAGATCATCTTCCTAAAACATACACATTCCACCAACTTTAAATCAGACTGCAAGGCAAAATAATTGCTTCCAGAAACATTCAATTTCCTAATATCACAACTGCATTACATATTTTTGCCAGTCTCCTTACATCAGTGGCTTCAGATGAGTGCACTCTGAATGTGTTAGAAGAAGTAGAGGACTATCGTTCTACAACAGGACAAGAGTGTTTGAATAGGATCACAACACTTAACGTTAATTATGGTGTTGCAAGTAAATTAGATTTTTCTTCAATTATAAATGAGTTTGCACACAACAAAGTGAGAAAAGCTTTCCTAAAATGAAGAGCTGTTGTTGCAGTGGAAACATACAATTAAAGTTAAATTTTTAACATATATGCTGTTGGTATAATGACTAAACTGTTAGTAAATAAATGTCTCAAGTGTTCATTTTCAAATATTCTTTTGGTTTTAATAAGAACTTGTATATGAGAAATTAAATACAGTAAACCCTAGAGTTACATGGGGGTTGCCGCCCACCTAACTCAAATTTTTGCACAAGTTTTGGGGAGACTGCAAAAATATGTAATGCAATTGTGCATTACAAGTTGTGGCTGCAGCCTGGTTCCTGTCTCCCCTGGGCTCGCAAGAGCTGGGAAACTGACCAGCTCATCAGGCTCCCAGGGTGGCTGGGAATGGCTCCTGGTTCCCCTCCCCTTATTGAGCAGGGAAACTGACCAAGGCTGCTGCAAGGCTCTGCAAGGGGAGGGAGCCAAGAGCCAGGCTGCCACCTGGTTCCCAGCTCACCACCACTCTGGAGACTGGGAAACCTCTCCTGTCCCAAGAGTCAGGCTGCCGCCAACAAGAACAGTTTCCTGGCTCCTGTCATGGATGGCAGCCTGATTCGCAGCTGCCACCCCAACAGGAAACCACTCCTATCAGGGTGCAGCTGAAAGTCAGGCTGCTGCCCTGGACAGGAGCGGTTTCCTGCTCCTGTTAGGGGTGACATTTGCTTTAACCTGAGACACATGCAACTTGGCTGCGTGTATGTGAAGGGTTTACTGTATGTCGGAGGCCTGTAGCTGGGGCCTCTAAACTCAAAGTGGCCTGGGCCTCTCATTCTCTGAGAGGGCCTGACCATAAGTAAATATCCACTTTAGATATTCTCACCTTTATATCCACATACCGCCTAACTGAATTAGCTTGATATAACACTCCCATCTCTGTACCATTACTGTTTCTTTTTTTTTCCCCTTCATGCATCTGGTGAAGTGAGTTGCAAGTCATGAAAGCTTATGCCATAATAAAAATGTTGTTCTTTAAAGTGCCACCAGACTCCTTGTTAAAGTTTCTGTGTATCTGATCATGAGTGTGAAAGTAATTTTAAAAGCATCACTATGCCACTGTATGTATGACTGTGCAATAGTATGATCAAGTGACTGTCTGAGTGCATAGCAATGATCTTTGTGTCAATAAATGCTTGTGACTGAATGTATCAGCACTCCATATATAAACTAGTGGACTGTCCCCATCAAGACCACATTGACCACCTTAGCAGACAGAAAAATGATTGGGACTAAAGTCTGCTACTGGCCTTGCCAGGTGACCTTAGGCAAGTCACTTCATTTCATTCTGCCTCAGCTTTCTCACTCTGTAAAATGGGGATGATATTGACCGCCTTTGTAAAGTACTTAGAGAACTATAGATGAAAAGTTCAGTACTGTAAACACATGATTTTAGACCCCCCGTTTATCAGACTTTGAGAACAGCGGACTCCCCCTACATAGTTTCTGAAGTCCTATCGGGTCTGCAAAATCATCTCCCCACCAAAAAAAAAAAAGTTAAGAGACTTACTGCTGCCACCTCCTCAATCGCCCGGGGCTGGGGCACATAGACAGGCAGACTGACACTTGCATACACGTCCCACTCCTGGTGGGAGGAGCATATGGTGGCTCCTCCAGCTGCACGCAATGGGGTGCCTCCAGCCACACAGGGCAAGGCAGCTCCAGCCATGCCAGTGGGGTCACAGCCATGCATCAGGGTCCAGTGGCTCCTCCAGTGGCAGCGGTGCTGGTGAGTGGCAGTGGCTTTTTTGAGGGGAGGTGGAGGACTGCGGCTAGGGGAGCGTGGCAGTGGTGGGTGCACAGTAAACCCTCACATTTAACAGACTTTCGGGAATAGCAGACACCCCTCCCCACCCTCCATAGTCCATTAGATGGAGGGTTTACTGTACAACAGCTAAGTATTATTCCTCACTGTGAGTACAGTTTATGAGTAGTTCCACTATTCATTCTGGAGTGAGGATTGCATATTAGCATTAACCAGTATTTAACAGCAGAGGTCTGCTAGGGCCTAATTTTAAAGCCCAATCTGGACCTAACCTAAGACTTTTGAGTTATTTTCATGACTGACCAGGCCCAAACCCAACACTCCCCTCCCCTGCACCTCCCTCCACACACACATTACTATGGGGCTCAGCCTAGTGGGACCTCCCCATTCCCCATGACTTGAGATCCTCCTCAAACCCCCTCTGGCCAGTGGGATCAGCATGGTAGTGGCCACTACCTCACAATGCTGGGTGTAGTTGGAGTGAAAGATACTGCAACTCCTCAGTACACTCACTCTGTAGCACACAGGGAGTGAAACAAGGTGGCAGCAACCACCCTGAGCTGGCCCACAGCCATGGCCTCGTGGACCCTAGTCCACAGGTGGGCGGGGGCTACCAGAAAGCAGAACTGTAGCTGGGTTCAGGTCAGGTGGCAAGTTCTTCTAGCACCAGTGTT